>NC_141051.1:19829061-19989061 GCF_041138505.1 Cibotium barometz
AGGAACAACAACACAAGAACCTAAGCAACATGAGAAACACCCAAAACAGCAGAAGTCCAACTACCAAATATAGTAATGATGAAGAACCACAAGTAGATGATACTAGAGAGCCTACACCACCAACACCATAGAACATTATCTATAAGAGCCCAACAAAAATAGTTTTGTATACTATATATAAAAGTTCAAGACTTATTGAATACTACATGTAACTAAAATACACTTACTGTTACTTAGAAATCAATGAACTAATGAAATTTTCAAATCCTTACATGTAATTGTTTGTTCTTTTCTCTTTGGCACCTGAATGTGAAAGCAATGCAAATGTAAGAGCTTACATAGACATAAAATTTAAATACATATGAAACATGGTCTTGTACCTTTCGCATGTCATTTGAAAATGTAAATCTTTTTTTTGCAATTTTGTATCTTGATTTTGTAAATCTTTTTTGAGTTGTACAAGTGTACAATTTTCTACAATTGGAATTATAGTTTGGACTTCACCATGCACTTTCACTTGAACATCAATAACTTGTATGTTTTCTAAGTCTTGGTCAAGAGACACAAACTGATTTTGAACTCTATGTACCTTTATATATAAAAAAGACACTTTCAAATTTTGGTTTCCAATGATGTATTTGCATAATAGTGGTTTTTTCCACAACCGTGCATATTATACTATGTGTCTCTCTATGAGGTCATAATTATTTTCCAAGCTCTAAAAGGCTCAGGAATGAGCTCGAATTTTCCCTAATGTAAGTAATTCCTAGCTCTTTTTAACACACCCCCTTACAATAATGAAGACTATTATTGTAGACCAAGGGCATTACATCATTGTTTATGCTTGAGTCTTGAAACTAGCTTTGTAAGAGAGTCGATCCACATTTGAGTCTTGAAACTAGCTTTGTAAGAGAGTCGATCCACATTTGAGATGTAGAGGTGTACTCCAGATGCATCTTGCTGGAATCCGTGATGATGAAATCATAACTTAGATCAATATGTTTTGTCTTTTCACGAGGTTTTGAGTTCTTGGCCACAAAGATGCATGATTCTTTACTTCACTCCAGCTATAAAGATGTCATGGAATTCATCAGAGAGTGTTTAAGTTATCACCATGAACTTTGAGTGATTGCTTGTGAGCTTGCCAACAATGAGAAGAGGAACATGTTCTACATAAACTTGGAAAGAAATTTAGCAAACAAAGCAAAATGTCAAACTGTGGGTACATAATATCACTAGGTAGCGGATATGCTACCAAGCACATAGTGGCACAGAACTGATTGCATGTAGTGCTCCTCTTTTGTGGTAGGAGGGTGAGTGTTTTGAAGTAAGTTTACCACTTGGGCCAGTGGGATTGGCACACGTTTGGAGCCGGACATGGTGAATCGATGTAGTATTGTATTTCATCAATAAATTAGATTGAGAAAGGATTATTTGCCCTTTAGATTTATCTCCCTAATGACTTGGATGCCTTAATAATAGGATAATTTTCCCCTATATGTATTGGAAAAGAATTAGAAAGATCTATTTTGGTAGATTCAAGAGAATACTCCCTATTCGATATAGAAAGAGAATATCATAGATTCCAAGAACTAAAAAGGTGAGGGTAGTATGTTAGAATCAGACTAAAGCCTAGGCCTTATGGCACACCCATGGGCCATGGGAAATTGATGGAGCTTGAGATAATACCACTACAGGGTGAGGAGATTGTTTGAGACCATAAAGAACTTTATGAAGCCGGCATAGCTTCTAAGGGAACTCACGAGATTGGTACAAGGGTGGCTAACTCATATAGATATCTTCAAATAGATCACCATGTAAAAAGGAAAATTTAATATCAACTCAATGAAGATGGTAATCAAAATGAGTAGCTAGGGCTACCAATAAGTCATACCCAAGATTGGTGAAATAGCCTCATAACTCATCAAATTGAGATAAGCCTTGAGCTACAAGATGAGCTTTGTGCTGGAATTGGAATGCAAAGCGTGGTATTCATTGTCCATGGCTTATCTCCATAAGGTTGCATCAGTGCAAGGCCTCTTCAATGGGGTGGGGACATCTTCATTGTCCATGGCTTATCTCCACAAGGTTGCATCAAAGCAATGCCTCTTCAATGGTGAGGCCATCTTCTTCATCTAGCACCTCAAGATTTAATTGATGTCCTACAGAGACTACGTGTTTGAGGGTCACTTGATGAGACAAGTAAATCGACATTACACCTGGCAGCCCCATCTAATGGGCTGGGCCGTAAGGTCCCCCCTTCCTAAATAGGGGAAACCTTTAAAATAGTTTACTAAGTCTAACTTGGGATAATTTCCTACTTGTCGACACCTTGACCATGTAAGATACAAGGATATGATTAGTAGGTAAGACCTAGTTCTATTCCGTAGGGGGAGAGTGGTCTTTCTAAAGGATTTCTAAAATCAAACCACTCATAAAGTGATCGACCTTAACTCGGGCAACCTCTATTCATGACTTCTAGAAACACTTCTAGAAACAACGCTTTTTTCCTCATCTATGTAAGGCACAACCACTGACCTAGTCCTCTAGAGTAGGGTTGCCCATGGATTTATTTATCTAACGTAGAGCTTCAATTAATTTATTAGAAAGCTACCCGACTAATCGGGTCCACCCATCCATAGGATGTTGCCCCCGTCAGGGCATTCCATCCTCCCACTTTCCACCCAACTCATGAGTCAATTTGTTTTCTAATTAATCCTACCACACTATTTGACATAAATAAACAAGTTCCTTAGTTAAAGGCCTTACATATTGTTCATTAAAACAGTCTTTATCAATGATACACAATGCTTACAAAAAAATAATTTTAAAAAAATAAAAAATAGATACAATGTTCAAAATTATTCATAGCCAAATCCAGGCTCTTTACTTTATTCTGCCGATGATCTAGAATTCAGCCTTCCAGCCTCTATAGATTGGGCAATCCCTATGGGACCATATACCTCATTGTCAGAAGCTGCTCTGCTGCTGGTGAGGACTCACGCCGGCCTGTCGCCCTCTCAAGCTCCATCACTTGATCCTCCCACCCCTCAGAGGGATGTCTACGTGCTAGGGAGGGCTTATTCATTGCACTAGCTTGGGCCCATAGAACTAGGCAGCATCACAATACTCGTCTCCATTGGCGAAAACTCATTCTCCCAATGGTATGATACCTTGGGTCGACTCTGGGCCTCGCTAACGTCACCGCCCAGCAGCTACTTAGCGTCGAGGTCGGGAGAAGATGTACATATACTTCTTAACTCAATCAAGATAACAATTTATAAACTAAACCACATAATATGATAGATATCATCACTTTCTTGAGAAAATAATAATTTCAAAGAAATTTTGGAATAAAGAAAAATGGCATCTTCTTTCTTAATTTCTAAAAGCTAACATTACAGATTAATCAAAAATCTCTTTTTTAAAACAATGACCAAGCTAACCTGGCCATTAATTCCTCATGGGGCTTCCAAGGGGAGATATGGGGAGACACCTGGAGCAACCTCTCTAGACTCGTGTGCGTATCTCGAGGTGATATTTTGGTGCTTTCTTGAAGGAGCCATTTTCCTATCTTTTTGTAGCTCACGTTGTCGTGAATCCAACGATTTAGTCGGATCACAAATCGGAGCTCGTTTGCTCAAGTTATGAGCAAAAAACTCCTAAGTGTGAACCATCTCTAAGAGCCTAAAAGCCCTTACCAAAGTCACCACCACTAATGGGGGGGGGAGGGGGGAAGGTGTCCTTAAACTGGATTCGCAGGGGAGGAGGCTGCACCTAGAGGGAGATATCCTACCTTATGAGAGTGTATATGGATGCATGAACTTCAGGATAATAAGGCCAATTAATGAGGGGGGGAGGTGTCCTTAAACTGGATTTGCAGGGGAGAAGGCTGCACCTAGAGGGAGATATCCTTCCTTATGAGAGTGTATATGGATGCATGAACTTAGGATAATAAGGCCAATTAACTTTAGAATAATAAATACATTTTGGGAGCTCAAAAAAATGAGTTAGACACATGAAAGAAGGGACTGCTAGCAACAATGTTTAGATAAAAGAAGATTTCTACCCAGTAGGGACACCACTTTGGGAGAGAGAGAGGAGGATTACTTAGAGATTACCCCAGCTCGTGAGATGAGAACATCTCAAATCTTTTAAGTGGGGGAGAATGTAAGATCTCTCCCAAGCCATGTAATGATTCTCTTTTAATATAGGTTTCAAGAAGAAAGAGAGTGCACTTCGAGAGAGACTATAAGGCTAGAAACGTTAAGTGATAGAGCAAAAATATTAGTTCTAAAAATTTGAGAAGAAATAAGAAGACAAGAATAGATATATTAAGAGATAAATATGTCCAAAAATAGAATTTTGAATTTAGATGATAGGAAGTCATATTTAGAGTCCATGCATAAAAAATATGGAAAAGCAATGTGTTTCTAAAGATAGTGTGTTTGCAGCTATATACATACGTTTTTGCCTATTCTACCCATGCTGGCTTGTAGAACAGATGCCTTCCCGTTCTTTTGACTAGCTACATGATCATATTCTGATTTTTTATCAAAGAGTTATTGCCAAAACAATTTGCTGGTTCTATCAAAGTCTCTACACAGGGAAACTGTAAGAAGGCAGCAAGTAGCCTCAAGGTGATTCTAGACCTTGAGATGTATATATATATCTTCATTCTCACTTGTGCATATGCTTAGATGCTAGTGGAGTCCTCACACATATCTTTGATTGGCACCTTCATAGCAGCCTTGAGCTATAAGTGGCTGCTTCTCCACCCACATTTTGATACTATTAAGATACGTGATTATGGTAGTCTTGGTGGAGTTTTCTTTTGGGGGTTGGTGTGGAAGGTTTGGGGCCCTTCTTGACTTTGGTCGGCGCTGAGACTGCAAGTTTGAGACTCATGGGAATTGTTGATGATGATGAGGTTGGAGTCTCTTGTGGAGTGGTTGTCGATGACGATGCCTTTGAGCATGTGGTTGTCTCCTTTGTTGGTGAGGTTTGTCGATGAAGATGCATAGGCTACGAGGTCTTTCCTTTGATTTCCTTGTTAGAGATAGATGGTTTGGCTCTGGGAACTTCTTCAGGAATAGCTACTCATTGCGAGGTTTTGGCATCGAACTTCATAGGTGAGGATAGGGTTGAAGGAGTAGATGCTTTATAGGTGTCGGTCGTTGTTGACGCAGATGGTAGGTCATTGTGTAGAGGGGCTTTTGTGGAAGAGACTTGTATCCTTTTACGTTCAGCATCATAGAAATCCATTAAAGTTGGATCCTCTTCCTTGCAGTATGGTATTATAAACTTTTTGTCGTCTCGTTGACTATCATGATAACTCTATTGCTAGCAAAGCACATTGATGCTTGGGCAGCAAACAGTCCATTTATGCCCCAAGATCAAATCTGCTTCCTAACACATACTCAACCACAAAAAACTTACAAGTAAGGGGGTTAGTTTCAATATACATTGTATGTTCAAAATACCCCAAACATGGCATGTTCAAGTCGTGTGTAAAGGTAATCCTTTCAGAATGTGCCGCCGTGAGTGTTGGTTGACCTAACAAATTCCATAGCTCGAGGGTCATGAGATTGTGTTCTCATGTTGGATAAAGTTGTGCTTGAGTTGTGGTGATTTTATTTGAAATTTCCAATCCCACCAAAATCCTAGGGATCTTTTTCAGTAAGATATGTTGGAAGTTCTAGCTCTTGCAAGGTCTCTTCCTCCTGTAATAGCAATTGTACATTGCCCGCATGAGTGTTCAAGGTGACTATTTGCATGGATTCATCTAGTGAATACAACGATCTGCTTATCTAAGTTCCACCAAGGACGACATCATACTCAAGGGAATCTAGGGTAACATGGAATGTAAATTCCATATCGCCATCGATTGTTTGAGTAGTGTATCTGAAGTAACCTAGAACTTCAATGTTTTGTCCCTTGGCTCCTTGGGCAAGACTATTTCTTGTAGGGATGAGTTTTGGTTTTCCCAAAAATGACACCCAAGTGTCTATTGTCACGATGTTATGACTAGCTTGAGGGCTAATCAATGTGCGTTTGTGCTTAACATCATTGCTCATAGAGAAATCCAACCATACCATAATAGAATCCTCCAAAGGAACCATGGGTGTTTCGGTTATTATTTCGGCTTCAGATCCCATTTCTGTTTCATACTCCCATTCACTTTCATCCTCATTTTGGCTTTCAGCTTTTTCAAGAGTACCCAATGCGTATACTGGCACACTTGGCCCTCTGACAATTCTTAATGAGGTCTATTTGAAAACTTGTGAATCCTCACAGTCTTGTTTTATGGAGTTCGTTATGTCCTTGTATAACTCACATGGGCCCTTAAAGGTGTAAGTGCTGATGTGATGCTGGCTTTATTATGAGAGAAGAGCATTCCTCCAAATGAGGTTTTGAGAGACTGTTTTAATCTTATAAGGGAATATCGAATTCCTCACGTGCTTTCTCAAGCGTATAATTTATACAATCTGTTTCAAACGACTCTTTTGTAGAGAGTATGTCTTCCTCTTGAAAGAGGAAGTGGTACTCCTCTAGGCTTTGTATCTTGGTTGCTGTTTTAGGTTTGGCATTATGAGGCTCAATCACAACAGGGGACCCTGTAAGACATTCAACCAAGTTAAGCATGCTCTCCTGAGCTTGCTTTTTGTGTTCCGCATATTTTATGTGATCATTATTATCCATTTGAGGTGGTTGGGTGGGTTCTAGTTTCTTGATTGGTCTATGTGGTGCACTAAGTGAAGAGTAAGAACTTGTTTCATCCTCACTTAGTGATACACTAGAACTTGTTTCATTCTCTGACTTTATTTGGTTTGTCAGTTTTTCATTACGTTTACCCATGCGACGAGATCGAATTTTCTTTCGGGTTTTTGTATCCTGTGTCACAAATATGGGTGTTGAGGTTTGTGTGGTGGTCTTTGAGGTGTGCTTCTACATCAAGTATAGCTTTTGGCTCTTTTGTGTTTATGTCCCCTTTTGGGTTTATGTCCTCTACAGGATTCTTTTCCTTGTCTTTTAATTCGACCTTGGTTTCAATAGTTTGTTGTCCTTTGTTTTTCTTGGTTTTAAAAGGTTTTGCTCCTTCTTTTGGGTTCTATTTTGAAGCATGTTCTTCTACCCATGTTGAGGTATTGTCTTTTTCATTCCTTTTGACTGTTTCTCATGCCTTGGCTTATAAGCGTGTAAGCACATTCAAGGGTACCGTGGTGGAAAATTGCCCGTTTTGTACACTTAAGATGTTAAGAGTTGTATTTTGTGAGACAAGTTGCATTGAACTCATCTTGGGCAATCTTGGAACATGTGATCAATGCCACATCGTTCACACATTAGTCGCAAGGTGTCAATGACTATGGACATGGAAGTATTCCAAACTGTGCAGTCTACCACCTTGTGAGGTCCACAACAATAGAAACACTGAAGTGTCCGATTAATTGCCTCCTAAGCAGTTTCTACCCTTTGGACTGTTTCTGTTTTGGTGCATGGAAGATGGAGGTTTTGATCCCTTGTGGATGAAGCGGAACACTTTTTAGTATCATGGTCAAAGGTTTTACAATATATGCAGTATAGCAGAACAGGTCCTTGTATGCACAATGAGGATTGGGATGATCCTAGTGATTGCACTCAACACAAGGCATTTTGTTCCTCACTTTTAGAGGCATTAAGGATGTTTGGTTTTGAAGGTTTTCATCCTCTCCTAGAGATGTTGGCTGCAAGGTTTTAAGCAAAGCTGCATAAAATTATGGGAATGTCAATTCCGAGGTCGATCTTTATTTTGCCATTGCTTCACTTGGTTTAGATGAGGAACACCTCGTAGCATGATCATCTTCTAGCATGTTGTCATCTAAACGTATTGCTTCTTTACAACATTAATCGAATGTTTTTGGATTGGTTACAATGATCAAGTTGTGTAAGCTATTATTCTTTAAGCCCATCTCATGAAACATCTCTTCAATTGAACATCGTTTAATTTTTCCCACATAACTCACAACGTGAGTCCAAGAGTTTTATCCTAAGGATAAAATCTCTAATGGATTCATTTGGTTGATGCTCAATTGAATAGAGTTTTGTCACTACACTCCACCAATCACCTTGTCTGGAAAAGCCACGTATAAAGGTTGATTTCAAGGTTTTGAAGTTAGTCTTGATCGTGCGGCATCAATGTGATGAACCATCGACTAGCTTTTCCCTCTAAGCATAAGTTCAACGCATGTACCTTAGTGGGGCAGTTGGGATTTCCAAAGGCTTCACATCTCTGTTCAAACTTTTGAATGAATTGAACAGGGTCTATTGTTGCGTCATATTTGCTCATAATTTTGGAAATTTATACGGTTGTATTTCTGTACGAGTCACTGAGGCCGTATGTGAGTGCTCTTGTTGGAAGAGACTCAGTGAGTCCTTGGGCCACTCCCCTTCCTAGACTAGTCAATATGTCCAAGGTGTGGGCATCCAGGAAGGGTTGGTACTTAGCGATAATGTTAGGCAAGGGGCCAAAGCCCCGTGGGATGGAAGTGTGAGGGGGTGTAAAACCTGCTGACACGCTTGTTATAGGCATGGCCAATGGCATTGGGAGGTGAATTTGTGGCATAGATATCAATGGCTCGAAGATGTTAGCCATTGGATTCAGTCCTTGTGTGATCCCCTGGCAATCCCTCTATCGTGGCCATGTCAGAGTGCCTAAATGCTCCTTAATGAGCAATCACAGTTTTTTCTTTACTTTTTATACTCACACCCATTATACAGTCTCAAGAGGCTTGGCGTACTCTTCGTTAGATCAAATGGGTGTCCGTTTGTCCTAATTAGCTTAGGCGTTATACGCACGTGAATACCTCTGAGATATTTTTTCAGAAAAAGCGTATGCTAGGAACTTCCCAAATGGAAGAGGAGGTCCTAAAACCTATTTTCCATCACAGTCTCAAGACGAAAAATGTTTCGAGAAATTTTTTCCTGTTTTGCATCACATTTTTTAGGGTGTTCCAAAAGGAATTTTGAAAAACCGTGTATGAGGGAGTTGTAGTATTTTTGGAGTACCACAACATTGTTTCCCTGAGTCGTTCGTGATTTTGTCATTTAGACACTCAAAAAGTAGCCCGAATATGGCTCATTGTCATTTTTACGATTTTTCATGGTTTTTGGGCTATTTTTTGCCTTGATTTTCGAGTCGACTTTTGAGGCTGCTGGTCGGAGGCCAAAATGGTTGATTTTGACTTCGGACAGCCAAGTCCAAAGTTGAAGAGCTCGATGTCGGCTTTCCGATATGAGCCCTAGAGAGCCTTCATCAGATATACGGTTTAGTAGATACGGGCCTCCAAACAGGGGGTGTTTTCCAGAGTTTTTTTTTTCACGTCTGTTTTTTAGAGTTTTTTTTTTCACGTCTGACTTTTCACAGCCTGAACTTTCACGGCTCACGGCCTGAACTTTCACGGTTCACGGCCTGAACTTTCACGGCTCACGATGACTAGAACTTTCACGGTTCACGGCCTAAACTTTCACGAGTCGGGGCCTGAACTTTCACAACCAAAACTCACGGTTCATGGCCTGAACTTTCACGATTCATGGCCTGAACTTTTACGGTTCACGGCGTGAACTTTCACGGTCGGAACTTTCACGGTTCACGGCCTGAATTTTCACGTTTTTTTTTAGTCTAGTGGGAAATATGAATTTCCCTTTTTTTGGGAGGGGGATCTTTTTTTAATTTAAAATGAAAGGGGTATGGGCATTTTTCCAAAAAGGTAAGTGGGAATCAAAAAAGTTAACCTTTTAATGACACCCCTTACACCCCTCATAAATGACTCCCAAAATGGACAATTTTGACAACTCATGAGCATCTACTCATTGAATGCTCATTAGCCTTAATGAGTTATGTAAAAAAGTGATTAAAGATTAATCTAAAATTAATCTTTTCACTAATCTTTCTCTCTTTTACACTAATCAAGGACTCTAATTAACCACTAATCTCTAATTAATTCACACAATTGAGCACATCATTGGATAGAGCAAGGGAATGCTAATCTTTGCGTATCAAAAATTATATAAATTAATCTAAAATAGGAGATTAATTAAACTTTTAATTATAGTCTCCTCTTTTAAGGAAAAATTAAGCAAAGAGATTCAAATTTCTCCAATTGATGAAAAATTGATGTGATTAGGTGTTTTGATGCATCTAGATGCTCTCAAAACACTCAAAAACCCTAATTTCGACTACTCATATGATCAACTTAGATCCCAATTAACATATTTTCTAATTTTTAAGCCTTTTAAATAAGATTAATCACCCTCAATGATAAAAACCAATCCATTAAGAGAAATTAGTCAAATTTAAGAGTTTTTTATGGTTTAAGAAATTTTTTGAAAGATTAAGCTACTCCTAATGCTTGCTAACACTCTAGTCCAAACAATTTCAACAAAAAACACACAATTAAACTAAAATTAATGATCTTAGTTCTACTTTTAAACTAAAGAGAGCTAACATTCACTAAAAATTGCATTCTATTACATTGTTTAATGCAATGGGTGCAAACTAAGCCTAATACAAACTATGTGCAAGCCCTAAGAACATGAAAAACCACCAAAACAACAACAAAAACAACAATTTATCTAAAAATTAAGCAAAAAGTATTCTTTTCAAAAACAAAAAAGAGAGCTATTCTACACCAAATCTCACACAAATCATCACCATCAAATCCACATATTTTTCATGGGAAACCACCATTAATCAAGATGATGGGCAATGGATTATGCGTAGATTAGAGGTAAAACGATGGAAAAAGCCAAGGGATGGCTCCCCGACATCGGCGCCAAAAATGTTATGGCTCACCCTAACCCTCCTTGAAACACATCCAAAAAGAGATTACCTGGTGAGCCGCAACTGTCGTGAGGATCTTTCCAATGGCCGAGCTCATAACCCTTGAGGTCTCCAAGCTCTACAACTCCTTGAAAAGCAATTCCACCGTGTCTCCCGTGCCAGCATTGTTACACTGTTGCGTTGCACTACGGGTCCTCGTCCCTCCCCTCACCTCACTTCACTCACACACACTCCCTAGCATGCATTAGGGAGAGAGATTAGCAAGAGGATTAGCAAGAGCAAGACTCAATTGCATAATGGGAGAGTATGTTATATTATGAGAGAAATTCACTCATATACATGGCCGTAAGTGTTCACACTCACTTAAACTGTGGCCGCCCAGGCACTTTAGGCTCATAAGAGGCCTAATGCTATTACAATGACTACTCTCATAATATATCCATGAAGTACATCACTTAGGACTTCATCCTATCTTGCTACCACATGCTCTTGAAGCGAGAATCGCCATAAATACTCCATCACACCATTACGAGCGGCCATCCAAGTTATAGTTTTGGACACTATTGCTTCATATCTTGAATGTATGACCCTTTGGTGTATCTACCGTGACTCCTTGATGTAAGATAATGGCCGTAGCTTTTGTTAATCCTAGAATTGGATTAACAAGCACGAGGGAGGCCCATGAGTACTGGTATGTACAAGTCAAGGCTGAAATCAAAGATGAAATTATGAGGAAATGAGTCACCTATTTATATAGGTCCTCATGAGCTGGTCGGCCAGGTCCTACAGGCCGCCGACCTAGAAAAGGGTCCATAAAATAAGTAAAAAATGCTTTAAAATTGTGTAAAAAATAGCAGATAAATATGCACTACAGGGCCTCATAAATGGGCCAGCAGATACAAGCATGTAGGGAGGGGATGAACAATATTTCAACAGGTTTTTCAATGAGTGAAGTCAAGAGACAAAATCATAAGAAATTAGAGTTTAGAGGGTAGATTGGGATCCATTGAACACTAACACATAATCTTCATGCTTAGGAGATCCATACTGGATAATTTGGTCAATAAAAAATATTTAAAAATCCTAAAAAAAATGAATTTCAAATTTTCTACAAAATCACCTTTTTGAGTAAAACCTACAAAAACACGGCCACCATGATCACACCCACCGTGATTACCTTCTTGAGATTTCCACTGCAATTTCTAGGATTACGAGGTCAAAAATAATAAACCTTATCTTATCTTAATCGATGTGATTTTGTAATCATGGCGTACGGACAAATCACGGTGTACAAGCGCGACATAATTCTAAAGTTAAGAGCGTCAGACAAATCATGGTGTACGAGCAAAACATAATTATCTTGATCGCCGTGATTTTATAGTCATGGCATACAGACAAATCATGGTGTACGAGCACGACATAATTCTAAAATCAAGTGTGTCAAACAAATCATGGTGTACGAGCGATGTGATTCTGTCAATGGCGTACAAACAAATCACGGTGTGTATGAGCAAACGACGTGATTTTGCAATCATGGCCGTAAGCATAAATCACGGTGATGGACAATGTGAGTCTGTAGTCAATTGGCGTGATTTTACAGTCACAATAATGTACAGACAAATCACAGTGTACGAGTGATGTGATTTTACAATCACCATGAAGATCGGCATGATTTTGCAATCACACAACACGTACGACTAGAAACACAGTGTACAAGCAAACCTATATAATCATGGTTGTTAAAACTCAAACTTGCAAAATCACAGTGCAAGAACGAGGTCAAAAGAAGGTAGATGGAACCTAAAATAGCAAAAGGGAGTGGGGAGAAGCTTTTAAGAAGCTAGGACACTGGCTCAAGAATTCCAACCTGTCTGAAAGCTTCTAGAGGCCGTGTTTTGCACCCAAAAATCTAATTTTTGTCATCCAAGCGTCCAAACCGACCGCCTTGACGAGTCCTGCACTTCTAGATTACTTGTAATTGCATTTTCTTTGAAATATTAATGCAAATTTAAGTGTGAAATCTATCACCTAGAGGTATCTCAAAGTCATGAACTTGAGGTTCTATGAAATATTAATGCAAGTTTAAGTTTGAACTCTGTCACCTTGAGGTATCTCAAAGTCATGCGTGACTTTCAGACTAAGGGTTCCTATATACTAGAAGCCTAAGAGAAAAGGGAGCTCCTTAGCCAAGAGGTTTACAAGAACAAGATCAAAAGAGGAAAGAATGGCTAGTCTAGGAGGTCAAAGCTTACCCCTACACATGTAGGTGTCTAATTTAGACTTTGAAGCTAGCCTTGGGCCATTGAGATCTACGCCACCCATTGAAGCCTCACATTCCTTAGGGACTTCATACCTACATTATTAGACCAACACTATATAATGAGTGCTCCACTGGGTGTCACCAAACCTATAATAACCCCAATTTTTCCAATCTCAAGTCCCTTGTAGTATAACACTAATTTCAACCCAATCACTTCTCAACTCCCTTTATCCTTTAGTGAACAAACTCTTTCCATGTTGAGAGAAGTTTAGGAAGGGGGACTGCACATGGGTTGAAAGATGTTCTAAGCCAAGAAGGAGCCGCACGTAGTTCAGGGGATGTAACTTTGAACCTATTGCATGGGGAATACCTAAATATATGAATAAATTTGGTGGTTCCACAGACCCATATGAGTTCATGCAAGTGTTTGAGAATAGCATTGTGATTCTTTTAGAGCTATTGATTGTCTAAGGTCAAGCTTTCACATTATGCTTAATGGGAAAAGCCAGTCAATGATTTACCACACTGCGACCTGAGATCAAAGTCAATTTCAAAACTTTGAAGGTAGCTTTCATCTATGGGTTCTCAAGACAAGGTCACTGGTGGTGTGCATCACATGAACTTTACTTAATTGAGCGAAAAACTAATGAAACCATATGATATCTTATCCTCCACATAAAAACTCTAGATTCACAATGTGAATCATAAGAAAAATTGAATAATGCTAAATTGAAACAATGCTTTATGATGGGACTAAAGAAAAATTACTTGCGTAATTTGATCCTTGTATCAAATCTTGAGACCTTTGACCAATGTTGTAAAGAGGCTATCCGATTGGATGACAAAATATTGGATGATGACCTAGAAGTGGCAAATCCCTCAACCAAACAAAGGGTTATAAACAAATTGATTTTGGAGCTCACCACTCAATAGCTTTACACCACTTTGATGCGGAGAGAAATTTGGGATGAAAAAAGAGCTAAACATCAACAAAATATGAAACCTCTTCCACTTGGGGGGGATATTTGCTTGTTGGTGATCTCCACTCCAAAGGGGACCCCCACGTGCCTAATGATTTTCCCTCTTCTCACCACCAACAGTTTAAAATCCCTATGTGAGCCTTGTGTGTTACACCACTTCTTCAAAGACTGCCCAAATCTAAACACTACAATGCTAAACACAATAAAATCAGCACCACTCAACATTGTTAGTGTGCATAGTGGATGGCTAACCATTGAATGTGTTAACACGGTTGCAAGACAAGCTACAACCAATACAAAATCTGCCACCAATGCTAAAACTTCAAAATGGGTCGAGGAAAATGTAACACATCATACTAGATCATACTAGTGAGGATCCAAAGTTGAAGGATGAATCCCAAAAATCAAACTAGAAACAAAAAGGAGATAAACAAGCCTCAAACCAACCAAAAGCTCAACCGAAGAAAAGGGATCGAGAACCTGAGAAACCAAACAAAACCAAAGGACAAGCAAAAGGTGGAGGTCGAAAAATCTCAAATGAGGATAGGAAAATAAAAGCAGTCTCACCAAAGAAACTCAAGTCAACTCTCAATGTAGGAACATCCGCTACACAAGAAACATCAAAACTTACATGTGAAACTATGGATGTTGATGGAAAAACCCAAGTTCCTTTTTTGCTAGCAAACAAAGACACTGGGAGGCAAGTGCTACATGGAGGAACACAAACAAAAAATCCAAAACAAAACTTTTTCATATGCTACCACATGGGAAAACAAGAGATTAGAAGCACATGCACCTTTCCAACTAAATGAAGAAGAATTGATCACAACTAACAATTATGTGGTGGATGAAACATGGGACAGCATGGTGAGACTGGTTGAATGGTGCATTGAGTCACCCATTGACTCCTCCCCATTGCCAAATTCCCAAATGTTCTCGCTAATGAAACAAGACCAGCCTGATGATTTTCAATTTCCCTTTGAAAATGAGCCAAATTTGCCAAATGAAACTCAACCTCTCAGACAAGTAAATTGGAGGGAACTTAATGTGTTATACAAAGGCGGAATGATGTCATTGGATTATTGCATAGGCTAGAAGCAATTGAAACCAATAGTGTCTATGCAAATGAGACACAAATGTCAACACAACCAATGGGAAGGGGTAAATAATATGCATCTTTGTACACACTTAGTGTTGTGGACCCTGGAAATTACTTGCAAACTCTTGATCAACCCTCGATGCATAAATGTAGACCTAAAAGTACTTTAGGAGAATATGAGTTAAGGGCTAAAACTCAAATGAATGAATCTAAAAGTGAATGAGAATCATTCATTGAAACATCTATGCTAGTTCTTAAGAATAACATTTGGCTAGATTTTTGAGTGGGAAAAAACATTCAATGAAAGTAAGCAGTGACTAGTCTCAACACTACTCACACAACACTGTCTTTGAAAGGATTTGGGCATCTTTAGGCCAACTCACATGCATTCGTAGGCAAATGAATGTGCTAGATGAAGACTAAGACCTCAAAGTCTAGGGTCATTTCTCATACACAAAACCATCTTCTTGGAAACCCTTGAAACATCCTTTACATTACTCTTATGAAGGCCAAAGAAGTTCTTGCCTGAAAGTGAGAATATAAAGTTTGAACACATCTTGCCAAAGACAAAATAGCTGAAAGCTCAATGACTTGAAGCTGGAGAACTGAAGAATCTAGTACCTGAACCATTCCAATGGATTCCTAGAATAGAAATTGGCTTTGAAAGGAGCTTGGGAGTCAAAAGCATCCAATCTCAAATGTATCCTTATAGGTAAAACAATCTCGTGACATATGAGATGTGGTGTTATATAGATGAGCCAAGCTTGCACGCTCACAATGGATTCCATGGACTAACACTCAAGGCATGCCACATCTAGGATCTTTTGAGTGCACGATTTATGTGGAGTCTAACCCCTTGAAATGTAAGATTTATGTGTTAGACTATGTGTTAGAAGTGGATTTTATCCTAGGAGGGGATTGGGCTACCTTAGCGAGCTATACCAAACTTCATCAACCAAATGCATGCCATGAAGATTTCCAAAAAACATGAGGTGAGTAAAGGTGAGTGGCTCCCTCGAAGCTATCTCTTAGCCTTAGCATAGAAAGATACACCACTTGATCACAACATTAAGAAATTACAAGATAAAAACCGAAAACTTATTCATCATTTCAGGTAATTAAGGAAAAATGATTTATATACACAAATAAGATAAGTAATGGGTGTTTTCACACTTTAAAACTCACTTATACCTTATTCCAAGTCTCTACCCCTATTTTCTACAAAATAATTAAGCTTAGGCACATTATTGAGCATACACTAGTACCCTAGTTCTAGTATTAAACATTACTTGGTACTAGAGGCATAATGATTTTTTATTATATAGTTTGGTTCCATTCATTTATCATTTGAAACCCATATTTGGTTAATGTAGATGCTCAAACTATCTCAATTGTGTTGGAATTTATAGTGTGAAACATTCTTGGGCAAACTCTCTAGGGCACCCAATTCTTGGTGTAATAATGCCTATAAGCTTAAACTCACCTTGATGTTGCTTAAATTTTGACCATGTGTTGCCATCAACATTTGAACATTGTTATTAATAGCATAGGAGCAACTTACAGTTTATTTTTGGTAAGTAATATTTGTTGTAAGTAATATTTGTGGTAAGTAATCTAATTTCAACCAAATTTAGTGGTTGAGAAGATGAATCTTTGTTGTCCCTTAGACCACTATTTGGCCTTGGCACTGCTACCTACAACCTATTATTTTTTACGAAGTGATTGATTTTACGAAGTGATTGATTTTACTCAGAATTGTTTGTGTTACACTCATTTGAGAAAGACCGATGTTGACTAGGTTATATGATTCAATGGGATGAAGACTAGTATAGTAGGGATACATAATTGTGTATATTACACTCCTTTGAGTAGTGTTAGCTAGGTTGAAAATTTCACTTTATTCAATGGAATGTGTCACGTAGGCTGTAACGCCTGTGAGATCGACCGGCAGACCGGATGGCCATGCCCAGGGTTCAGTGGGAGAGGACGCCCATGCGGAGTCATGGGTGGCTAGGCTAGTGTGGACGACAGGCCACACACTATATAGCCTGGGGGATGAGGGGCAATCCTCATTCTTCCTCTATGGCTGGGTGGTGAGCCAGAGGCCGTCCCCTCTTGTGGTAACGCTCGTAGCGGCGTTACGGATATCTAACACTGGTATCAGAGTGTGGTTCGAGGGGATCGTGAGAGTCCGTGCGCGAACGGGGGACCGGAGCCCACTCGATGGTTTTCATCCACAATCTTCTCACCCTTATCTCCACAAGGGAATGTGTGGAGGGAGGGGGGCCAAGATTTTTTTGAAGGGAAGAACTCTTTCTCTCTCTCTCTCTCTCACTCTCTCTCCCTGTCACACACAGGAAGCAGCATCGCAGGCATTTTTCTCATGGATCGGAGCATCCCGAAAGCATCCTTGTAGAGGCCCGCAATGCACAACAATTCGACAAGCGACCGTAAAGGGGGGTGACTATTATTCTCTCTCCACCACTGCTCATTTTTATTAGCGTTTTTTTTTAGTAATTTCCGAGTTCTCGCATTATTTTTTGCAAGAATTAAAAATGTCTGCTAGGCGTAGTGTGTCCCCACCGCCTTCTACTTCTCTAGGTTTTTCCAGTCTCTTGTCCTCGGTCGCGGGTTTGACCCCGACCGAATTGTCAGGCCGTACACGCCCGATCGTTATTCGGTCCAGAGTGCGCTTATGGATCACTCGTGATCCGCCAGCGCCCTCCTCGTCTATTGACCCCGTCTTAGGACCCAGCGAGCCCGCAGAGCGGCCGCATTGGCTGATGACCCCTTTCTGGCCGATGAGCCAGAGGACATGAATACTGACGTCGCCGAGGGGACCGAGGAGGACCTCTTGGATTATGACGACGACGACTATGACCTATTGGACCCTGCTGATGTCCTGACAGAGACGGAGCTCTCTAGTGGACTGTTTAAATATCTTAATGCCAAATTGAACACTATGGGTAAAGTCCAGGCTGATTTAGTCACGATGCTACAGAGCATCTCCACACGATTAGATGCACTGACAGCCGCCTCGGCAAGTACTCCGACTCCTCGTGGTAGCCGAGCTCCTACAGCACGGGTGAGCGTAGCCTCGCCAGTGGTTGCAGAAGTACAGGCCGATGCGCCTGCGGAGCCGTCCGTAGTAGCGACAGCTTCGTCGTTGTTAAAAGACTTAAAGCCGCCTAGTTTTAGTGGCGAGGAAAAGGAGAGAAACAAGGACTCAGTCAATATGTTTCTAGCGAAGTGGTCAGATTTGCACGCGCTGCGTCAGCAGCCTAGCCGCATACAGCCCGTAGAGGCTAGCCTCTCATTAACCGGCAAAGCGTACAAGTGGTGGATGAGTTTGACAACTCACCCTGCCACTTGGACGGAATTTGAAACAATGTTTCGAAAAGAATTTTTGCCTGTTAATGAGGGAGAGAGAAGCTGGGAGTTATGGGACAAGTGCTCGATGGAGAACAAATCCGTAACTCAGTACATCTCAAACTACAGGGAGATAGTACTCAAGCTAAAGGGAATCGATGCATTCCAGACATTGTGAGGCTTTAAGAGAGGCCTCAAAGATGATTACCTTGAGTACGTAGAACCCCTACAACCTAAAGGCAATTCAATATGCACAGATATTCGATGACATCAAGCGCCGTAGTGCGCGTGGTGGTTCTAGCAGGGCCGAGGGTAATGAAAAGAGGAGGTCAGGCCTCAAAAGAAAAGGGTTCCGCAGTGAGAAACAAGAGGATAGGACGGACCAGGAAGGACAGGGTGGTCATTCGTCTAAAAAAGCGCGACCATCCAGGAAAAAAAGAGACACCGAAATCCAAAAGAAAGAGCAGTATATTAAAGCGCGTAAGGAAAATCGCTGCTTTAATTGCAATGAAGTAGGGCACACGAAGGCTGAGTGTCCAAAGCCTAAAGCCAGCAGGAGTGGCAACGAGCCCAAAAAAGATGGTAAATCTTCTAGGCAGTTGCATACAGTGCAGAGACTCCCTCTCAGTTCCGCAGAGTTCAGAGAGGTGACAGTGTGTCATTGTGATGAGCATCACGCTTGTTCAGTGACACCGCCGATGTGGCAGCCTACTGTAGGTCCGCATGACATGGTGCGCATGTATGGCACCATAGGTGGCCGTAGAGTCACAGTTTTTATTGATGATGGAGCTAGCCACAACTTCTTGAACTACTCATTAGTCAAGAAGTTGGGATTGACTGAGACCCGGAGTGATCATGAGTATACTGTTGGCCTAGCTAACGGATATGACAAAACGGTATGGAATACCGTAGTATTGGGGGTCCCATTATCTATGCAGGACTATGAGGCTCCGCTTGACTTTCAGGTCATGCACTTAGCCAGAGCAGATGTATATCTAGGCAGGGAGTGGCTGTATGGCTTGGGCCCTAGTCTAGCTCGGAATTACTTACATAATACGCTATGTTTTGAGCATGGAGGTAGAGTCATCACCCTGCAGGGCGACCGTACTGTCCCTGCCACACCACTTATTTCCTCCATGGAGCTGTGTACAGCGGTCCGCAGAGACCAGATAGCAGAGGTATATGCTTGTTACCCTCTTTTGAATTCTGTTTCCGTAGATGAAACGATAAATGATGTTTGCGTAGACAAACAAGAAAAACAAAATAACCTTGGACGAGACCCACTGTTTGAAACCCTGTTTGGCATGCATGTGATTCAAACAAGAAAAAATCCAAGGTGAATGAGACATTAAAGAAAAAGTACGTAGATACTTTAACGAATTTATTAGAGGAATTTCAGGATGTTTTCCCTGATGATTTACCAGATGGTTTACCACCATCTAGAGAAGTAGACCATGGCATCGAAGTTATGCCAGGATCAAAACCTATAAGCAAACCTGCTTATAGATTAAGCCACTCCGAGGCACAGGAGGTGGAAAAACAATTAACGGAATATTTGAACAAAGGCTTTATTCGGCCTAGTTCAAGTCCGTGGGCATCGCCTATTCTTCTGGTAAAGAAGAAAGACGGATCTATGCGGATGTACATAGACTATAGGGCTCTTAATCAGATAACGATTAAGAACAAGTATCCGATGCCACGCATGGATGAGTTGTTTGATCAACTCTATGGATCGAGATACTTCACAAAAATAGACCTGAGATCTGGGTATCATCAGGTTAGAATAAAAGCAGAAGATGTTGCGAAGACAGCATTTCGAACCCGTTTCGGGCATTTTGAGTTTTTGGTTATGCCATTTGGGCTAACCAATGCTCCAGCGACGTTTATGACGCTAATGGACAGTATTTTATGTCCATATCTGGGAAAATTCGTAGTAGTTTTCCTGGATGATATTCTTGTGTACAGTAAGACACAGAAAGAACACATAGAGCATTTGCGTCTAGTGTTCGAGTTGTTGCGAGAGCACAAACTATTTGCAAAGAAGAGCAAATGTGAATTTTTTGAAACAGAAATTCACTATCTTGGCCATATTATATCCGCCGATGGTATGCGGATGGAGCCAGAAAAAGTAGAGGCTATTCTTAAATGGCCAGCGCCGAAGAATCTCGAGGAACTGCAGATTTTTCTTGGCATGTCGGGATTCTACCGATAGTATGTAAAAGACTACGCGAAGGTTGACTGACCAGTTACGGTCAAAAACAAAAAACATTAGTTGGGGGGGGACGCCCAACAGAAAAGCTTTGATAAGCTTAAGGTGACCGTAGCAGCTGCACCTGTTTTGATAATTGTCGATCCAAATGAGCCGTTTGTTTTGGAAACAGACGCTAGTAATGAGGCCATTGGGGCCGTACTAATGCAAAGGGGACGCCCAATTGCATTTGAAAGTAAAAAGTTAGATCGTGCGCAGCGTAACTATTCGGCTTACGAGCGAGAGTTACTAGCGATAGTTCATGCACTGAAAAAGTGGAGACACTATTTATATGGTGCCACTTTTGAGGTCCGGACGGACCATGAAAGTCTGAAATGGCTTTCAAGTCAAAATGAACTGAAGGGTAGAAAAGCTCGGTGGGCGGAGATTCTACAGGAGTTTGACCTTCAGATACGTTACCAGAAAGGTAAGTATAACGTGGTGGCAGATGCACTTAGTCGCATGCCACACAGATAAATGAACTTAGTTTCACAGTCTTCAAGAATGATTTCTTGGAGTCACTACGTGGTTTATGATTTCTTGGAGTCACTACGTGGTTTATGTGAGCATGATCCATCTTTTACAGAGGTCTGGCGCGTTGTACGCGTACGCACTTCTTCACAGACGCGACCACCTCCCTCGTTGGCACGTATTGCTAGTCCAAAGAGACTGGCCGAAGGTGCAACGAGAAGGGAAGCGAGAGTTAGTCCGGAGAGACTAGCCGTGTTTTCTGGGTATAGTTTGGAGCCGGAGAGTTCTGACGTAGGCCCTTCATCACCTTTGACTGCCACGGCTTCAAAGGGGACTGATAAACTTCGTCGGGGGGAGAAATATGCTAATTACTCCATTGACGACGGGTACTTACTCTACAAGGGTAGAATATGTGTACCAACTATTGGTGACTTTCGGGCCCAAATTCTTAAAGAAAGTCATGATAGTCCAAGTGCGGGTCATCCTGGGATTCAGAAGACCTATGCACTAGTAAAAAGACAGTTTTATTGGCCTAGTTTGTGCCATGTCAATAAACATGAACGTCTTAAGGTTGGAGGACTACTCCATCCGCTGGAGATTCCTCAAGGGAAATGGGAAAGCATTTCCATAGATTTCATTACCGGTTTACCCAAGACGAGTCGAGGGAATGACTCGGTGTGGGTGGTAGTGGACAGGTTAACTAAAATGGCAAAGTTTATTGCCACGAAGAAAACTGTTAAAACGCCAGAGTTGGCAAAACTCTTTATTGAACATCTCTACAAGCTATATGGCCTGCCCGCAAATATAGTGTCGGATAGAGATAGAAAGTTCAACAGTCATTTTTGGAGGGAAGTCTTCAAAAAGTTGGATACTACTCTGAGTATGAGTACGGCAGATCATCCGGAGTCTGATGGTCAAACTGAAAGAGTTAACCAAATTCTAGAGGATATGTTGTGTTCTTATGTTAGTAAGAAGCAATCTAATTGGGAAGAGTACTTGCCCTTACTAGAGTTTGCATATAACTCCAAACACTCAGCGACTGGATTTACACCATTCATATTAATGTATGGATTCCAGCCGAGATCTCCGATGGCTGTAGGCCTAGAAAAGGAGAAGACTCAATCTGTCAAGGATTTCCTTGAAGATATGAATGATATGCTCAGAGCCGCACGTGAGAGCATTCGTAGTGCTCAGGATCATGCTAAAACTTATGCGGATAAAGGACGTAGAAAGGTGACCTTTGCAGAAGGTGACTTTGTATTCCTCAAGGTTCTTGCACAGTCAGAAACCATGAAAACGGGAAAGTGTAATAAACTTTCTCCGAGATATTGTGGTCCTTTTAAAATCCTTAAGAAGATTGGGGACGTAGCATATAAACTTGAGTTACCAGAGAGTTCTCAAGCCCATCCTGTCTTCCATGTCAGTAAACTGAAGAAATCAGTTCACGGGTTAGAGAACGCAGTTTCTCCAGAGATTTTGGTGGACTTGATAGAGCCACCAAAGATACCACATGAACCTGAAAGGATTCTACAGTATCGTGATAGACAGACCCGACATAAAGTGTACCAGGAGGTACTTGTTAAAATGGACAGATAGGGATGAGGAGGTAGCTACCTGGGAACGCCGTAGTGCAATTTCCAAAAGGTGATGAATACAAGTTGGGATATTAGTTGGGATAATGGACATGTGCATTTTAGATTTTATATACTTTTTTTATCATGTAGAACAGTATGGTCGTATGTCAAGGAACTAAACCTTTGTAGAACCACTCGCATGTGTGGTGCAAAAGCTATGGACATACTTTTCATGGTAGTGCCACACAGATCGAATCCAAGTGCCACACAGATCGAATCTGAGTGCCTATGTGGAGTCAAGGTCAATGTAGAGCACTACCTCCTTAAGATTTACATGCTAAGTACTTTACTCAGCTAAAGACAAAGGAAAAGGCAGAAGATTTGTAGACACATACAAAGATATGGTGTTGTAGGGTAGACTAGGACTTAGTCTATTTTTCATGTTCTACTTGGGTACTATATATACCAAGTACTTTGTATCTCATTCTATCAAACATCTATTGGAGCTTTCCTGTGTGGAGCACATTCGTTCACTCGTGTTCACTACTTGTCTCCATCTTGTTCCTTCATGTGGTATCAGAGCTCCCGTCACTAGAACCCGGATTCTGCCTTGCTTCCCATCGCCTCACAAGTTCCCTGATGTTCCAGTGGTGCTCCTGATCCTGTTTCCAGCCAGTTCTCGGCGAAGGTTGTTGTGTTTCTTCTCTTCTTGAGGTCGCCTACTAGCATTTAGCCCTCTTTCTATGCTTACAAAGAGCAGGTCTATTCAGTTTGCGCATTGCCGCGTACGCGCGCATTTTACAGACTGTTTGGTGGAGTTGCCCTCTCAGTGAAGAGGCACATTATGTTAACCATCAAGTCATGCAAAAGTGCCAAGGTGGCATGGGATAAGCTGGAGAGCATGTATCATGTCAAGAATGAGGCTAGAATTCTTGCATTGACCAATCAACACAAGGAGTTGAAGATGGAGGAAGGTCAAACCATCCCTGAGCATATTGCAAAGATCACTGATCTTAGAGATCAGATGGCAGGTGTTGATGAGGAAATGGAGGACAAAAAGTTAGTCTCCACTACTCTCAATAGCCTGGCCCCTTCTTATGGTACCTTTGTGACATCTTTGACCATTATGCTCAGGGTTGCCCCTGTTTCTTTTGATGAGTTGGTAGGGTTGGTGTTACAGGAAGAGGAGAGAACCTCCAATTTTGCCCATTCTTCCTGCCAAGGTGAGCAAGCACTTTTCGGAGGGAAGGGCAAATTTCAGCCCAAGGGAGGTAATTTTCAGAAAAAGAACAGCCATGCATATCAACCCAAGAATGAAGGGAATGCAAGCAATAATGCTAGTCAAGGACCAAAGAAGAAGGGAATGCAAGCAATAATGCTAGTCAAGGACCAAAGAAGAAGGGCAGATGCAATTACTGCAAGGTGCTAGGTCACTACATTGCAGAATGTCCAAAAAGAATCGCAAATGAGAAGAAGAGGCAAGGTACAAACAGTAATTTTGTTGCTCCGGCTGAAAATTCAAATGCCTCATCTCATGCTTATTATGCACAGAATGACAAGGACTTTGCCTTTGGTGTAATGGATCATGAGATCATTGACACAAGGGGGGAATGCAGTGATTGCAGTGCACATGCCCATGCTCTTATTGAGCCAGTGCCAGAGACACTTGATGGATCTTTGGCTACCATTGACACATGGTATTTGGACAGTGGTGCATCGAGGCACATGACACACCACAAAGATTGGTTTGAGGAGATCACACCTGTTCATGGCAAACAGGTGATTTGTGCAAATGATGCTACACAGGAATGGGACATGTTCCTATTCTTTTGGATGGTTCAAGGAAGAAACAATACATCCGTGATGTTTGGTGTGTGCCGGATTTGAAAAAGAATCTCATTTCAGTTTCTTCCATTGCTCATACCAACACATGGTGGAGTTCTAGGATGGCCAATGCCGGATTAAGGATCCCAAGAAGGGCTATGCTATTGTGGCTACAGGTACTTTATGAGAAAGGGTTGTACAAGCTTGATGCTCAGCCCTATACTCAGCATGCTATGGATGTATCATGTGCTTCTCAGGGTGATTTATGGCATGCAAGGTTTGGCCATGTTCATCACAGGGCATTGACCTACTTGTATAACAACAAGATGGTCATTGGGATGCCTAAATTACAGCAACCAGCTCATGAAGTGTGTGAAGGGTGTGCTCTTGGAAAATTACACCGCCTACCTTTCAAGAAGGATGGCAAGGGTGATGTCAAAGCAACAAGAGTATTACAGATAGTGCATAGTGATGTGTGTGGCCCCATGAATGTGACTACTCATAAAGGGGCAAGGTATTTTGTTATCTTGGTCATTCCAGGTTCACTTGGCTTTTCCTCATGAAGCATAAATCAAAAGTATTTTATTGGTTCAAGATATTCAAGGCTATGGCTGAGAATCAAACCAATTCAAAGATACAAACACTTTGTTCAGATAGAGGGGGAGAGTACACTTCACATGCCTTTGAGGGGTACTTGCAGGAATGTGGCATCAAGCATCATTTGACAATGCCATACACACCTCAGCATAATCCTATTGTCGAAAGGAAGAATAGGACACTCATGGAGATGACTAGATGCATGCTAAAATATAAGAAGATCTCAAAGGGATTCTGGGGAGAGGCCATTACAGCCACCTACATTTTGAACAGATGCCCAACCAAGGCTTTGGTTGATAAGATTCCATTTGAGGCATTTCATGGGTACATGTCCAAGGTTTCACTTCAGAATTTTTGGATCGGTTGCATATGCTTTAGTTCCAAACCAACATAGAACAAAGCTTGATGACAAGAGTGTCAAATGCATATTTGTGGGATATAGCCTTGAAAGTAAAGGATTCCGTCTTTATGACCCTATTACTAGAAAGGTTATCATAAGTAGAGATGTTGCTTTTACAGAGAATGAAGTAATGCAGCCAGTCAGTGTGGACTTGCCACCATATGATGATGATGTACCTCTTGATATAATTGAGTTTGAGGATGATGAGATGGGTTCTCCACACAAGTTGCTTCTTCTTCCTCACCCAGTTCAGCATTGGTGCCACATGTTGAGGGTGTTTCTACCTCAAGTGTTCCTGATGGGCACCTAGTGGGGACGGACAGCCACGTGTTCAGCCACATGTTTGGAAACATTACCACCATCGTGCAAAGAATGCCACACCCAGTGGTACACAGCCTGTGTGGTAACGCAGAAATTTCAGTTCCAAAATGGTCACGGTTGACACTTAGAGACACCAAGGATCAGCCAGTTTTAGGGAGAACCAGGACAGCCACACAAAGAATGCCCCATCTCAAGTGAATTATGCTTTTCTAATAAACCTTGACGAAGATCAAGTATTTATTAGTAAAACAAAGATCATCAATATATCTGAAGGAGTGAATTAAAGCTTTAAGGAATACAAGCTTTCCAAGTTTGACAAGCCTTTTAATGAAATGTGCTTGAAAACAAAAAAGGTATAGGTACACCAAAGAGGAGAACAAGGATAACCCATAGGGATATGCATAACTTGTTTCAAATAGCTTGTGGCACGTAATCATATGTCTTAAGACACTGAGTGATCTCCAAGGCATTCATCCTTTGTAAGGCCAGTGATTTGATCAAGATTTTGCACAAAATATGGGTGTTTGTGCTGCTTTGTCCACAGCAAAGATGTAAACATGGTAATAGTAGCCAAGATAACTCATCAATAAGATGAGAATCTTTGAGGGGTGAGACGTAAAGAGTGAAGTAAGGGAAGAATATATTGAATGCCACCCAAACTATATTAAGAGGGTAGACCTTAAACAGATTATTGTCTAATAAAGCTTGACTAAGATCAAGAATTTTAGAACAAAGGGAGTTGTAGGTCATTAATATATATGAAGCATTGAATTAAAGCTTTAAGGAATACAAATTTTCCAAGTTTGGCAAGTATTTAATGAAATATTATTGAAAACAAAAAAGGCATAAGAGAATGTTATTTTCCGAGAGTAGTAAGTTGAAGCTTTAAAAACATTCCAAGGAGAATATTTTTTAAATTTACTTTTTCATTAGGATTTATTATTTCTCAAAGAAAAACCTATAAAGCCACAAGAGTGTAAGGAGGAGCAAATATATTCAAGGCTTTCCATTAGGCTATGTTTACCAACATGAGGTGTTATCTCATAACATTTAACCACATCACTAGTGTAAATATTTCCTTGGAAATATTGATCATGAAATCAAGGACTTCCCTAAACAATACTTTAGGAACGCATCAATCAAAGACTCTTTGTAGACAAATTTCAAATGAATTAACAATAGTAACACTTTTCCTTTGAGTTTCATGAACCATTACTTCTTTGAAGTAGAGATGGTGCCTCCTCATCCACAACTCAGAGTATAATCAAGTGAACATTTGTCGATGAACCAATCAATGGCTCATTGGCTTCTACTCTTTCCTTTGTTGAAGCAAACTCTTCAGATTAAGAGGGAATTAGGCTTTTTAGACTTCTAGGGAGCAAACTCTTCAAGAGAAGAATACCTCTTTTTGGAGCTAAACAATGGCATTAGTAGGAGACAAGGATAAGACACTAAGGGCATAAGGAAGTTAAGAAAGAGAAAAATCAACAGGAGGCGTAATGTACCAACCATGATGGCTTGGAAATGCAAAAAAGTGACAAACAAGAGTAAGCAACAATGTTTTTAGGAAGCTTAGAAGTCCACACAAGAAAAGAAAAGAAAAAGGTGCCAACTAGGAAGAAAAGACCATTATTGTTAAGCATGAACTAAAAGACAATGTCAATCCACAAAATGGAAGACTTGACTTGCTTGTTTGGTAAGCATCGTCATCTTTAGAGGTAAGGCAATCGATTCGGAACAAAACTTTACTATTAGAGTAACATTTAGAGATTTCAATGGAGTTCAGGGTAAAATGGAGATTTAGAAAGTATTTAGAGTTGGCATGTTGCCTCCTATGAAGGGCATCCTGCTCCTAGTTTTGCATGACTTTCTCACCTTGCAGCATGCTTTCATTGTAAACATTAGCACTAGTGGGAGCCAAGGCACAAATTTCTCCACTAAAACTATAAAAGTGTATTTAACAGAAGCACCTTTTCTAACAAATATAGACCTTTTTAATGTGGATTGAATTACACAGCTACTTTTGTCATATCTTTCAATCTTGATTATTTAAGTTGTAGATTGAATCCATGGTTACGCTTTTACACCTCTATTATATACATTAAGATCATAAGTCTAAGAACCTCCAGAAGTACTCAAGCAAGAGGTTTAATATGAATTTGATAAAAATTATAAGAAAACTCTTTTCTTTATGGTTTGGTTGACATCCTTTAAGTGTCCCATAATTTCCACTCCATGTGTGGCTTGAGTATGGTATAATCAAACCTGAGGCACCTAATCAAACAAGGGCCTGCTTCCATAAAACCATAATAGCCTACCAATGCAATATTTATTAAGCAAGAAACAAGCCATTGCCCTTAAAAAGCATTGTCCAAGAGGATAATTTGTGTCTATAAACAAATTGTCCTTGTTCTAGTTTAACTTGGCAGCTCATAACTCATCATTATAGAGTTTAATCCCATGTGTCTGCATCGTGTAACATGCGACAACTTGTGTTACCCTCCTCCGATCATAAAATTATGGACAGCTGAAGCTGGGCTTAAACCCCAAATGCATGCTATCACAGCCTACACTTTAGTTTAAAGATGAGCCTGTCTTAAGCTTACCAAAACAGCAAAAGAGAACATTAGTACCAAGTTGCTGCATAAACTTCTCTGAGGCAGAAACTTTACAAAACGGAGTGTTCCTCCCCGTGGCTATTCATGTTTACTGGATCGCAAGAAGCATATTCAACCAGCAGGTTGTTAAGCCAACATTGCTTGAACACATAAGTCTGTTTGAGTATTTACATATCTTTGAACACAGTTCCAAGGAGTGGAAAAACCACCATTCTATGGCATGGCATCTTGCCTCTTTTAAGGTAGTATTTTCCACCTTGAACAATGACAAATTTAAAGAGCATTCTCTTGTCATTTTGCATGATTCATTTCCAGACATGCTTAGAGCAGCTAGCCCCACATTTAAAGATCATGCTCAACTTGCTCTTCTGTGCATTTTTGTGTCCATCCCCTCAAAACACCACCGCACATTCGCGAAAGTAGTAAGCGTGCCACATTCTCGGCTGCCACAGCACCTGTTTCCATTGTACTGGCAGCACTTTCAAAAGCATTGATGTAGTAAAGATGCTTACCATCAAGCACGAATGGAGCAAACGTTTCCGGCGCTTGGTAGCGTGGGTAGGCTGCCCAATCTAGGCGAATCGTAGTGTTGCGGACACTGCACTTATGCCAAGCTTCACAAGAGTGAATATATAACATCTTCCTTTAAAAGCACACACACTATTGAAGCATCTTGCTTTACAAGCATAAAAGATAACTGAGGCATTTTTCAGACTATCAAGGTAAAAGATCAAAAGGATTCTCATGGACTTCAAACCTGAACAACTCATCCAGTAGCTTGTCTGACATTGTTGTCCGGGAAAAGATTTTATATGCCTTATCATCATCCCCATAGCTTTTGAGAACATTGATAGAGGAGAAGGGCACCGTGGGTAGTTCTACAGTGCCTATCATACTTGGCAAGCTTTCGACAGAAGGCATGCCAAAATAATCCTAAATAAACAAGAGCAGGGTTCTCAGTAGGCCTGCCTTTGATTTTCAAAGATAAATATTAAAAATAATAATCCAATCATAACAAAATAAATAAAAAATATTAGTTAAAATTAATGAAAATGACTAGTTAGTATGACCTTTTAAATATTTTGGTAGTATTAATTTACATATTAGCTGACCCCTCTAGACTCCCTACATATGCACCCATCCCTAGGGGAATCCCATCGATACAAGACATGTAATACCCAACTTCAACAAAGATCTACCATAACTGGTAAACCTATCCAGTGACATCCATAACTGGTAACAGATCCAGTGACATCCAAAATCCCCCAATGGGTCTATGAGACCAAAAATGTGGTACATATGATCCACGTGAAAGAGAACTTACACCTACCTTTTACAAAAGCAGGCCAAAAATCACAGAAGCAACATAAATATCAAGAATGATTTTACAGCCAAAGTGTATTTCCAACTCTACCCAAACACGCTGCACAACTTGATCAAAAAAGCTTGAGAAAGAATGGAAAACCAGGAGCTTACCGGATTGATCAGACCCCGAACAAACGTAGTGTACGTGTGCTGCATATGCCGCTCTGGAATGGAGATTGGTGGGCTAAAATCTATATGACTCTCATCTAGTGAGGTTGCCAAAACAACAGCATCACAAAACCTGCTCTTCCCCGAAACCATGCCCACTTCATATCCACTATCAACAGCCAATATAGAACTCACTGTCTCGTTCAGAAAAACAGATGCATTCGAATGCCAGACTAATCCTGCTGCCATCTGCCAGTTTCCCCCTTCAACTGCCCAAAAATCTTCACCTGACCCACAAAGTGAGACAGCACCTGCCATGCCACTTATGCTCATATTCTGGCCATAATTTATCCGCATGATAACCTAAGATATAACAAAGCGCATAAGTCATAACTGAGCTTCTGTCAAACAATGCATGTTTCCAAAGGCCAGTGATAACCGCAAAGTCTTCTTTTCTAATGCAAAACATTATCCACCATGGAGGCAACAAGGGATTTGTATCACAGAACTCACCGTGACAAGTTCATCAATAAGTTGCTGGGATAGACCATGATCCAGGAGCTCTTTTTCTGAAGTGGTCTGTGTCAATTCATAGAGATTTGCCCATTTCAGCATCTCTTCCACTGTTTGGAAGATGGGTCTAGATTCCTCATAATAATGCAAAAACTTATTAAGTGTTGCCTGCAATCAAAGTTGTGCATGTTAAAAGAGATAAATAGCAAGAAGCAATGCTACTGCAACAAAAAATCATATATATATGTATGTATATATATATATATATATGTATGTATATATATATATATATGTATATGTATATATGTATGTATATATATATATGTATATGTATACATATATATATACATATATGTATGTATATATATATATGTATACATATATATATATGTATATGTATATATATAAATATACATATACATATACATATATATATATACATATACATATATATATATATGTATATGTATGTATATACATACATATACATATATACATACATATATATACATATATACATACATATACATACATATATACATACATATACATACATGTATATATATATATATGTATATATATATATATATACATATATATATATACATATATACATATACATATATATATATATATATATATATATATATATATATATAACAATGATGATTTACGAAGGGAGAGACAGCTTAAACTCTAGATTCCTCTGTAACCTCAACTTTTACCCAAAACAAAAAGATGCATCCTTATAAGGACTCAAAGCACAAAACATCACACAACTAGGTTTAAAAATGTGTGGGGGTGTATGTGTGTGTGTGTTGGGGTTCAGCGCCTTTGCATGTGGGATAACTTGCCATTCCTTTTCCCATCTTGCAATCCCCCCTGCCAATGCAAGATTTGCACCTCTAACAAAAGACAAGCTTGCATTATGGAAAAAGGAATGCCAAGTAATCCCACATGCAAAGGTAGTGTGAAAGATGAAAGAGTATATATAGTCCAAAAGGACCCCTCCTATCTTCAACTCCCTTGGAGGATTACTTTGCATCCCTTTTCCCATCTTGCAAAAAAGACAAGCTTGGGAAAGTTGAAGATAGGAGTCGTCCCTTTAGACTATATATACCCTTTTATCTTCCACACTGCCTTTGTATGTGGGATTACTTGGCATCCCCCCATCTTGCAATCCCCAACCCATGCGAGATTTGTACCTCCAACACCCCCTCCAATCAAGCAAAGAGGGAAATGGCCCAAGACCATGAATTGGGACTCTCATACTATCTTGGAAACCAAGAGTTGCCACACCGCCCATGATGTGTCATGGTTCACACACGAAGTTTGGATACATCGATGGTTGGCCAATATATGTACCTAGAGCACTTTCTAGAGCCGCTAGCACCCCTTGAGGCACACATCCGCATGGGCTTGCGGAGGCCCTTGCATGCTACGGCATGTCCCCACTCTTTCTAACCAGCCCTCCAGTCAGTCTTCCACAAAAGACAAGCTTGGGAGAGTTGAAGATAGGAGTCGTCCCTTGGGACTATATATACCCTTTCATCTTCCACATTGTCTTTGCATGTGGGATTACTTGGCATTTCCCATCTTGCAATCCCCACTACCCATGCGATATTTACACCTCCAACAATTCTCCATCCTCCACTTTTATTAACAAAAGTGCTCATCTAAAAGGAAAACAGTGCATTCCCCTATCATTTTAAGGGGAGTTTTGTGCCACCTCCCCAACATACCTTATGTATTTTCTTTTTCGTTTCTCTCCCCCTCCCCCACACACATGCATAGAACAGTCATTACTATAGTCAAATTGATTATATTCATCAACAACCAATGTTTGTAATCATGCTGCTGCATAAGAATTAGAACTTTTTCTGTATTTAACCATCAAAGCATCCACCTCATGCTTGACTATTACTCTCAAAATTCAAAGAGGTACTCTTTTAATAGCATCTGTTGTTTTGTTTTGATGTGAGAAATCGGAATAGATATTTCTCACTATAGACTAATGTCATTCCATAAAGTCATTTATGTTTCTTCTTATCAACACTGAAAGTGCATTATCAACCTATTAGTACTATGCATGCTTTGGTTTGCATCAATCCCATGTTTTTAAAAAAGTAGGTAAAATTTCCTGACCACCCAGAAGAAAAATGTGTGGTTGTTGCGAGCCCTGCAAGTGTCACAAAGGACCAAAAAAGGAGCTTGGGATCTATCTAAGGCCGTATTACTTCGATCACACCTATCTCTATGGGACTATTAGCTGCATTCCAAGCTAAGCAATCAAAAACCAGCATATAAAACTTGAGACCTTAGATGATGCAAAGAACATTAAGTGGCCTAAAACCAGCATTAAACCTAACCTTCTTGACCTTAAGCAGCCTACACAAATTGGTGTGATAATGAAGAGGAGATGAGGGCACTTACTGAGACATAACTGTTCATATAGAAGAGGCTAAGCTTGTAGCGCCAGAGCATAGAGAGGGAGTTCAGGATGCCAGTCAATGTCTTGGAGAGGTTTGAAGGACCGGCCTTCTGGGTCTTGAGTATGAAAACGGTACCGTTCCAGATGCCGAAGTTTCCACTGTCATCCAGCTGGCGGCGCTTCAGGCCGAGAAGCTCTGTGAAACGGGCGGTGTGGAGGTTCTTTGGGTGCAGGATGGAGGCGCCCGCCTCGAACTTGTCCCCCCCGCCCAGATCCACCATGGCCATGCGGCCGCCCACCACCGAGCTCTTCTCGTAGATCTCGATCTCTAGCTCTTCCGTGGAGTGGATGCGCAGGAAATGGGCGGCCGCCGAGCCCGATATGCCGCTGCCCACTATGCATACCCGCGGAGTTGAAGAGCATGCTGTGGTGGAAACCAGGCTCGAAACAGCCAGTAGGGTGAGAATGATCGCAGCAGCCATGGCCACAGAGTCCAAGCATACAGGCTCCTCTTCAGTTTTTTTTTGGTCCTGTCTTCTGTGTTGCAGGATTATGGAGAGATGTGGATCTTCAGTCAGTCAACTCCCGTATTTTCAACATCTGTCAAAAATTTAATGTTATTTCTCGCTTTGAAACTTTGGTCCTAGGTGAATGCAACCAAAAAAAAGTATTTTCCGAAAAATTGTGAAATTAATTATAGAGGAAAATCTTGAACTCTAAAGGTTTTTGTTCTATAAATTCTCAAAAACTAGAGGTATTCGTACCTTCAAGTTTTAAATTTGAAGGTATTTTTCAAAATATGCAGGTGTAAGCTACACTAAACTCGGTTTTTTTCGAACACTGTTACGCACAGTTTTTTTTTCATCTCTTCTTGTGGAGGATTATGGGAAGATGTGGATTGCCATGTTCAGTCAACTCCAGTATTTTCAACATCTTTCTCATACAGTTTTTCTATTTCTCAAATTTAAGAAAAAATGTTATTTGTGGCCTTGAAACTTTTGCCATTATGTGGGTGACGACACATCAAGTGAAGGCATCCAAGACTCACAACAGTGCTTGTACACACAAGAGACTCTCTCTCACACACACACTTACAAGCAATTACAAGCAAAAATAACATTAGCATTTTCAACTCATTCAAAGATACTCCTCTGAGGATTTGTCAAAGAAAAAATAACTTCCAAAGTCCTCCGGAGGAGAGGGAGAATGCATACCATGAAGGCATGCCTTAATTTATGTGATGTTGTTTTGCAAGCATCATTCATTTGATATGCATGTCTACCAAGACATTGCCCAACAACCCTTGATAAACAATTGCTCCTCTACTGCCCACATGCCTAAGATGCAAGTGAAGTTGACCATGTCTAGACGAAGGCCCTCAAATTGTATAACCATTAAAAAAAGTTCACCTTTTTTGACCTCCTCCTATTGGGCGGCACATTCTGCAAATAGTGCAAACCAAGCACTACATCGAGTTGGTACACATGTGATCTACTAATAACACCTAGTAAAATGAGTACAAATATGCGGGTTTGGGCCTACTTGTCTACCACGTGAAAAAACGTGCACGTGTATACATAGGAAGAAAAAACGCACACACACATTATATCAAAGAAATCTCGTCATGCATTGCCCTTTGTCAATTGCTTCTATGCTTCCACATACTTTCAACATGCAAGCGGAGGTCACTATGTCTAGAGAGAGGTAGTCATGATGCATTTGTTCAAAACAATTCATAGCTTTCGCACCTTGGTCCTTTTGGGCATATGTTGAGCAAGAGAGAGGCCATCATGATGCATTTGTTCAAAAAAATTCATAGCTTCCACACCTTGGTCTTGTTGGGCATATGTTGAGCAAGTGAGAGGCCATCATGATGCATTTATTCAAAACAATTCATAGCTTTCGCACCTTGGTCCTACTGGGCATATGTCAAGCAAGAAGCTCCTCAAGCACTCCTTACGCTTTTGCAAGATCTATACCCCATCTGGTGAGCTTGTGCATCTGGTCTTTCCCCATATCTGTGGTGTCATTTGCTTATCTAGCAACATCTCAATGTCTTTTCTTTGACCGATGTCCTTATTCTTGATGGTACATCTTCATGGCCTGTCGCATGTGTTAGATAAAATAAATGCATACTTACCTCCTGCAAAAACTAGACACAAGCTAGTTAGCAAACAAGTATGCATCATTCACATCTACTGAGTATTCCAAGTACTGGCCAGGTAGTCTAGAGCCTAGTGGACTATCACATGCCATAAATCCAAGCATTGTCCATACATAAAAAACAGCACACAAAGTCAAAGAAATTCAAACATACATCAGTATGCAATGCACAAGCAATGATCCTCATGTTCATGGATTGTCCTGTCTCGTTTCATCGAAACCGTGCTGAGCCATCTGGTTGTGAATCTTGTGCTTAGCACACATTAGTTTGCATACATGCAACCAAATGAGCATGCACAACTTGACATAATGGCCTCTTCTCAAACTTCTCCACCACGCATCATACGTACATGCACATCATAACTATTTCCACCTTGTCATTTGCTCCTATGCTACAACAAATTTTCAAGTGCAAGTGAAGGTCATTGCATTCATAGAGAGGCCAATAAAATGCATCGGTTCAAAATAGTCCAATACTTCTTTGTTGTGATTTGTTAGCAATAACTACAATTTTGCACTAACCCATGTCTAGCAATCTTTTCTGCTCTTTTGCTACTACTACTACTGCCATAGGCTTTCATGATGCAAGCAAAGTTAAGGGCATATGGAAAGTTCAAAACAATTCAAAGGATCCCAAACAAAACATATCAGCTTCCAAGATGCAATCCAAAGTCACTTTATGTCAAGCAACTCTTTTGCCTATGCCAACACACCACATTTTACCTATGCTGCACAGGCTTTCAAGATGCAAGCCAAGGTCACTGCATTCCATGTGCTACACCAGTTTGAAATAGTTCAATGCTTGCTCACCTACCATATGGATATAAAGTTCACCCCTTATTCTTAAAACTGTGAATTATCATGTAAATTTTCTTGATTAAACCAGATCATCTTAATGTTGGAGTGAATTTAGGTACCATTAGAGCGAAATCGAGCTCACTAGAAGTAGATTGAGTTAGCCACAACTTACTTTAAGCTTGAGTCTCGGCACCAAAGGTTGTAATATAGTGAAGTAATCAAACATGCTCTTCCTTTTGAGCCTCTCCGGTTGAATGTGAACTTCTCTCTAGGACAAGCGCTTCCCTCATGTACATGGATGGAGATAACGGTGAGATGGCGGGGCTAATGTTATGGAAGAGGTTGTTGCATGGGTCGCTCATGATGTGGATGTCTAGCAAGGGTTGCCTCTCCCATGGAACCAGCTTAAAAGAATTGTATCCAAGATGTGTGCCCCTCCAGCGTGGGCACATGTACCTTCTCCGAGACGACGCCTCTGCCCTTCTCGCCACCAAACAATAGGTTTCCAACCCCTCCGACTGGTTTGACCTCCTCTCCGTGTGTGCGCAATGGCACGGGGTGGGCTACGACGCCTAGCAGTTGGTGGATGGTGTAAGACGAGTTGGCATAAACGTTCTCGGAGAGGCGGGGCGTGGTGGTGACGAAACCGAAATTGAAGCGGGCGCCAGAGTTCGCATTGAGTGAATAGGAGAAGGCAACAGCGACAGACTTTGATAGTGTTGGAGATGGTGATCCCACAGATGACGGCGACAACGACTTTGATGGTGCTGGAGAGGGTGATCCCACAAACGACAGTGCCGGTGCCTGAAAAATCTCCGTTGGAAGTAGAACGGAGTTCACCAAGAAAATGGTCACCGGGTTGTTGGAGTAGAGCGTTCAAGCAATGGGTACTTTGTTGGATCCCACATCTAAGGCAAAAATGCCATCCTTATTTGAGACATCATCAGTGTGAAGGCTACCTGATGGAGCTGAAAGATTCCTGCCCCCTCTGCGCAACGAATTCAGGGGTGCTAGCAACGAAAGTAGCACTTCTTGCACGGGACAGAGCCTCTCACTCGGGCCTTGCCCACAGATATCCGGACAAGAGACTAATCCCTCGGTTTTTCCAAAACCGAACCCGGAAAAACTTCCCTCGCCCAAAAAGCAGAGGCGATTCTTCCAGGATATTTTTATTCTAACGTCATCAAGATCATCACTAACTAAATTGATTCGACCGAGCCCGTAAGTCACATGGTCAGATCAAGGAAAAGACTTGCACTTGGATCATAGAGACCAACGCTTTTTTCCTCATCGAGAGGCACAGCCATTGATTCTTTTCCATAGAACAAGGACTGTCCGGGATTTACTTCATCTATCGTACCATAACATAATTGAGTCTCATTTTAGGGATCCATCAGTCCAGCCTAACCCTATCCAGTCCCATGGGTTAGCCAACCGCTGTAGTGATAGAATTAGTTTAGGAATGTGGTTATGTTTTGTCCCGGGTACCAGGGAAAAGAGTTCCCAGGCCCCCTAGCCGGCGCTTCATGCAAACTTCAAGATAGTCACACCACTTACACACCCAATATGAAATTGCCTATTTCACAGATTCAGCTAACTTTAAAACAATCTTTTAATGAAATCATAGTATCACTGATCATAATTCTCCAAAATATCCGTTTGATTTCTAGTTTCCGATCATTCCTTCGTCGGTGTACCTATGGCATCATTGGCAACCAGAACGCTCACCACCTATCCACTCAGGGGCCTTTTCAATAGTTCCTAGCTCATAGTACCCGGAAATATATTCACTTATAAAAATCCAGATGGACTCTCCGTTGAAGATCAGCAAGATCAACCAACAGATCTATATAAAAAGAGCCATGGACTCATCCGTTTGAGAACCAGCAAGGTCAATCAACCAGATCCATGCCCGAATTCAGAAAATAACTCTTACTCCTTGTTCCAATATCTTCCTCAGTGTACGCGTGGGTATCCTTGGCGACCCAGAGCCCGAGCACCGTATGGTCAACACCCTCTAGGATCCTTTGCAGGTCACCTAGTGCTTCACTCAGGCCGCTTCCTTGGTCTCTCATCAACCGTACCGGAAGCTCACCATTTAAATCGAACCGAGGTTGGTCAAGACCTCGGCCGACCGTGCTACACGAGACGTCCTTCGTTGACTCTCTGTCAGCTGTTGCAACTTTATCACTTAGGTCTCCACGACCTCATTCACAAGACGGTCAAAATGCTTCCCCAACATTCTTGACATAAAACAGTCATTTAAAAATAGGTCATAAATACAGTTTCTATAACGAACTCTCGTCTTTCCACATTGTTCCACATCAATCCACATTACTTAATCCAAGTCCAATCATATATATTCCCATCGTCCATCCATTCTCATCCAATCACATCATTTTTCAATCATCCATTCTCATCCAATCATATCATTTTCCATCTCATCCAATCATCCATTCTCATCCAATCATATCATTTTCCATCTCATCACATCTTTCCACATTTATACTCATCACATCTTTCCACATTTATACTCATCACATCTCATCCACTCGCATCTACCCATATCCACTCGCATCTACCCATATCCACATCTCATCACATCACATTCATTCACATCTCATCCATTCATATCTACCCCGATCCACATCAAATCACATCTCATCACATCACATTCATTCACATCTCATCCATTCATATCTACCCCGATCCACATCAAATCACATCCATTTCACCTCACATCTCATTCATTCACATCTATCCAGATTCGCATCACATCACATCCATTCACATCACATATCATCCATTCACATCTATCCCAATTTTCATCATATCACATCACATCCATTTCACATCATATCTCACATATTCACACTTATCCCGACTCACAACACATCACATCCATTCACATTCATTGTATCCCCATTCCATCACATACATTCTATCCACATTACATCACGTCCACATCTATCCACGTCATATCTCATTCATTCCATCCACTTTACATCACATCCACATCATATCTCATTCATACACATCCTATCTCATTCATCCACATCCATCCAATCATTCACATGCACGGCTATCCACATCCATCCATACATTCACATTTATCACTTCACATCCACATATATTCACATCACATCTTATCTCTTTACATCACATCACATTCACATCCACATCTCTTTACATTACATCACATCTCATCCACGTCCACAGCACATTCACATCCACATCTCTTTTTATCTCATCACATCTCATCCACATCCGCATCACTTTCACATCCACATCCCTTTACATTACATCACATCCTTCCACATCTACATCCACATTCATTTACATCACATTCTTTCATATACACATCCACATTCATTTACATCACGTTCTTTTATATCCACATTCATTTACATCACATTCTTTCACATACACATCCACATTCATTTACATCACATTCTTTCACAAGCACATCCACATTCATTTACATCATATTCTTTCACATACACATCCACATCCATTTACTTCCCATCTCATCCTTTCACATATCCTTTCATCCCATTCTCATCTCATCATTCACATCTACATCCATTTACCTCACATCTCATCCTTTCACATATCCTCTCATCTCATTCTCATCCCATCATTCACATCCACATCCATTTACTTCACATCTCACCCTCATTCATTTTCATCACACCACATCCCATTTACATCTTATCACATCCATTCACATCCTATCACATCCATTCACATCCATTCACATCCTATCACATCCATTCACATCCTAATCACATCTCATTTACATTTTATCACATCCATTCACATCCTATCACATTCTGTTTACATCTTATCACATCCCATTTACATCCATTCACATCCTATTCCTATTTAGTAGGTTTTTCTACCTTGATACCGATAATGGGACTTTTTCTAAATTTCTGCCAATTGCTTGGCCTAGACAGAGGTTCTTTTTCTCGACAACTATTTTCATATTCTTTCTCAATTTCTCAAATGAATTATATTCAATATTCTTCTTTTGAATAAAAGAATTCATGGGATTTACAAAAATCAATTCTACCCATATTTTCACTTTTGATAAATAATCATAAATTGAATTATACTAAAAATTTATCTTTTTTCCTAATTTCTTAGACCTCAAATATCATGTGAATTCCTCTTTTTGCATTTATTTATTTGCATTCCAATGTCATGGGAATTCCTCTTTTATCATAAAATAAATCTATCTAAAATTTCTCTTTTTTTAAATAAAATATCCATTAATTCAATATGCCAAGAATTCCACTTTTACTATTTAAATGATTGAATTCCAAATGTCATGGAAATTCCTCTTTTATCATTTAAATATTTCTCATACATAAAATAAATTTATCTAAAATTAATCTTTGAATTTAAATAAAATACCCATTAATTCCAATATGCTAAGAATTCCACTTTTCCTATTTAAATGATTTAATTCCAAATGTCATGGGAATTCCTCTTTTATCATTTAAATATTTATCATGCATAAAATAAATTTATCTAAAATTTATCTTTGAATTTAAATAAAATATCCATTAATTTCAATATGCTAGGAATTTCACTTTTCCTATTTAAATGATTGAATTTCAAATGTCATGGGAATTCCTCTTTTATCATTTAAATAAAATTACCATAATTTTCTCTTTTCTTAATTATTTAATTATACATAAACCTTAAAAATTAATTTTCCCTTGAATGTGATGAAAATCATTCTTTTAGCCTATTCAATCCTAGAATATGGTAGGAAGTCCTCTTTTCACGTTATGCATAAGAATGAATTACGTGTCAATTTCTTAAAACATTTACCATAGCTCCGCTGCTATTATTGACAATTTTTAATATTTTTGAAAAGAATAAGGCTTAGTAATGTAATTATGATAGTATAACTATCTTTTAGCCTTAAATCTAATTTATGGATTTAACTCATAAAATTATCATAATTTACTAGCATGTAAGTATAAAAAACCATTTTCGTAACCTCTAGCTTCACAAGCCTAGAGTTTGATTTGTGAATTGAGAATTTCTCCATGATGAGAAGCATCAATTGAATAGAGAATTGGTCATAGGAATGACCATTCTTTGGGGGAGAGAGAGATAAACATAAAAGCGTCCTAATTTAAGCATAAATGTAAACTTTTCTTAATTATTCATTGCAACTCTTAAGAAAAGCTTGATTTGCATTATAAACACTTAATTAAGAAACTTCTCAAGCTTGAGAGGGGTTGAGAAGTGAAAACATTGAGAATAGTAGAGAAAAACCATAAAATTACACTTTACCTCTTGTTTTTGCTTGCTTCTCTATCATAGAAGAAGCCCCCAACCAATCAATTGGTTTGTGTGTTAAAAGGAAAGCTCCAAGGATGGTTGAAGAGAGAGAGAGAGAGAGAGAGAGAGAGAGAGAGAGAGAGAGAGAGAGAGAGAGAGAGAGAGAGGCTCCACTCTCTCCAAAAGTAGAGGATTTTTAAGGGATAATAAAAATTATCATTATTTTAGTATAATATTGGCATGGTATAGTTCACATATTTTTTTACAAAAGACTAAGGATCTATTTATAGGTGAGGGAGGCCTCTAACCAAGTCCAACTAGGCTCTAGAATTTTTGAGGTTCAGGTTCAATTTGGCTAAATTTCGAGGTTCAGTTTGGCTGAATTTCGAGATTCAGTTTGGCTGAATTTGGACAAGATTTAGACCTAGTTGATTTGGTTTGATCCGGGAGAGAGGAGAGATAAAAAAATCACAATTTTATTGAATTAAAAACTCCACCACATGTGTGAAATAGGTGCCTCCTTGAAGTCCCCCCCTCTCCTTTACCAAGGTGTCAAAAATGTATCATTATACCAAAATATCTCATTTTTTAGTAATATCTCATAGTTTTTAACTAATAAACCTTGTACTCAATCAACTCTTCATCTTATGTGGGCATTTACTCATTTTTGGGTATTTTCTTATATTCATTGGATTTATCTCCTCCCCACACTTGGATTGATCCTATTGGCCCATAGAAACCTTAATTGGACCATAATCCAAAAATTTCTAAAAATCTAGACCCTTAGGCTAAGGTCCTTTATACACATTTTTAATTAATTTCAATTGCACATTGGAAAGTTCTTTTTTAATTTTTGTTTCAAGGGAAACCATTTTGGACACTAGGAGGATTTTTATATCAAAAATATCTCAATTTTGGATTATCTCTCTCTAGACATTTTCTCTCTCTAGGCCAAAACAAGATCTTTCTTCTATTTCAGAGAGGGGAATAATTACAAGATCAGAAGGGGAGGTTCTTACACCTGTACACCTCAAAAGCTGGAGGGAGGAATCTTATAGGAGCCACTGGCCAGATGTTAAAACCCTAAGATCTCTCTAGATAATTGTTATGCATAAATCAGATATAAACTCATCCACCCGACCACCCCCGAGCCCAAGGGATGCACACATGAATTATAAATGAAGTACCTCATACCTTTACCTTGATGTCCCATACCACCAAGAGGTATGACTCCAATCCAGCAGCATGTAGCTGTAGTGTGAAATGGTAGGCGAGTAGATATAATCCTCTATACAAGAGAACATCATATCATAACCTAGCCTCAAGATAACATAGCCTTAGCCTCCCTTGAGTGTGCCCCATGCCTCTATTATATAGGAGGGCCCTCAACAAGTGACGCTTGACTCTCCATTTCCCATGTGTGACCCTCGGATGCCTGATTCTAACCTTAACCCTTAAGGTTAGTCCTCCTAACCCATGCTCCATTAGAGCTTGTTCCCATGCTCCCATGCTCACAAGCCTAATGTGGGTTAGCCTCCTAGTATATGCACACATAATGTGCATATAACATACTTCCCCTCTCTCAAAACATTGCACTCTTGCAATGAAAAGAAGGAGAACTGCGCTGAACATTCTCAACTGATTCCCAAGTTGAAGCCTCTATTTCCCTATCTTTTCACCTAATTTTAACCTCAGGGGATAAATCAACTACAAAGTTTCCTTTCCCTGAATTCAAGTACCTTATCAGGTTCATGTGGAACATAGGATAATTCTTCGACTTCAACGAGTTCTTGAGGAATAACTGTGTTATCCTCACCTCCCAGTTTTCCTTTCAATCTATTGATATAAAAGACTAGATGAACTTTAACATGTGGAGGTAGTTTAAGTTTGCAACCGTGCCAATCCAATGTATAAATCAAAATGGACCACAATATCTAGGAGATAAATTCGAGTATTTTCCTTTTGACAAAGTCTGATAATCTTTAGGAACTTTTAAATAAACCAACGCTCCTGGTTTAAAAGACCAAGTTGAGCATCCTTTATCAGCATAGAACCATGCCCTATCCTGAGCACTCCTGATAGAATCCCGAGCTTCGGTCAGCATTTCCAGCATATCATGCAAGAAATCCCTCGATGCATCAAGCTCGATGTCCTTAAGACTGACATCAATAGGTGCCCTGGGTTGATACCCATACATAAGCATGGACGGAAACCAAAAGCCGTATGTTTAAAATTATTATAGGCAAATTCCATCATTGGAATATATTTTTTCCAATTTGATGCTTTTCCAGAGAGACATGCACGAAGCATATCCTCTACAATCTGATTCATACCCTCTGTTTGCGCATCGGACTGCGGATTATTAGAGGAATTTATACACAAAGTTGTTTCCTCGTTGTGTAAAAACCATTCAGAATAAAGTAGGAAAATATGGCATTATAACAGCAAAAACCAGGTATCCATCGGTGACCCGACGTACCTACATCTGCACATGAAATTATCGACGTCCCGAGTTATCCATATCAACATAGAGAGTCATCAACGTCTCGATGAGTCACATATGTTCATCCGTAAACCATCAGGTAGACTTTATAAATCACCTGTACGGAACTAGATAAAGAAATGCCAACAAAGGAAGAATCTAAATTTCCTTAATCAGAACACAACAAGATAAACTCGTTGAACTCTAAAGAAAACGATTTCAACAAGTGAATATACCGACGAGATTACACTCATCAATACATGTAGGCTATATATAAAATAAGTTTATCTAGAAAATGCCTTCATTACAACTTTAAGTGAAGTAAAAAAATGAGATTGACTTCGAATGTTGAGGTCAACATGCCAAGTGATGTTAGCAAAGCAACAATCTTGAGCCCAAATTATCCCATAAAATAATATATGTGAGGGATCTCTAGCGTCCCATACCACCATGATACCACCCATACATACCTTATTAATTTGAAACTCCCTAGTATACCGTCTAGAAAAAATGAATAAAATCTTGTATAAAAGGAATAAGATGGCCTTATCCTAGGCTTTCACATACTAAAACCTATCTCTATATACCTGAGACTACATCAAGGAATAACTCTTTCTCCGAGTACATCATTAGAAAAAGAATTTGAATTAATGGCGCCTTTCTAATGATAACCCAATAAACACAATAAAGTTGGGGAAGAAAAAAAAAACTCACCTAGATACATAAGCAACTAGGTATCCAAGTTGGAATATGTACAAGAGTACAAGGAATATACTCCAAAATTATGTGCAAAAAACGAAGGCAAATGCTACCTTCAAAGCACATGAAATTATCCCAAAAGATCAAAAGATCCTTACAAAACCATGGATAAAAGCATAGAAGCTCCTCGAATCCATGAAAACCATAGTTGATCATAACAATCAATGCATGCCATCTAATGGTCATTAATCATGCCAAAAGAAGCATTAAAATTGGTGGCCAACTCATCAATCTGGAGTATATGAACGTGGTGTCATTCAAGCAAAACTCCAAAGTAAGCAAGTGAAACACGTGTGTAGCACTCATTAAAAGACCCCTTGACATAAGTGATCTAAGCAGAACCTGATGAGTCCAAATAAAACTTGGAAAACATCCAATAAAATCCACCAAAACAAACAAATCAACTAACCCATGATAGAATTTGTCTTAGGCTTAGAAAATTAAGCATAGACCACACTTAAACAAGTGTAAAATAAATTATCATGGAAAAGTGTCAAAGGTGAAACACACTTTGAATGCAAATTCTAGCCATCATTGAAGAAAGTAAGGAACATGTCCAAAAAAAAAGGCTAAACAATGGTAAAAAATCATGCAAACATCGTTTAGAATTAATCCAAACAGAAATAACTATTAATACGAGGTATAATCGTATTAATAATATGCTAATAACCCGCATCTATCTAATGTCAGCACGAGAAAACATACTTCAACAGTAAATAACCCTAAAAAATATTAAATTCTCGAGAAAAAGAATTATCATGATTTTTTTCTAATTTTTTCTAATTTTCTAGGGCCTCAAAATATGATAATTTTGAATTCCACCAAACTTATCTCATGGCATTCCAAACCTATATTTTTCTAGAAAATTTTTAGCAATTTAGATTTACCAAAATACCATTGATATTTTGAAAATATCAATTTTTACGTTTTCTAAAAATAAATTCTAGAAAATTCTTAATTTTTCCTGAGAATCCCATCGTTCACGAAATTTTCAATTCCGCCCGATAATTCTCAAATCCAATGAAAATTTACAATTTTAATGGATTTTCCAATTTTATGGGTCAAAAAATATATTTTTAGAAGAATTTGAATGGTTCACGGGCGCTCGAATGGACACACCACATGCCAAACACCAACCCCACATTTTTGAGAAATTTAAAATAACCGTTGTCTAATTTTTCACTAATTTTCAAGATTTTTTTTGAAATTTTTCATTTACCCCGAACGCATTAGAATACGAACGGTCTAAAAATTTCAGAATCCCAATGGTTTTCCTGGAATACGGAAAGCCAACAGTTTCGGGAAAATGAAAAGACAAAAAAAATCGGAATGTGAAAGGTCAAAAGTTTCCGAAATCCAAAAGATCAAAAGATTTCCTAGAATTCGGCAAGCCAAAAGGTTTCGGGAAAGTGGAAAGCCAAAGGCTCCAAGAAAATAAAAATTTGGAAAATTCCAGAGAATTTTTTTTTCTCAAATCTCATATTTTCTCATAATTTTCAGGCTTTTTTCCAAGCTTTTTTTTGAAAAAGTTTCAAAAGATTTTTTTGGAATTAAAAAGAAAAACTCCTTTGAAAAAATAAAAATAAAATAAAATAAAACCAAACTTTAATAAGCTTTAATAAAAAGCTTAATTTTCTTTTTAGGCTGTGCTGTAGCCTCCCCCCCGCATGCACGTTTTCCAAAGAGAGAGAGAAGGTTTCTCTCTTCTCTCCACCCTCCTCATTCCTTCTCTCCAATTCCACTCTGTCACCACCCCATCTTGTCTTCTCTGTTAATCAAAGAAGAAGATTAATATTTAATTAACATTTGATTAATCATAATTAAAAATTAATTATGATTAATAGTTAATAAAAATGTGTCTATTAAGAGACATTCACACGACGCGGAAGAGGAAAAAAGAAGGAAAATTCAGAATTGAGGGGCGAAGAGGGTCCCACGCACATGGGAGAGCATTCCATGCATCAACATGCTACCCCCTACTGCATTTTAGCAGAAATTTGATAGCATACCCGCGCAGAAAAACTCGCAAAAATGTATAAAAAATATATTTTTAACCATAAAAATGCTCAAAAAATTTCTAAAAAGTTAGAAAAAATTTCCTAAAAATTGTAGAAAATCAAAGAATTCATTCTACCAAAATATCCATAGTAAAATATGTGGTATTTTGGTAAAAATTTCCATAAATGCTTATTTTAAACCACAAAAAATAGAGAAAAATAGCATTAAACTCACGAAATTTCCCCGCATCGTCGATTCGTCCATTGAATAAAAGAAACACGCATTCCAACCACCATATCGATGATCCACGTGCAAATCATCAACACAAAATAATATTTTTATTTAGTAAATATTAAAATTTACTTCAAAAAATGCTAAAAATTACAATAAGAAAGAAAAAATAACAACAATTAACTAGAGATTGCTATGATACCACTTTTAAAGCCCTAAGATCTCTCTAGATAATTGTTATGCATAAACATGCATAAATCAAGTATAAACTCATCCACCCGACCACCCCCGAGCCCAAGGGATGCACACATGAATTATAAATGCATACCTTTATTTTGATGTCCCATACAACCAAGAGGTATGACTCCAATCCAGCACCATGTAGCTGTAGTGTGAAATGGTAGGCGAGTAGATATAATCCTCTATACAAGAGAACATCATATCATAACCTAGCCTCAAAGATAACATAGCCTTAGCCTCCCTGAGAGTGTGCCCCATGCCTCTATTATATAGGAGGGCCCTCAAGTGACTCTTGACTCTCCATTTCCCATGTGTGACCCTTGGATGCCTGACCCTAACCTTAACCCTTAAGGTTACTCCTAACCCATGCTCCCATGCTCACAAGCCTAATGTGGGTTAGCCTCCTAGTATATGCACACATAATGTGCATATAACACCAAAGTGTCCTGCGGGCCGCTAGCCGTGGCCATCTCCACTGGAAAGAACGACCCGATGTCATGGAACTCGATCAGTGCCACCAGTTGGGCGTTTGTAAGGCGGTTAAGGGTGTCAAAGCTAAGGTGGTCGAAGGCGGCATTTATCGAAGCGAATATTGTCACCCGAGGACGGGTGTCGTGAGACTGAAAGACTTTACCAACGCCAGTCGACACGAGCACAACAATACAAATCGGTTGAAGTTACAGGCCGTGGACCCATGGCGGAGAGGGCACAAGAACATTGTCAACAACCAACAAGCTGATGTAGAAGGGGAAAAGCTCAAGGGCAAAGCCTATTTTTTGGATCCGATCCAAATCTATACTCAAGCCATCCTGAGAGATCTTATGTATAATAATTCCTTTTTAAAGAAATCACACTTAGATAATTTACAATACAATTTTTTCTTCTTGAGCCTTCCTAGAACCTCTTTAAGATGAGTCTCATGCTCATCTAAAGTTTTGCTGTGTATCAAAATATCATCTAAGAAAACTACCACACATTTTCCTAAGAGATCTCAAAATATATCATTCATCATCTGTTGGAAAGTTGCTGGTGCATTAGTGAGACCAAAGGGTAACACTAAAAATTCATAATGGCCATATCTTGTCCTAAAAGCAGTTTTAGGAACATCTTCCTTTGCTATATGGATCTGATGATAACCTGTTCACAAGTCAAGCTTTGTAAAATACTTAGCTCCATGCAACCTATCAATAAGATCATCTGATCTAGGTAATGGGTATCTATTTTTAATTGTAACCTTGTTAAGACGTTTATAATCAATACACATCCTCCAGGTACCTTGATCCTTTTTCTTAACCCTAGGAGAATTGGTGCACACCCCAAGGAGACTCACTTGGTCTAATTTGACCCATCCTCAAATATTCAGCTAGCTGTTTGGCTATCTCATCCTCCTCACATTGGCTAAACCGATACAGAGGAATACTAATAGGTTTTGCCCCTAGTACTAGCTCTATTTTATGGTCCACCTCTCGTTTAGGAGGTAATCCATGAGGCAATTCATCAGGAAATACATCCTGAAATTCGCTTTTAATGGAACTTAACACTTTACTTTCCCAAACATCTAAAGAAATAGTGTTTGCATCAAAATGAATACACAAAGACACTCGATCCATAGTTAAAAATATCTTCCATTAATTCCAGCTCATTGATAAAAGTTTCCTTGCGTACAACAATGTTTCCTTTAAAAATTACAACGCTTCCATTGTGATGGAAAGACATCAAATGTTTGACCCAATCAATAGAAAAATTCTTATTTTTGCTATGAAACCATTCCATTCCCAAAATTATATCCACATGACCCAAGCTTATGAGATGGAAATCAAGCCTATCTGAGTATAATTGGATGTCTAATGCTAGTTTTGACAGCTTCTTGTCCCAAAATTGGACTTGTCCTCCAGCCATCCTAACCTTGTACATGTGATCATTCTGCATGGTTTCCAACTTCATCTTCTGTTCCACAATATTGTCAATAAAATTGTGAGTACTACCAGGATCAAACAAAATATGAACCTGATGTCCTTTCACTGATCCATAAACACAAAATAATTTGTTTGGACCATAAACGTCTTTACTGAAAGTACAGTATGAACATTGGATTCCTTCAAGATGCGAAATATTGACTTCAGAGAATTTACCTTGAAGTTCTGTAATGTGTACAGATTTCTTTGGAATAAACTTTTTTGGTGCTGACTTTTGACCAGGCGCCGAAGTTGTTGTAGCTTCATTCAAAGGACAAAATTTCTTTGTACGCCCTTTCTCTACACTTAAAGCATGTGAGTTTTTCCTTATTACAAACTTTGGTTTTTTGCTGGCAGTCACCATTTTTTGGTTTCGGTGTGAAAACCAATTTCTTTTTTTGTCCATTGTTTGAATAAGTGAATGTGTGAGGTTGCGGACTACACCACATGACACCTTGGAGGTATTCTCCCCAATTATCCACTAACTTCCGATGAGCATCATATGCTCCTACATAACTAAGCCATTCTGCAGTGGATCTCTCTTTGTTTATTCTAGCTCGTACATTAGCTTGATAGCGTTGTCGCTTATGTCTCGTCTTCTTCTTACTTGGTTTTTGATTTTTGTTTATATTAGATTCAGACTCACTTGATCGATCTTCACTTGTGCCCCCCTCACTCTCGGATGAACTGCAAGAGGTTACGGTCCTAGGCCTTGAGCATGTGGCTTCCACACTTGGGTGAATACTCAATTCATACCCCCTATCAGGCTCAAAGTCAGTTTCTTCTTAAGATTCAGACTCGGAGTCGCATTGGTCAGAGTCTTTGCTACTTTCAGTGTGTCAAGGGAGTTTGCCACTTTCTTGCCATCAGAAGTCAAGTGCATAACACCTATCATGTTTACTGGCACTAATGGTGGCATATCTTACCTCTCTCAGGTGTTACCCACCTTGTGCCTCTATTTCCCCATGTGTCTATGGTTGCCGCTAGTTAGGTGTACCCAATCTACGTTATCTGACTCAGTCATGCCCGGTAGGACATCCATATAAGGAGAATCTTCCCCATCATCGGTCTCTTTTTTACATGTATAGCAATACTTTAATGGGGCTGAGTGAATAGTGGTATTCGATCGATTATCAATGAGAACCTTGCTTCCTAAAGGATGCGCGCGACCATTCTCAAGATCAACTCGAATGACAGAGTCTCGGATTGTAAGTAGACATGGTTTTTCGACCAGTCATGCACTATTTGTGCTTCCCTCATGAAAGGACGTCCTAAGATCATTTGATATGACATAGGATGCTTAGAGAAATCCATTACAATGAAGGTATGCCTTACCTTGTATCCCAGAACCTTGATCTTAAGGTCCCTTAGCATTCCAATAGGTTCAGCTATAGTTCCGTTTGCCATCTTAACCACTATGTTTGTGACTTCTAGGTGAGGTCTTCCCATAGATTCCCAGTAGTTTTTAGTCACAATGCTCACTCCAGCACAACCATCAAGGATTCCCTTTAGAGTTAATCCCTTGGTAGTAATGGGGAGGGTTGCATTAGATTCGTCACCTTCAAAGTACTGTCCCAACTTGTTAACATGTATTTCAACGAGACTGAGTCTTCATCTAGGTTGGGTTGTAGATCCAAATGTTCCTCCTTCCTCCACATCTTGAAGCGTGTCGGGTCTATCCATATTTGCAAATTGTGGTAACCCCGCCTTCAGTTCTCCATTGAGAAATGCCCGAAGAGCTAAGAATAGCTCAGGATCTCCGTATAACTTGGATATGATCGTGGTTCCGATTTCAGAGGACATGAAATCCATTACTTTGGACACATTCAACGGTACTTTTTGAGATATCGGCCCCTGACTAGGGACTGGTGAAGATGGAATCACTTCCTCTTCGATGGGGTCACTCTGTCCACTTCCTGATGTCCTATCCTCACTTTCTTCCCAAATGATACTAGGTATAGCTAACGGTTTATGGCTCCTGTGAGGCTGAACTTGTGTAGAAAACATTGTGTCTGGAATCTTGATTTTTCTAGGTTCTGGCTCCAGTTCTCTTTGTGTTTCTTCCACCAAACCCCTTAAGTGTTGCACTCGTTCAATCTCCTCTATTGGGTTTGGGTAAGTCTCAATCTTTTTCTTGAGAGTTTTTGGCCCACGTGGCTTGTCTTTGAGAGTCTCAGTCAGTCTGGGTAGCCGAGAGGGCATTAGCTGACTTGGTTGTGGGGCAGGAGGAGTTTCCTTTTGTTTCCCTCGATTTATGTCTTTGCTTGATTCTCCTTCGTTGCGCTCCCGACGAGTGGGTTCCTCCCTTGAAGTAGTGGCTTTGGTCCCCATGGTTTCTATTGAATCAAAATCATCTTCAGGATCATTCATATACACAGGGTCGTCTCCTGTCCATATATTAGTCTTTGAACCAGGTTTGGAGCTTGTGGCATTAAGTGATCTCTTCCATCACGTTTTCTTTTTCTTTGCTCGAGCAATTGATGCAGTATCCCTCTCTTCAAGAATGTAGTTTTGATTTTGAAGCATTGACCGTGTGACTACATTTGCGAGTACAACAGGCGTGGTTCCTAGTGCCTCATTGGTGACCTCAACCAAATTCAATGGCGTAATCTTAGGTTCACTTGGATTATGTGGACATTGAGTAATCAAATGATCTATGCCACAACGATTACATGTAAGTATCGGCATTCCCGATGTGCTCCCTTGATTTGGTTGCATTTGAGTAGCGATCTTCTCTAGCCTATTAGGGCACTCCGCTACACGATGCGGTCCACCACAATCGTAGCATTGAAAAGGTGGTCTCCTGGCAAAGGTATTAAGGTTTTGCCCTCTTGTGGGTGGCGAGAGCAGCCGCTTGATATACAGGCTTGACTTGCCTGAAATGATCCTCCATGTAATACTGGGGAGTCATTTCAAACGTATCAATCCCATATGGAACAGTGGGGTTTATATCCTCTTCATAATCCCCACGTGCACTATGTGACTCACAACCCATCTGGTTTATAGGGGTAACCCTCGGATGCGGAGGTTGTGGTCCTAGCACACTGGTGGTGGTAACGGCACAGATTGGACTAAATTTGGGTTCCTTGGAACTATGTGTTGTGAGCACAGTGTTCGCCTATCCGGAGCTCCCGTGGCCCTTAGAACACTCTATTTGTGCCTGTGGGGGGAAAGGTGAAGGCTTTGTCCCACATGCCCACTCCACTCCTTGGGGGGTAGACTATATAGAGAGCTTCACTCCCCTTAAGATTTCACTTGAGAGAAAGCTATGGAGGCTCACTCTCCTATATATATATATCAAAAGACCGAGAGATCGAGGCCGGGGTCGGGGTCAATTGGGGGTTTTTTCTTTTTCACTTTTTTTTCAATAAAAAATTTCTTTCCACGCGGGTTGGGTTGATTTAATTATTATTATTATTTTTACCCTCTTTTTTTTATTTTTTATTTTTTACTTAAAAAGTGTTTTTAGAGAAAAATAGCCATAACTAACTTACTAACTTACTGTTCTAACAGCTAACACACAAAACTGGAATGTGTAGAAAATGAAGACAACAGAACAAAAAAAAACTGAAGAATAGCAGCAAAAACACAAACACGCCTCTCTTTGCCTTTCCTGCAAGATAAAATAGACTTCAAACAGCAGCCCGAGCTGCACCTGGAGCTTGGTGCAGGGCAATTCCCCGATAGCGGCGCCAAAAATGTGCGCTTTTGCCGCACGTGTCGGAGCTAGGGACCTACCAAGCATTGTGTGCGATCCTCCACGAATGGTTGCAAGCACACAACCAAGAAACCAGCAAGCTCAAAACAGGGAGCAATAGTGTGTCACTCACCGCTCAGACTGCCGTCGTCATGAAGGATTCTCGCGCCACGATGAAGAAGGAGCCGCCCTCGCCGCTCTGCCGCCTCGCCGCCGCAGTCGTGTCGCCACGCAATGCTCGATCGCTACACACACACACACTCTCTCTCTCTCTCTCTCTCTCTCTCACACACACACACACGCTGGAGAAGGAGATGGAGAAGATGAAGCAAGAGCACTTCTTGTATTCATCAACACTTACCGAATGAGAGGTTTTAGGTTACATTTGACTTTTATATGTGACTTGGCCGTTCACACATGGGCACCTACACATGGCCGGTCGATCCTAACCCTTATCTTGATGAAATTCGAGGTGCGCCTCTCATCGGCGATTACCCAATCCCTTTACCCTTTACATGTGGTGTCGACAAGCCTGGCCCATGACTCAGAATACATAAAATAATTATATGACGTAAAAAGTAATACGTCTCAATGTCCGCCATAGGTTAACACCTTGAGGCTTTGATTTAATGTGTAAAGCAACGTTTAAGAAAAAACTTTTGATGTAGCTCTTGATGGTCTTGATGCTTTTGATGTAGCCCTTTGGAAGAAGTAAAGGTAGTGAAGCAAAGCTTTTAAGCTTTGAAATTTAGCCCGAGCACTCAAGAAAAAGAAGAAGAAGAAGAAGAAGAAGAAGGAGAAGAAGGAGAAGAAGAAGAAGAAGAAAAAAAGAAATTTGCCAACGATGAAACACGAGCAAGGAGGAGAGAAAAATTGGTAGTTAGTGCATTAAAAAAAAACACAAATTTTGAATGGTGAAGTCGACGTAGCGCTGGAGGAAAAATAAGAGTTAATCTTTTCTGTTTCTTTTAGAAAATCAATGGGGAGTAATTATGGCCCTTGATTATGCAGATTGTATGCAGGATGAGTTTAACAAAACTAAGATTAGGAAGTTGGAGCCCTTGCCCTACTAATCAAATCCATACGGTAAGCTTAATTCACGGGGGATTGAGAATCGAAAAAAGCGGTTTTACAAAAGAAGGGTGGTTTTTGGAATTTGCAGAAGTGGTTTTTGAAAAAGTTGGTATTGAAACCTGGCCCTTGAGACACATGGAGTGTCACATAGCAATCATGGAGTTCCACGTAATATATGTGATCCACCCATAACTAGGCATGGTGGTGCTTGTTCTCCACCAAGCCTAGCAAATACCAACTCTATGTAGTAGTCTTAGACAAATATATAATTTTTGACTTAGGAAGGGTAAAAGGGCCCTTCCCTCAAAGTTTTTTTCTTTTTTCTTAGAGAGCCCTTTGCCATTTTTTTTTCCTAATGGTGTCACTAGCAATAATAACAGTGGTGGTGGTGGCACTAGCAACAGTAAACAACAGCAATAATAGTTGTACTGGTGGTGGTGATGGTAGCAAGCTAAGGGTGCCTTGCTCGAAACCACTGTCTGAAATTTTCTAGGGGAAAATAGCACATTGAATGACTAATCTCACCTAGTAGTTCATCAAATTTCATTCTTTAGTAATTTGATGAAACATGACCTTGCTTTTTGAGTACATATAGAGTGATAAAAAATAGAACATAATTGGGACCTCTTTTTGTGTTGCACAAATTCAATATATAGGGCCTATTTTGAATTTGGTCAAGAAGGTAGAATTGTTGGAAAAATCAATACTCCACCCTTGCGTTGTAGACAATCAAGGTAGAGTGGTGGTTTCAGAGCGAATGTTGATCCATGGGAACTCCCTATAGAGTTTGGTAGAATGGGTGTACATAGATCTTTAAAGAATGGAGGACTATGCATGCTAAAGGCCACACTATTCTTACACCACAAAATCAAGAGGTTGATAAGATTAATGAACTAGCCTTGAGTGCATTACCTGGTATTGAAAAAGAATACATGAGTGTGGATTCAGTTGTTTCTTCTGCACATGATAGAATAATGTATGCAATTGAGCACTTGAATAGTTCGAACTTAGGTGGTGGTTACCCTCCTCATTGCTTGCTTCTAAAGATGAATACTCCTATCATTTTGCTCTGCACTTTGGACCCTCGGCGATGACTTTGTAATGGTACTAGATTGATATGTAAGCAATTTCATTCAAAAGCGATAGAAATAGAAATTATTACAGGTACAAACATTGGAGACAGAGTCTTTATTCCTAGGATAACATTCATACCACCTACGATTCAATTGCCTTTTGATATGAGAAGGAGATAATTTCTTGTGAGAGGTTAGCTTTTGGTATGTCAATAAATAAGTCCCAAGGATAAACATTGAGTGTGTTGGGACTTTATTTTGTCACACAAGTATTCACACATGGACAATTGTACGTTGCTATGCCACGTGTTAGATCATCAGATGCAATGAAAGTGTGTAAAGGATATTGTGGACCACGGAAGTAGCATTAAAAGTACAAACAAAGTCTACACAACCAATGTTGTCTACAAAGAGGTATTGAAATGGAATCCAAATGAATGTAAATATAATCTATGCCCAAAAGGTAGAGAATGAGCTATTGATACAACAATCTACAAATGCAAGAGACTACATTCATAGATATATTTGTATCACTCAAGTAAGCACTTGGAAGGAGAATGTTTGCAAAGATGCGACATATGCAATCTATGTGGTCCTCGAGTAAGTGTGCATGCTTTCAAGTCGATTGATGTTTCTTTTAGAATGACAATTATGTTATTGTGATGTGAAGAGATGAAGTTAAATAGGGGCTGGATGGCAAACTTCTTTCAATTTACCTCCCACATTGGCACTAACATTGCCGGTAATATTGAATTGATATATATAAATGTACTTACATTGTGAAAATAACATGGCTAACATTGAGGTAAAGTCACCATGCAGATCTTCAAGTATGGAGTGCCCCAGTTCCTACTCAAGGGGGTGGTTCAAATTCTTGAGATGGCTATAGGGGCACAATGACTTCAACTTTGTCTTTATAACATTAGAACAATTCTTTAGTTTTGTCATGGAATATATTGATTTTTTTTGTTTACAAAAATATACCAAATATATTGGTTTTTGTTATGGCTCTCTTTGAGCTTAGAATTGATGACGAGGAGCGACTACTTAATTGCCTTGGGTATTAATTGATTAATGCTATGAGGATTCATAGACAATAAAAAATATTTCATTTTCATGTGACGTACTTAGGTCTCTATCCTTTTTGTGGCTCACCAGTGGGGGGCCGTGGAGTTTAGGAGCATATTAGATTTACCTTCTCAACAAGGTCATGGTGGTCAAGAAGCAAAGTCAAAAAACAAAGTGGCATATTAGCTTTTTTGTCATTATAAAGTAGAAGCTATTATGAGGCTTTATTTTTCCTCATGATATGCTTTTTCTGAATGGTGCACAAGTCTCGAGTATCAAAGAGTTGGGAGGAAGTTATCATGTGCATGTAAACTGTTTGGTGTTCCAGCAGACACCCCAAGGAGTAATACTATGTTTAAAGCTGAATGATCTTTGATGGGTTTAGTGTTGGTTATGTACAATGATATTTATTCTCTAAAGGGGATTCAAATTTACTAATTTTAGGATAAGAAAATGTTATACTTTTGACTTGATTTCATTTTAAGTATCATTATTATTTTGTTTTCGTTTTGAAATACTTAACATCTAGAGAGAGAGAGAGAGAGAGAGAGAGAGAGAGAGAGAGAGAGAGAGAGAGAGAGAGAGAGAGAGAGAGAGAGAGAGAGAGAGCTCAAAATCTTGTGTAATTGATTAGAGAAGTGTAGTACCATATTTAATATAATGGATAACATTGCTTGGGATATATGTGGCAATGACATCATTTATATTTATTTATGGTGATGGACAAGATATCGAAGGTATTTGTCTCAGTGTTTGCTATAATATGGTCATCATTGTTTATCATAATCTATTTAATCTTCATGGCTCAATTGTAGGCCCTCTGTCTTGGGAAGGATAAGCTACCACATCCCTAATGGTTGAATTGTTAGAGTGCACATGTGTATTATGGTATAAAAACTTGTTTTTTGTATATTTATTACGTTGAATTGTAAATTTTAATTTTTATTGATATATATATTTTTTGAAACAGGGAATATTTTTATTTTTTTGATCCTAGATTATTGCTAAGTTTGTATGGTCTAGATACTTACAATGAGAGCTTTGGGTTCCTTGGAATTTACAATCTTAGATTGTGAATGATTGCAGATTAGCTTCATGTACATGTAATGTTTGTATGGTCTAGATACTTACAGTGAGAGCTTTGGGTTCCTTGGAATTTACAATCTCAGATTGTGAATGATTGCAGATTAGCTTCATGTACATGTAATGTTTGTAGACTATTAAAAGCCTAATAAGTTAGATTTTCAGTGCATAGGCACCGGACAATAAATAATTTTTTGATTTTCTGTTTACAAGCCTATTCAAACGCCATTCTTCTACTCAAGAATTAATCCACCAAATAAGTCTTTGCGGCATTTATTTTCTAAAAAAAATAATTCTTTTAATAGCCAATGTTATTATCTTATAAATATTTTTTGTATAAGCTTCCAAGGAGAGATAATTTGGTTTCTCGAATATTTTTTTAATGGTTTGCCACATCACTTCTATTAGTAGTGAGGTAAAGAGAAGTAAATTGTGTGGTTCCTGCGCTTATTATTATGAGCCAATTTATGTGCAGGTCAATGATAATGGTTCTGCATGGGACATTGATCTACTTTTTTGTCACTCTTTTTGAAATTTTTGTGTGTCGATGATAGGGAGTTTTATTGGCTTTGTATTGGTATGTGTGCTTGACTCTACCTTTTGTGTTATCCTATCATGTACTCAAAATGAGAGCAAGAAGGCAACTAATATGACACTGTTTGCTACCTTCATTATTTTATTCATGTTATGGATTGGTTTTGTCAATACCACTTACGTTAATACCACTTATGGATTGGTTTTGTCAATACCACTTACGTTAAGATTGTTCTTGCTAAAGTTTTGAGAAGTTTTGTCGCCCACTAGACTGGGTTGGAATGCTCTCATGGATATGTATGCTAGATGTATATATATGCCAAGTTTGGTGCTTTCTTCAAAGAAAATTGAGTGCTTGAGAATCTCCTTTCGTGGATATGTATGGCAAGCATGGTGTGTTCATATATAGGTAGCCAAGTTTAATGCATTCTTAAGGTAGACCATGAGGGCCAAAATGGTGCAAAAGAGGAATTCCCAGGATATTTAAGATCCAAGTAATTAAATGGTAAAAGAAGAAATTTTGGCATAGTTCAAATTATGAGTATTTATCAAAAGTGGAATTTTGATAATTATTAATTTTATTGGGAAATATGGGTAGAATTGATTTTTGTAAATCCCATGAATCTTTTACTCGAAAAGAAGAATAGTGAATATATTTTACTTGAGAAATTTGAGCAAGAATATGAAAATATCCATCGAGAAAACTTGGATAATTCTTATTCAGAAAAGAGAATCTAGAATCCCTAGGAGGATCGAGGATCTAATGAGTAAACGGAAGTTTAGAATTAATTCTCATTAATGAAGCTTAAGGAATGAAAATACAATACTTAAATGCTCTTTCTGATTTTTTACGATTCAATTCTGATAAGGTTTATTTTCCCTTTTTGAACCTTCAACAACACTCTAATACCTAGATTCAATGGGATCAAGAAAAAGTACCTTTAACTAGACCAAGCAATTGGCAGAAACTTAGAAAAGTCCTATCTCAGCATTCATCGAAAGTAGAAAACGGTACTAAAAGTGGATGTGATAAGATGTGATGTGGATTTGAATGAATGTAAATGAATGTGATGGGATGTAAATGGATGCGATGTGATTAGATGAGATGTGAATGTGATAAGAGGAGATGTGAATGTGATGTGATAAGATGTGAATGTGATGTGATGAGATGTGAGTGGATGTGATGAGATGTGGACATGGGCGTCATGGTTGTTGCGATAGCAATTATTCCTGGGGGGGTCTAGAACTCTGAACATCACTCATCCGCCGCTTAGTAGTCCTCCCCCGCTTGGTGAGGACTACTAAGTGGGTCCCCAGTTCCCTCATCCTCGGCGTGGTGGTGACGTTTAAAACTAGAGCCCCCACTGAGTCCCACCTCCCCCCTCGAGGGGTGTGTCCCTTAGCTGGCTTTTATTTGAACCACTTTCCCCTCGCACCCGAAAGCAAGCAGCTCATCCACCTATGGGCCAACTCCGAGCATCTAGTGGGTTGTTCCCCCAAAGCGGGTGGATAGCTTTAGGGTGGACTGGCGACAACCAATCAAACCTCATAAGATCGGCGACAACCAATCGATTGGCGACACCAATCAAACAAGAGAAAATACAACTCCATCACATTCATACCAAACAAGAGAAAACAGTCTTTTCAACTTGATATTGGAATAAGACATTCTTTATTAAGGCATTTGCCATTGTTTCATGACAATACACCCTTCTTGTTCTTTTTTAGGTAAGTTTTTGTGTAGGACTTCCTAATCTTACTAGGTCGCGTAATGCAATGGTCTATGCAAAACTTAAAGAGTGTTTCTAACCTGGACTGACGGCAGCGGCAGTGTCTACACGACGGTGTTACTTACAGAGACGTTGCTTGGTCCCGCGATGTTACTCGCATCCTCGCGTGTGAGTTTAGGTGCCATGACTTGAAAACTCATAAGATTAAGAAAAAGTGCACCTAACGCTACATGTATCTGCTAAGAATTCGGCTTCAATGATGAATTTTGTGTAAAAAGCGACATCTTTAAGTGATTTAGTAATGCTAATTTGGTTCCTTATAGGAGTAATGCCCTACAGATGTGGCTTGAGATTCAGAGGAGGTTTGGTGTTGTTTCTTCCGTGAAGACTGCTAACCTGGAGGCAGATCTTGAGAAGATTTCCATGAGTGAACCTGATAATATCATTGATATGATTGGGGACTTTACTCACATCAAGAGATAACTTGAAGGATATGGGAGCACAATCAACAACCCGATCCACAAGCTGCTTGGTAAATTGCCTCCCTCCATTGCTTCCTCACTTTCTTGTACCCTCCCTCCCATTGCACACTTAATGCTCTATCTATGCACTCTTCAAAATCCTTTCCTATTTTGGATCTCCATCTAACGAACTAGTCCATATCTTTATGGTGGCCTCACATGATGTCATGGCTCTTGAGATAGACCCAATCCATGCATGACACTTTGTTGTATTTCCCCCAATCCTTGCATCATGCTTTGTTGTATTTCCCCCTTTCAAATTGAAACATATAGAAGTTCATTTACTTCTCTCCTCCTTTGATACTAAAGGACAGGACCTCGGGCTAGTTTCCATAACCAAGTACACTAATAATGGATTTGTCCACTTTAAAACACCAAAAATTGTTCTATAAGGTCTCATGGATGTTGTTGTCTTCCCTTAAAGCATAGTGTTGGCACTCCTATCTAAAGCCCTCTTTCTTGATTATTAATGAGCATGCCACATCATCTCTGGTCTCTATCAAAATCTCAAAGCATGAAAACCCCATGCAGCCCACCAAAAGTCCATGTTTTAAAGACATTAAAGAATCCTATTATATTCAGTAGGCTACCATTGTTGGAGCAAACCTCCACACGTGCTTCTTTTCACACAACACCTAGAAAGTGGTCCTTTGTGCAGGTAGAGTACTACTCATTCCCAAGATAATTAGTGCAAGGTGAACTTCAACACATGTCAATTCATTAATTTATCCTAAGTAACTTAACAAGTGTAAAGTAAGCTTCTAACACATACCAAATTATTTCTACTGTATCCTAAATAACTTGACAAGTATGAAGTAAGCTTTTAGTAGATGCCAAATTACTTCTAATATATCCGAAGTAGGTTGACAAGTAAGATTGAAGCTTTCAATACATGCCAATGTATCCTAAATAACTTGACAAGTGTGAAACAAGCTTTTAGCATGTGTGCCAAATTATTTCTAATCTATTCTAAACAAGTTGACAAGTATGAAGCAAGCTTCTTACACATGTCAATTTACTTCTAGCCTATCCTAAGCAACTTGACAAGTGTGAAGCAAGCTTTCAACACTTAAAAACCTTGTACTACTAAATGATAAAAATATAGGGCATCATTTTGATGTTAAGGCATTTCGATTGATAAATAAGTGTTTCGATAGGAATGTTTTTTTATCAAAATGATTTCATTTGAAATGTAATGCCTAAAATCTGTAACCCCTAAAACATGGCGTACGCATAGAATATGCATGTATAGATTTGTAAAACATATTATTTAGACGTTATTATGACCGAATACTCATGTAACGTATAATGCAAATTAGAGGCCCAACCAAATAAGGCTTAAGGCTCAAGGCTCAAGGCTTCTAAGATATCCATTTTCTCTCTCCCTTAGCTTCCTCTTGTGTCTACTTCTCCCCAAGCTCCTCAAGGTATGCACGATGAGAGGAGTTTTCCTTCCATTAGGTCTCACACACCACCTCTTAATTCCCACCACTCACTTATTGCTTGATATCCTACTCAAGGTTTAGCTCCCATAGTTCACAAGAACCATTATTCCATGTTTCTTCCTCCACTCCACTCAATCATGTAAAATCAAGCATGAGGGCATGCTTTTTCTCCTCAAGATGCTCTACTATCTCGGAGCCAATGCCTATAGCTAAATCCTATGGTAAATATGCTCATTCAACTTTTCCTTTTTTTTTTTCAGAAAGGAGACTTCTATTAAATTTGTTCTTATTCCCTTTTCTCACAACCACAACAAATAGTAAGTGCCCCACAAGCTACATACAATACAGCTTAAGAGACTTTCATTCAGCTAGTGGCATCCTTCCCACAAGCACCATCAAGGCCATGAGCATGCAGAAGGGATATACGACCAAGAGTCACCAAAAACAGCTTGGCATCAGAATGGAGTGCATTATGTATCACCCTTGTGGATAAGCATTTCAAAGGTCTACCCTGTACTCCCCCCTCACATGGGGCTTCTTTCATTCTTGTTTTTATGAAATCACCAAAAACAGGGCCTCCCACTCCTCAGTCTCTACGAGAAATGTTGCCGTTAACCTGCTATAGCAGATGTTATAGCACCACCTTTGCTGGTGCATTTACAATCAAGCAGTTTTAACCAGACCCTTTTTTTTTTGAGAACTGTCCTCAAAATCATCTGGCTACCTTGTACATAAATCCAAGCTCAAACCCTTTTTGAGTCATAAAAATTCTTTAAAACCTTTTTATGTATAAATCCACATGCCGATCATCCAAAAGGATACCTGTCTTCAGACTCGATTGCTTAGAAGGCTCAGTCCACCCCAAGGATTTCTTGTTTTGCTGCAGATTACCAGTAGTCCCCACAAGAACAAAACCCATGTTTAAAGTGGTGAAACCGGGTATTATCTCGCACGATGACCTCTCTCTGCATAATTTTGCTCATGAATTTGGTAGCAATGTGGCAGTCGGGGCACACTCGCAGGTTCTTGATAACTCTCAGTGGTGCCCTTGGGGTCAAGCTGATATGTCCAAGAGCCATTGCAAGCTTCTCACTGTGATGAAGAAGAGCGTTTTCCTTCATATGCTCAGGCATGTCTCGCAGCACACAGCGTACATCTGCTTCATAGCCAGCTTCTTTCATAAGCATCAGCAATCGTTGCAGTTCTGCACGTATTTCAATATTTTGTGGGTGTGATGTATCATCAACCAGAAACTGATGCACTTGACTGTTAATCTCAATGCGACTCCAGCCGGGCTCTTTCTTGAGACCCTTCTTCTGCATTGATTTTCTCACCTTTGCTTTATCAACAAACCTGCCCATTTCTGAAAAGGTATTTGAAAATAGGATGGGTGCCATGACATTCTGCGGTTCCAGCTCTTGCACTCTTTCTACTGCGTGTTTGGCTATCTCCAAGTTATGATAAGTTCTGCAGGCACCAAGCAAGGACATCCAAACTGCAGCACCAGGTTGGAATGGCATCTTCTTGATAAAATCTTCTGCCTCTTCAAGGTGTCCTGCTCGACTTAGAAGATCAACCATGCAGGTATAATGCTCAGCACTAGGTTTGCTTCTGTGATCTTGCGTCATGAAATCCAATACCTGACGACCTTCATCCACAAGGCCCCAATGGCTGCACGCAGAAAAAATGCTCAAATAACTCACCTTGTCCAGTTTCACACCAGCCTTGCACATTTGTTTGAAAAGGCCATGCAAACCTTTGCGATCACCATGCTGGGCGTATCCTACAATCATTGCATTCCATGCAACAACATCCCTCTCAGACAAGGCATCAAATACCTCCTGAGCCTTGTGCAGGCTCCCACACTTGGCGTACATGTCAACAAGAGAACTGCCAATGCAAACGTCCGACTCCAGCCCATTTGCGATCACATCGGCATGAATCCTCTGGCCTTTCTCTAAATCTGAAATACAGGCACATGCATTGAGCACACTGATAAATGTTAGCCTGTCAGGCAACACTTTCTGCTGCTTCATCTCACCAAAGAGTTTAAGAGCCTGTTCAGCATCCCCATGTTGAGAGAATCCGGAAATCATAGCCGTCCATGCAACGACATCACGCTCAGGTAACAGCTTGAACATTTGGTGTGCACTTTCTATGCTCCCACACTTGGCAAACATGTCAACAAGAGTGCTCCCTAAAACAACATCCAACTCAATACCACTTTTCTTGATGTATGCATATACCTGTTTGCCCTGCTCTATGTCTTGTAACTGAGCACAAGCCTTAAGAGAACTCAAGAAGGTCACCTTGTCCGGCATCACCCTTTTCTCTAACATCTGTTGGAAAAGATGCACTGCTTGTTTGCCCAAACCATGGTGGGCATATCCTGCAATCATTGTATTCCATGACACCAAATCCCGCTTGGCTATTTTATCAAATGCATGGCGTGCACACGCTATGCTACCACATTTTATGTACATGTCAATCAGCGAGTTTCCCACAAAAAAATCCGACTCAAAACCACAATGTACCACATCTTGGTGAACCTCTTGACCTTGTTCTTGTGATAAAATCAGACCACAAGCAGTAAGAGCGCTAGCGAATGTGACACCATTTGGTGCCACCTTCTCATACTGCATTTGCCCAAAAAGCTCCAATGCTGCATTACCAAGCCCTTGCTTCACATACCCAGCAATCATTGCAGTCCATGACACTACATTGCGTATAGACAACTTGCTAAAAACTTGTAAAGCATCCTGTATACTGCCACATTTGGCATACATATCAATGAGAGTGCTTCCAACGAATACGTCGGACTCTAGTCCTCCCTCCATAACATTAGCATGAATCTCCTTGCCCCAATCAAGTGACAGAGAGCATATGCATGCTTTCAATGCACAGATGAAGGTGACGTTGTTAGGTTCTACATTTGCCTTCTGCATATGGCAAAAGAGTTTCAATGCTTCTTCAGCCTTACCATATTTCACATAACCTGACAGTAAAGCAGTCCATGAGTACACATCTCGTGCAAGCATTGCATCAAACACTTGATGTGCCTCAATTATTCTCCCACAATTTACAAGCTTTTTAATAAAGTCATTTCCTTGCAAGGCATTTCCCATGGACTCTATCTTGGCTGTTTAGGCCATCTTTCTGAGAAACTACCTGTTAAGACAGTTCGTAGATCGACCCCTGCAGGCTGCAGCCAGGAGAGACGCATTGAATAACCACAGGGTGAAAACCCTAACCTGTGGCAAGATTCATGGACGGCTAAAAGGCTAAGAACCATCAAAGCTCCTCCATTTCTGACCCGAGGGTATTGATGAACCGTCAAGACATATCTACCACGCTCTCATGTCCATCGTATTACTACCGTCTTCTATCAAGCAATACACAACTGTCATGGTGTAACAAACACATGGGAACGCCTTAAGAGAAGGTCAAACAAGTGCCTACACAGTCTACACAGTCTGCAGAGGCATAAGCAAGGGCTTTGAAATTTGTTCTCAGATCACCTTTGTCTACTGTCCTAGAGAGCCACGTGGCCATTCTAACTAACCTCCTAATTTTAGCCCTAAAATACTTGCAAACTTTTAAAATGCCCCTCAAAAATTACACTAAAATACCTATATTTCACCAAATCTGTCAATTTTGAAGAGCAAGCGTGCCTTTCAAAAATCAAGGCTGCTTTGGACTCTTTTTTTGGTCGGCAATGTGGATTTTGTGAGCCCTTGTCCAAGGACACGTTGCATCTAGGTCTAGGGTCCCATATAATATCCACTTTCAAGCTCGTGTCCTAGGCATTTATTAGACTATTGGTTAAGTGCCTGTAAGACTCGTTAGCACGTCAGTTAGAAAGGCCAATGTCTACCTGTGTGAAAGCCTTTTCCGTCCACCAAGGTCACTAGCATGGTAGCAGGATGATAAGCTAGGCAGCCAAATCGTCAAGGATAGAAGGAAATTCACTGTGGGACAGTCTCGGTGGGACATTCATTGTACTCATTCTCTGTGGGGCACTCTCAATTGGGACAGCAAACAATCCATTTATTGTACTCGTTCTCTTGCATTAATTCAAGCAAATACTCTCTGCGGAGGAATGGGCCCTTCAGTGGTGGGTGATTGGCGTGTACTTTATATACTTCTTGCTCCTCTCTATCTCACTTCAATAATCAGCAAATTGACGCACACCTTAATCACAACTAAAAAGCTTCTGCTAGCCTCATGTAAAATAGTGGTATCAGAGCTAAGGCTTTGACCAAAGGCTTTTTTTAATGGATGGTTTACTTTGCTCCAAGCTAGAACCCGTTGGAGCATCCCACAAAGATCTTTGTGTGGTTGGTTTACTTTGCTCTGGGCAAGAACCCATAGGAGCATTCCACAAAGGCAGTGCTGAAAGTTTTGGATGGCTTATTGTGCATTGAGCAAGAACTCGTAAGAGCAGCCCACTTGAAGCCATAAGGTGCACTATGTACACTTCTTGCTCTCCTCTCTCTCTCTTCAATAATCAGTAATTAACACACACCTTAACCACAATTAAGATGTTTGTGCTATGCCTCATGTAACAGTGGTATTAGAGCTTAGGCTTTGACCAAAACAGTGGTATTAGACCTTAGTAGGCTTTGACAAAAGGCTATGTTGATTTTTCTTTGTGGATGATTTACTTTGCTCTAGGTTGGATCTCGTTGGAGCATCCCACAAAGGCCTTTGTGTGGATAGTTTACCTTGCTCAAAGCAAGAACCCATAGGTGCATCCCACAAAGGCAGTGTTGAAATTTTTGGATGGGTTATTGTGCTTTGAGCAAGAACCCATAAGAACCCATAAGAACAGCTTAGTGGATGGTCTTATTATGTTGCCATAGACTTGTTGAGCAAGAACCCATAAGAACAGCTTAGTGGATGGTCTTATTATGTTGCCATAGACTTGTTGAGCTGCCCACTATGGAAACATTAGAAGTGCAACTATGAAATTTTTGGATGGGTTATCGTGCTTTGAGCAAGAACCCATAAGAACAGCTTAGTGGATGGTCTTATTATGTTGCCATAGACTTGTTGAGCTGCCCACTATGGAAACATTAGAAGTGCAACACACCTCTCGGAAGATCACTCTAAGAGCATCCCACTTGAAGCTTAGTGGATGGTCTTATTATGCTCATGAGCTACTAGATACATCAAAAGATCACTCTAAGAGTAGCCCACTTGAGCAACACACCTCGGACGATCACTTTGAGAGTAGCCCACTTGAAGCTTAGTGGATGGTTTGATTGTGATCTCCGGCCGGAGACTCATGAGCCATGCCCACTATGGATACATTAAAAGAGCAACACACCTCGGAAGATCACTCTCCATAGTAGAGGTGTGTCGAGGTGTGTTGCTCTTCCAATGTATCCACCTCGAGACACACCTCGAAGGATCACTCCACTATGGACAATGATCCATGGTAGAGTGATCTTTCGAGGTGTGTCTTGAGGTGGGATCCATGGTATAGTGATCTTTTGAGGTGTGTCTTGAGGTGGGATCCATGGTAGAGTGATCTTCCGAGGTGTGTTGCTCTTTCGATGTGTATCCACCTCAAGACACACCTCAAAAGATCACTCTACCATGGAGAGTGATCTTCTGAGGTGGATACATTGGAAGAGCAACACACCTCGTGAGACATACCTTGGAAGATCCTCAAGACACACCTTGGAAGATCACTATACCATGGAGAGAAATCTTCCGATGTGGATACATTTGAAGAGCAACACTCCTTGGAAAATCACTCTACCATGGAGAGCACATCCTAGATTCCCCAAGTTGAGATTCCTCAAGTTCCTACTCTGCAAGTAATTGTACCTTGAGTACTCCTACCCAAGTTAAGTTTTATCAAGTTTGTGCTGCAAGGCGGAAGAGGTGCATATTCCTCACTATCCTTTTCATCATCGAGTGTCTTGTGGCACGTTTGATAGACATGGATTGTAGTAGATCGGGTTGTTGTGACTAAGTCCTCTGCGAATGGTCTACCACTTATTGGGTGTACTTTCCACATGCGTAGGTTGATCTTTTCTTTGAATGTATGTGTGGTCGGTATCCCAGTCATGGATCATCTTAGATTGTCTCATGAATGGTCATCCAAGGATGAAATCATAAAAAGAAACAAGGTGATATCCAAAGTTCATCACCATGAAGGTGTGGCGGTAAGTAGTTCCCAGGATCTTTATCTTTAAATCCTTCAGTAGAACAATGGTGTAGCTGTGGCTCCATCAGCGAGTTTGATTAGCAATGTGGTGTCATCCATGGCATGTGCTCCCCATTTCTCCCAGCACTGTTTTGTAATAATGCTTTCTCCTTCTCCCCTATCCAGGATTGTTGTGACTTGGAGGCCATTGAAGGTTATAGGCAGCAAAGCTGCATTCAATTCGTCTCCTTCAAAATATTGTCCAAGATTATTTACTAGGACTATGGGGGTGCCAATTATTTTGTGGGGTATAACAAGTTTCTCTTCCTCAGATTCATTAGAGCTATCTAGCTCCATGGATTCTTGCATGTCAGCCCCTAGGCCTCCCTCCATCCAGTCTTTCAGATCTTTCCATAAGCTTGGGCTGCCTTGAAGCAAGGTGTTGATAGGGATGTGGATCTGAGAGGAAAGGAAGGAAGAGAGACTAGCAATGTCTCTAGGGGTGGATGTTGTTTCGTAAGGAAGGTTACTTTGGGCTACCCTTAAGCTCTTTTGTGTGTACGGAATGTGGATATGGATTTCTGTATCTGTTCTCTTAAGGTGGTCATCCCCCCCTAAATCTTTGAGATATTTTGCTAACCGATCTCCCTGGTACAGTGGATTCTGCTGCTTCTGTTGCCTCTGTGGGGCTAACAGGTCTGGGAGCTCTTTAGAATTACTTGAGCTTCTTCAGTAGGTCTCATGTTGGAGACCGATGGCATGGCTCAAGGTAAGTAGTAGGAGGCTTGTCTTCTATTTGTTCTTGGCAATCCTTGACCAATGCTTGGGCTGCCAGTAATCTTTCTTTCTCCTCTACATGGTTAGGATATTCAGTACGCTTTTTTAGGAGCTAGGTAGTGTCAATTTGTTCTTGGTCTTGGGTGGCTAAGTGTAGCATATCTTCCTCTTTTGATGAGAAGAATTTGATGCATGTGTTGTCGTGCCATCTTTTGAACCACTTTTGATAACTACCTGGTTGTCTCCCTTGCTGATCTTTGTGGTTTTCTTTCTTGAGCATCTAGTTGCTCGTGCTTGCTCAAGGATGTTTGCTAGGCTCTGATCTTGTGAGTTTGATGCCTCTATTGCAACATGAGCTATGACTCTGTTTGTTTTTCAGTCTAGTTACGGTGTTGAGAGGGACCGTGCGGATGAAGCCATCTCTTACACTCAGCAGATCAATGCTGGTGCTCGGATTAGGTTCACGAGCCTTCCTTAGTGGACAATCTTTATACATATGGTCAATTCCACACCTAACACACAAGGGATTTAATGCGGGAGCACATAAAGAGATACACACCATCCGTTTCTTGATAGGACACTCAGCCACTCGATGAGGCCTTGCACAATGATAGCACTCCATAGGTGGTTGTTTTGCCATTGTATTCATGTCTTTGGCCCTAGGCATTGGGGAGGCTAAGTACACTGGGTACATTTGGTCTCCATGCATAACATAGTGGCTTAGAATTTGAGAGGGCAGGCTTGTTGGCTCAAGGGTTTCATAGTTAGGAACTTCTGGAATCTCCCCCTCATCCCCTTCTTCAAAGATTTCTGTTAGGTTAGCTGACGTACTGGTGTGATTCTTGGCAATGGGGGTTGAGGTGGTGGAAGAACTAGGGGTGGTAAGGGTATTTCAGGTACCCTAAGGATTCCTCTTTGGGCCACTTCTTAGCATGGTTGAGGTGCATTATGATGAGCAGGTGCTGGCAAAGCCACCGGTTGCCTTAGGTTGGCTGGCAAAGCCCTGAGGTAGAGCACGGGCTTGAGCAACGCTCTGCTGATAGCAGTTTATGATTTTGTCTTTGGAAATATGTGCAATAGAGGTTTGGATGGGGTTGTAAATGTGGACACTCCGTGCTAGTATGGTTCGCTCGATAGACTGGGCACCATATAAGCTCCCTCTTTGGATAGAGATGGGGTTGGTCGACCCTATCCTGACCTTGGTCGATTCTCCAATGTTGGCTCATCTGCTGTATTAATGCAGCGGCCAACTGCTAAACTTGCTATCCAGATGTGGACTTCTTGCTCTTTCTGTCAAATTTTGTGCTAGTGGTCTTGAAAGAGGCTTCGGATGTATCCTCATGAAGTTCTCGAGAACGTGTTCCCTTGAAATTGTCCTCAAAGTTCATAGCGCTCCTACAACATTGCTCGAAGGAGGTATGGGCCATGGCATATAATGAATTATGCAAGGGTACATCATCTAGACCTTCCACAAATATCCCTATTAATCTTTCATCACAAAACTTGTCTTTGGCACTACAGCAGTGAGAATGGAGGTATCTGACTATTGATATAATCTCGGATGGTTTCACCATCCCTTTATCTAACATTGTGCAGCTACTCCACCGGACTCCAACTGGTACCTTGGTGAGAATATCCTACCTTGAAGGACTCGTTCAAAGGTTAAAAGGTGGCCTTGTCCTCAACTTTCAAGGACCTAAACCATTGGTCTACTTTACCATCGGGGCCGAAGGCACTCACCTTAACCTGATCTTCTACATGGCCAAAGGCTTCACAAATTTGATTAAACATCTCCAAATGTGGGATGCGGTCTCCAACTCCATCAAATTTAGTGATAAGCTTTGAGATGTTAGTGGGTTTGTTCTACTCTAATCTGGGTGGAGGTGCAGGTTGCACTGGTGCTAGGGGCGTGATGCCCACCACAGCCCACCGCCTCCCTATTTCCATGGCTAATATTAACATTTCTGGGGTTAGCCCTGCCATGGATGGAGTGGGTGTAGGTTGAGGAAAGGCTAGAGGAGGAGTAAGGCCTGGCGGATAATAAACCATTGGAGGCCATTGTCTCATAGGTGGGTTAGATTGTGCCCCCTTGTGGTACCATGTGGTACCTAGGGTAAACTCCCTGTGGTAGGTACTGCTGATATACATGCAGACTGGGCTGATGTGATGGGCCTAGGTAGACCCTTTCTCTTTGGTACGATGTTTTTAGTCCTTAAGAAGATGGACCTAGCCCTAGGTTTTGTACAGGTCTTTGGGCCCTATAAGAATTAGCCACTCCTGAAATAGGCATGGCTCTCCAGACTGGTGGTTCAATCTGGGTCTGATGTCTTTCACTCTGCCCTACTTCCGCTCTTGGATCTAGAGACGACGTGGGCTCACTTTCTTGTGGTGGATGGTCCATCTCTCTCTCTCTCTCTCTCTCTCTCTCTCTCTCTCTCTCTCTGGGGTGTGGTTCTTTCAACTGTGTGTTTGCCAAGATAAAATTGCGAAGCCTCAAAGCAAGGCTTCTCTGTGAATGTGTGGGAGAGGTAGGAGCTTGCTCTTGGATAGGTGGTCTATCCAAGCACTAAGGTTTAGGTTCTCCTGCCTCGAGGTCAGGAGTTTCTCGTCCCATACTAGGGTAGTCTTCGCTTTTGCTAGTGCTGTCAAAGACGAGAGCACCATTTGACTCCATGCGGTATTGACCAATGGGTCCGACCTTATAAAGTGAGGGAGCATTGGGAGAGTTCACGTCATTAAAAAGAGGGTTATTTCGTATCAATTTACTTGAGGCGGAGGTGTAGGGAAATGTGGAACTACACAGAACCCCCTATGAAAAGTCTATTTTTTAAATGGGAATGGTATGGGCATACGCTTTGGGAATGGTACAGGTGTACGCTTTCTAAGGCTGAAGGGAACGGGCATACGCTTCTCAGACGGTAGATGGCATGGGCATTTGCTTTCTGAAGGACACGGGTGTGGCTTCACAAAGGAACGGGAGTGCAATTTGAGATGGAGAAGGTACGAGCGTGGCAAGTTTGAGGATGGAGAAGGTGCAAGTGTGGAAGGTTTGAGATGGAGAAGGTACAGTCGTGGTAGGTTTGCCACCATGGGCGTACGCTCCACGCAAAACAACTGGTGTACGTGCATTCATGTTAGACAAGACAAGTGGTATAGGCATGGCACAAGTAGATCAACCATACACTTTCTGAAGCTGGTGCGAAAGATAATGGAACGGGCGTGGCAAAATTGACACGAGCATGGAAAACACAATGAATGCACTGGAACCAGTGTACCCTTTAGAAAGGAATGGCCATGGCAAATATGAAACGACAGTGGCACTATCAGATTCAAAGATTTTTTTAGATTTTTAAGGGATTTTAGGGGATTTAAGGCTGCATGTCTGACAACCACCCACTATATTTTTGGTTGTACCCACTTGGTTGAATGCAATTGAATACTCTTTATGCCAATTTAATGTAATTATTCCATTTTTAATGCAAACTACCACATTCAAGGCTAAAGATCTTCCCAAATTTGGCCACCAGTGAGAATGGAATGGGCATGGCAAATGTGCCACGGTCGTGGCTTGTGAAAGGAATGGTCGTTTGCTTCTCAGAACTTCCTGCAGAATGTGATTTTTGCTTGTTTTTTCCCTCAGATTCTTACTACTTCAGGTATCTTTCCACCAATTTTTTGGGTTTTTGATTCAATAGAGAGCTAGATCTAGTCTCAATCTATCTATTGATGCCTACAATGCTTAATGAAAACTAACTAATTAAGATTAATTTGTTGATTAATCTAAGGTGCAAACTTGATTAACAAAGAACAAAAATCAAAGAGTTGCATGAATATCAAGGGTAATTTTTGAGCACTTACTTGAGCACTTACTTGCTTCTCCCATGCTCGGTGAAGATCTCAATGCTCCAATGCTCAATCAAACTTCAATGCTCCATGGAAGCACCATCAATAACAAAAACAATCTCAAAATCAAGCAACCAACTGGTGGATTTGCACTCCAACCGGGCTAAACAAGGACTCTAGCAAATAAACAAAGTGGAGGACCCTAAGCTAATGCATTCCCCGATAGTGGTGCCAAAGATGTTAAACCTAACATGATACCTTGCACACAAGAGAGAGAGAGAGAGAGAGAGAGAGAGAAGAGAAGAGAGACAACATTCAAGGGTCGAGTCTGGAGAGTTGCACTTAGCCAACCCTAATGAGGGTTAACTCCTCGATGTGAAGCCGCCAGGGGCTCACTCCACCTCTACTTGTGTCACCCTAGTAGAGATTCAATGGCTAGGTAGAGAGCAAGAAGGAGGGAGCTATGGAAAGCTCAATTTTCACCTCATGTCACATGCATGCAAGAGGGACTTAGTAGAGAGCAAAGAGAAGGGAGAGAAGCTAGACCATCACCATCCCTACAAGAGCACAGCAACAAGCAAGCAAACACAAGCAAGCATACATCCATAAGCTCAAATGAGAGAGAGAGAGAGAGAGAGAAGAGGCAAAACTCAAATGAGACTAATGGGATTGTTCCTTTTCATATTTCATAAATGTCTTATATACAAGATCTCATAATTACAATGGCCAGCTGCCCATTTACAATTGGGGGCCCAAAACTAATCTTCCTAGCTCTACGTACAACTATTCCTCACCTCATGATCAGCTTTACACAAGACATAAGCTCGGTCATCCCATGTCTCCTTTACATTAAGCGCTTAGCGCGGTTATAGAAGATGAGTACAATAAGCATAGCCACACTTGCAAAAGTAATGTTAACCAGAGTGGTTAACACAATGGGTTAGAAATTTTTGATCTTGGTATAGGTTGTTGATTAACTCTACTAACTTTAATGAAGGGGAGGAACCTATTGACCTAATTCTACCATCTCTTCCGAACTCTTGTGTAGCTCCCCTTTCTAAATTATAAGAAAGTTTAACATGGATGCTATGGATGTGGATGCGATGTGATGTGACTATATGTGCATGTGAATGACTAGATGGATGTGTATGAATGACATACGATGTGGATGTGATGTAATGTGATGACATATGATGTGGATGTGATGTAATGTGGATAGAATGTATGTGATGGGATGGGGATACAATGAAGGAGTATAGAGATAGAGTATAGGGGTGCTACAATGGCAGCATGTGAGGTAGCTTGCTTATGTAAGCTACTTGGAGATTTTGGGGGGAAGGTCTTCCCCAGTAAGTAACCAAGGAGAAGAGAGGCACCACCTAGCCAAACAAGGGTGGGCTAGGACACCTACACAAGAACGCGATCATTCATAATGTGAACAAATGAGAAATAAAGTGGGACATGACTCCAAATGACATCAACTCTAATACACAACTCAAAACCCTCCCAACAAAAAATGCTAAGAACACATGAGAGCCATGAAGAGGAAAGGAGTGATCTTATTTAAAAGGATTCCTCATGTACAAGGGAAAGAGGATGGGAGAGAGTGAGAGTAAGGATGCATGGAATTATGAGAACATTGGTGCTAGGTGCAAGGTTGCCATGGTGTTTTTATTCACATCCAACTGAACCATTTGATGAATCCATGAGAACAAAAGAGGGTGGAATTCAATTGGGTGCTCACACTATATAGGAGTGTTTTTATTCACATCCAACTGAACCATTTGATGAATCCATGAGAACAAAAGAGGGTGGAATTCAATTGGGTGCTCACACTATATAGGAGTGTGTGTTTGATGGATGCTCCACATGATGCAAGGTGAAAAAGAGTTGTGGATGCTTGGATATGCTAGGGATTGAATTGGATATGAGGGATGGTATTTGCGATCAGATGGGAGTGGTATTGGGTGTGGGATTTGGTGCTTGAGGGCTACTTTGGGGTGTGCTTATGGGGGGGAGGGGGGGTTGAGGTTATGGGTTATGGGGTCTCCTTGAAAGGGGAAAGAGGGGGGTATTTATAGTCCATGAAGCCATGGGTTAGGTCTTGTGTTGGGCTCCTAACCATGGTTGGAGAAATTATGAAGGGGGGCCATAGAGGTGGACTTTAGGATGATTACAAGTACCCCACCCTAGGCCCTCATGATGGAGCTAAGGGTGGTGGGAACAAAGCTAGAGACAGGAGTGGAATATATTTAGAAGGGTTGATGCCATAGGAATTTTATTTGGCTAAACATAAAATTCATAAGGGTGGATTTACAAGGCTCTTAAGAGGGAAAGAGTCGATGGTGAGGATACCGTGCCCACTTCATCGTCGAGAGCTCTCGAATGGAAGTGACTCCTAGTTCATAGTTGTGATGTTGCCTCACTTGTTTCTACTGCTGATGTGAGACCCCCACCCCCTCTGTGGTGCCCCCTCCGAGGCCGCTGGCGGCGGAAACAGCGTCAGCCTCTCGCGCGGGGCAGGGATCCGCACTCAGGGCCTCGCCCATGGATGTCCGGACAAGAGACTAGCCTGGCAGTTCCTTTGAAACCGAGCCCAAAAAAACTTCCCTCGGTCGTCGCTCGGAAGGCACGGGCGATTCCACCAGGAAAAACATGTAGCGGGAGAATTGATCTAATGAGTCAAAGTCTTAACTATTCAAACTGATCCGACCGAACCTGAAGTCACATGGTCAGATCAAAGAAGAGACTTGCACTTGGTCCATAGAATCACCGCTTTTTTCCTCCTTTAACGAGGCACAACCGCCGCTGATTCCCTCCCATAGAACAAGGGTCTTCTTAGGACTTAATCTAACTAACGCAACTAATCGTAACTTAATTGTATCGTAGGAATCCCCCGATCCAGCCTAACCCCAACTGGCCCATGGGTTAGCCAACCGCTCGACCACTGTATTGGTGGGGTTTCTTTATAAAAATTTGTATTGCCAGGCCCCCTAGCTGGCGTTTCATGGCAAAAATTAAGGTAGGCATACCACGCATACACCCAATATGAAATTGCCCCATTATAACAGAGTCGATTGTCTCTAAAACAATCCTTCAATGAAAATCATACTATTACTGATCATAATTCTCCAAAATATTGGGTTCATTGTATTACAAAATATGTCATCTGGACTCTCCGCTGTTGAAGACCAGTTGGCCAACCAACGAGATCCAATATCAAAATTTGATTCACAAGTCATTCTTTTTAGTCCATCCGAATCTTCCTCGACGTACGCATGGGTGTCCTAGTAACCGTGAGCCCGTGCATCACCTGGTCAGAACCCTCTAGGATTCTACTTAGGTGTCCTAGCACTTCACTTAGGGACCGCTTCATCGATCCTCGCCCATCGCACCGGAAGCGCACCATTTTAACCCTACCGAGGCTGGACAAGACCTTGGCAGGCTTTACCGCCGCGAGTGACGTCCCTCGACGACTCCCTGCTAGCAGTTGTTGCAAAACGAACCTCTTCAACACATACCAAATGCTTCCTCCTGCATTCTGGCGTAAAACAGTCCTTTAAAAGAAAACAGAGGTTCTATGCAAGTAAAATTCTCGGTTTGAGATTGGTTCCACAAAACCCCTTTTTCTTAATCCATATTTTCATTATGAGAATCATTGATCTCTCATCAGGGTAATCTACCCATCATTTGACTGAATGTCCAACTAGATTCTTGGTGATTTCGGTCAAGGAAAAACTAGGTCAATTCAACGGTAGTCTATTCTTTGTATTAAGAACTGGAATCGGTTCATGAAGTTTTTGCTTGATTCAGATCGAGATATGGACAAGTAGTTTACTGACCGTCCCTCTCATAGTCGTGGTCTAATCAAAATCATTCGATTTATTTCTAACTTTGATTCCAAGGATTTTCTTCAAATAACATCTACTTAACTTCTAACCGTAAGGAAATTCCAACTTTGTGAATTTCATTCCTTCCTAACCATAATAGATTAAGAATTGGTTCTATATGAGAATATCGGATTTTATTGAAAATGCTCTCCTCATTTAATCTAATTTTGGGTAAATATCAATTTGGTGATTTAAGCACATAAAATATCTAAAGATATTCTTTCTACCAATTTAATTTATCATCCCTAATTCTCTAGGTGGAATTATGGTGAAAATTCCTCTTTTGTCACCAAAAATCAATTCAAATCTTTCTCTATTTAAATACCATAAAAATTCTTCTTTTAACTAAATACAAAATATCCATTTTTTGAATAAACTTAAAATTCCTCCTTTTCTCATTTAATGATTGAATTCCAAATGTCATGGGAATTTCTCTTTTATCATTTAAAAATTTCTCATGCATAAAATAAATTTAACTAAAATTTCTCTTTAAATTAAATAAAAATATTTATTATTTCAATTATACCAAGAATTTCACTTTTACCATTTAAATGATTGAATTCCAATTGTCATGGGAATTCCTCTTTTATCATTTAAATTTTCTCATGCATAAAATAAATTTATGTAAAATTTCTCTTTAAATTTAAATAATAAAATATCCATTAATTCAAATATGCCAAGAATTCCACTTTTAACATTTAAATGATTGAATTACAAATGTCATGGGAATTCCTCTTTTATCATTTAAATTTTCTCATGCATAAAATAAATTTATCTAAAATTTCTCTTTAAATTTAAATAAAAATATTTATTATTTTAATATACCAAAATTTCTCTTTTTCCATTTAATTACATGGATCTCCATTATGATGGGAATTGATCTTTTTGCATAAAAATGAAGTTACCAAAAATTTCTCTTTTCTTTAATTAATTTTTATGCATAAGCACTAAAAATTAGTTTCCCATAATTATGATGAAAATCATTCTTTTAGCATAGGATATCCAATTCTAGAATATGGCAGAAAGTCCTCTTTTCACATTATGCATAAAAATGAGTTATGTATTAAGTTCTAAAAATTTTACCATAGCTTCTGTGCTATTACTGATAATTTTTAATATTTCTAGAAAGAATAAGACTTTGTAATACAATTATGATAGAATAACTATCCTTAGACTTAAATCCAATTTATGGAATTAAATCATAAGTTTACCATAATTTTATTAGCATAAAAGCATAAAAAAGCCATTTTCTTAACCTCTAGCTTAACTAGCATAGAGTTAGGAGAAGCTCCAATCTCTCCAAAAGTAGAGGATTTTTAAGGGATAATAGAAAATATGAGTATTTTAATGTAATACTGGCATGGTATAGTTCACAGATGAGAATACAAAAGAATGAGGGCCTATTTATAGGTGAGGGAGACCACTAACTAAGTCCAACTAAGTTCTAAAATTTTCCAGCTTCAGTTTGGCTGAATTTGGACAAGATTTGGACTAGTTTAGCTCCCATTTTGATCCAGTTTGATCCAGGAGAGAGGAGAGATAAAAATATCATAATATTTTTGAATTAAAAACCCTCCCACACATGTGAAGGAGGCGTCTACCTCAAAGGTCCCCCTCTCCTTACCAAGGTGTCAAAAATTCATCATTCCTCCAAAATATCTCATTTTTTTTAGTAATATCTCTTAATTTTTAACTAATAAACGTTGTACTTAGTCAACTCTTCATCTTATGTGAGCATTTACTCATTTTTGGGTATTTTCTTTTATTCATTGGATTTATCTCATCCCAACACTTGGATTAATCCTATTGGCCCATTGGAACCTTAATTGGACCATAATCTAGAAATTTCTAAAAATCTTGACCCTTAGGCTAAGGTCACTTATATCATTTTTTATTGATTCCTAATGCACCTTGGAGAATTTATTTTGAATTTTTGTTTCAAAGAAATATATTTTTGATATTTGTAGAATTTTTATATCCAAAAATATCTCAATATTGAATTACCTCTCTCTAGAGTTTTTCATCTCTCTAGGCAAAAACAAGGAAAAACAATATTTTTTTGTATTCAGAAACAGGGAATGATTACAGGGGATTGAGGTAAAAGCTTATTCATTATTCAAGCGGCGCTGAGGAGGAATCTTACAACTGAAGAGCATCCATTCACCTACTATGACTTTACCGTGCACTGGAGTACTCGCCATCTTCATGCATGTGTGTCCGTGGATGGATGCACCAGCATGTATATACATATATATAAAGCACATATCCATGCATGTGTGTCCGTGGGGATGGATGCACCAGCATGTATATACATATATATAAAGCACATATCCATGCATGTCCTTAGATGTATGCTATAGAACTTAGGGTATATATTATATAAGAAATTTTTACTTATGCATGGATATGTTATTTATATAGATATATATCTATATATAGATAGATATACATACATAATACTTTGGCCATATATATATATACACATACATAATTTACTAGCCCGAGTCACTAGGAGAGAAGGTGGAAGTGAGATCGGAAACACCGTGAAGCAGGACATGAGGGTTGAGAGGATGGGTGGGTTGCCTCAGAGCCGAGAGGAGAGGATGTTATAGAAGAAGCGGGCCTCCTACACAACTGTCGAGAGAAGGTGATGTGGCGGGGAGCTAAAGGTGGCACCCCCTCTTCTTGCATCAGTTTTGTTGCCCCTTAAGGCACCCATAAGGTGACGAGGAGGAGTAGGCGGGGGGCGTGGCAACTAGCAAAAAGGCTACCGGTTGTGTGTGTGTGTGTGTGTGTATGTATGTATGTAGTATAGTATGTCCAAGAGGTGAGCCAAGGTTCATGATAGTAGTCAAGGAGTACACAAGTGCAGGTGGCCCTCCTACTCTAGAAGAGCATTAGAAATAATGCACCCTATATACCTATATATATAAACATATTCATATATATAAATAAGTAGGAATCTCAAACTTATGTACAGGGTCAATGGGCCACTAGCCATATATTCATAGCTTATAGGGGAAAGTAATTGGAGAAAAAAAAACATATACCCATCAACTTCCAATAAGGCAATGATCTAGATAGTGAATTAAAACCCAAACAGCCCGTTCCCACGAGGATTAGAAACAAGAGTAGGGCATCCAAGTGTGATAATAAAAAGAGAAAATGAGGACACAAGCTACTATGTACAAACACATGCCAGGGTTCTGGTTAGAATTAGGTGCCCAAAAGGTGGATGTGAAAACCCCGGATCATTAGCCCTCCCCCTAGGCTAGAGGCATTCATGTCTCTTGAATGCCTCTAGCTTTTTGATTACACTACTATGGACAAGGAAGAATATTCTCTATCATATGCTGCTTCTTTGATAACGAGTCCATCTAAACCTCTCATGAAGTTAACCCTTTGAAAGTATGGCTTTAACCTCCAGCCATTAAGCCTAGTTTTGTGTACTTTGCTAGACAAATCCTGTAATCTATGATTGCCATTTGAAAAAATTTGCTTGATAATGGAAAGGGCCTTTCCACCTTTGAAAATTTTTGATGTCAAACCTGTTATCCAATCGACTGTCATATCTCAAGGCAAACATAACTTTCTTCAAACTTTTTTCCTTGAGTGCCTTGTTGAATTGGTCTCTCTTTTTGGTGGCTTGCTCTATGTAAAAGTCAATTGCTTGATCTCTATCAAACTCAAGCCTTTGTAGGTCCAGTAGAGGCGCTCCTTAAACTTCTCTTGGCGGCTCAACTTGGCTCCTTACCAAAACTCTGAGGCTCTTGGAATCTCCACTTCTAGAGGTAATAAGGCCTCTTGGCCATACACTAGATGAAAAGGTGTAAATTGCATCGCTGCTTTGCATGAAGTTCTGTAAGCCCATAAGGCTGCTATCAAGTGTTTGTCCCAATCCTTAGGTCTGTTCTCCACCTTCTTGGTGATTATATTGCACAAAAACCCATTAAGTTTCTCCACCAAACCATTGCATGTGGAGAATAATAGGGGGGTGCAATACTTGTGTTTGATCTTCAATCTATCTAGAAGTTCTTGAAGAACATCTGCCCTAAATCCCGGTCCATGATTTGATACACCAGCTCCAAGGGTGTTCCAAACCTGCAAACACGAACTTACCAACATCTTGCTATTATTCTCCTACTACTAATTGCTTCTACGCATTTGGTCATGTAATCAACAGCCACAATAATTTAAACCTTTCCTGACTGGGTTCTTGGGAGGGGTCCAATGGCATCAATTCTCCATTTCTCAAATGGACCATAAGAGAAAATGGGATTTTGTGGCTCATAAGTGACCCTCTTATCTCCTGCAAGATGGCAAGCTTTACAAGCCTTGCACCAATGCTGAACATCCTTGTGTAGGCTAGGCCAAGTGTAACCTACCAATAAGATCTTTTTGCTTGTGATTTCCTGTGCAAAATGGTCGCCACCGCCACATGCTCCATCATGGCAGGATTCGAGAAGAATGTGAAAAATTTCATCGGATGATGGAACCCTTCTCATCACTAAATCCTTTATGATACAAGTCTTCCCCAATCAGCTAATAAGACAAATATTTTAAAACTAACATGTGTTTTTGCACCTTAGTGAGATTTCCTAGAGGTTCTCTTGAAAGAAAGAAGTGGATGACCACTTGGTAAGTGTTCCCGGCCTTGAAACTTTGGTTCTTGTGGAATTTTGTTGCTCCAATCATGACATCTAGCTATTGATTTGCCAATGCATTTGCACCCCTATATTTGCTTCTAAACACATGCTCAATTTTAATCATTTCAAATTCCTTTATTAGACTTTTGATTTACCTTAACTAACTCAAGAGGTTAGAATTCTTACATGCCCAAACACCTTGGATCTATTTTACTAGCAGCATGGCATCTTCGTTTACAACCAACCTTGTAATTTTCTATCCTAAACAAGCTTCCAATCCCATCTTAAGGGTCGCATACTCTGCTTCATTTTTTGAATGGACATCAGATAGAATTTTACCTTCCTGAAGGACCGCCTCTTGCTCAAGGCTTAGAATGATGAACCCTACTCCTACAAAGTCGGTCTTCCTTCTGTAAGCTCCATAAAAATACAATGTGAATGCAGTAGTAAAAGTTACCTCTACCTTTGGATCTTCTGTCCCTTTCCTTGCTTTTGGGGCCACCTTCTTCTCATGATAGCGGTATGTTAACACATCCGCTAAACTTGCTTGGGTACTATCCTCCACCAAAAGGTGTACTCAAACTCTTGCAATTCCAAGATCCACTTTGAAATCTTTGGTGAAATATTCATATGTTGAACCACATAAGGAAACGTGTTCTCAATTGTTAAAACAACAAAGGGTTTAGGCAAAAGGTAAGACTTGAACTTCCTGACTACACACACATGAGAGCCAACATCATTTTCTCAACATCTGGAGAACTTCTCTCAATCTCTGTATCACCTTTCTTGTTGCAAAGTAAAGTGGATGCATAAAAGTTATCTTTGGGCCTTTTGCATTAGTACTCCACCAACTATATGAGAGCCAACACTTGGACAAACACAGAAAACCAAATTCCACTAGGGTGGCATGATGACTGGTAAAGAACTAAGCATGATTTTTACCTCATTAAATATTTCCTCACTCTCATCATCCCATGTAAAAGTACTCTCCTGAGTGAGTATTTGCAATGGTGATACTATTTGTGTAAAAGTACTCTCCTACGTGGGTATTTGCAATGGTGATACTATTTGTGCAAGAAAGTGAATAAATTTGGTAAGGTACCTAACCTTTTGAAGAAATGTGACCCAAGAGCCTTACCTTAGCCTAGGAAATGTGGCATTTCTTTGGATTCAATTATCCACCGAGCTGGAACAATCTGTGGCATTTCTTTGGATTCAACTGTCCAACCACCGTGCTCGAATAATCTCTGGCATTTCTCTGGATTCAACTATCCCACCGAGCGGGAACAATGTTTTTAAGCCTTCTTCCACCTTTTGGCAATGTAAATACTTGTTGCTATATATGAAAACTCTTATGGATGACCCAAAAAATGGTTGGAAAACATAATTCGTGAACCTCTTAAATGTGGTAGGTGCATTTGTGAGACCAAATGGCATAACTCTATAAGAAAAACAGTCCCAAGGGGTGATAAATGTGGTCTTCCTTTGGTCCTCCTCTACAATTTTGATATGGAAATATCTTGAGTATCCATCACAAATAGTATATTGTTCATGGCTAGCCACCTCATTCAAAGGGAAATGGTCTCTTTTTGTGGCTACACGTTGAGGACTTGTAGTCAACACAAACCTACCACTTTCCATTATTTTTGGGAGTCACCACCACAAGAGATACCCATTAAGAGTTCTCCACTGGATAAATGAATCCAGCCCTTAACAACTTATTCACTTCTGTTAACAAGGAATCTTTTTGCACCACACCTGACCTTCTTAACTTTTGAGTCACAGGCTTTGCTTCTACCTTTAACTCAATATGATGCTCAATATCCCTTCCTATGATTTTTGAATAACCAGTGATGAAAAGAGTGGGATACCTTTTAAGCATGTTGATGTAAGCTTCTTGCTCTTCTAGTGATAGGTCTAATGCCAGCATTTGTTTTAATTTCTCTTCAGTTCCTACATCTATTGGCAATTGTAGTGTCCCGAGCTCCTATTTAGCTTCCCTATTTTGAAAAGTAAGGCCCATAACATCAAATGAACTATCATTTTCAATGCTAGATGTTTCTTCCTCAGTCTCAGTGTCCGAGTATTCACTGCTTTCTTCATCTACTGTGGTCTCATATCCCAAATCCACTTCTTTACCCTTGCACATATCATAGGTAATTTTATGGCTATAAGACCCCTTAGGTACATAATATGGATTTAGCACCAACATTACTATTTCCCACCTTTGATCTTCATTCATGGCTATTAGCAAAGGTCTTCCTAGTATAATCAAGTAGCCCTCCCCTTTGCTAGAAATCACATACATGTGAACTTCTACCTTTACTTCACAAATAGCGACTCTCACGTCATGAATTACACCCAAACACTTTATGCTGGAGCTGTTGGCCAAAGTCACCTTGAATGTGGATGTAGAATTAACCTCTATGTTGTGATCCTTAACCCAAGCATCCAAAATTGGAACAACATATTTGTGGGGGTTGGATTTGATTAAATTGATAGGCCTAACATGATTTTTGTGGGGATCCTAATGCTTTATAGTTTTTCCCATTGCTTCTCCTCAAAAGGGGTGATAACTCCAAGAGTTGTGTACTATTAGGCTTTTGTGAACTTAAATCAACAGAAAGATTATAAGATTTTAAACCCTTACCTAAAGGAAAGTCTTCCATAGTAATCTTCCGCTTAGTCTTCTTGGTTTTCTCGACTCTCTCGCTGCTCCCTCCATCCTCCTTGGCTTGGTTTTTCTTCTCTCTCATAGTCTCCTCCAAATATTCTACTATCTTCCAGATGTTGAGCTCTCATTCTCTTGATTGTAGGCATGGCCTCTAGTTCTTCTATGGATTCTTCTTTAACTGTGTCAAGGCCTAACACATTGACCAGGCGATTTTCTAATACCAATGGTGGTTGTGATGCCGGTGGTACTGGTGGAATCGCTGCTGCTTGTTGTGTTGGAGGCACATCTCTCAAAAGCGGTTGAGGGGGTTAATGCATTAGGTACATACCTCCTTAAGGTCTTCTTGGATATGGGAAGTTATACATCCCATGCCCTGGTTCATTGTAATTATAGCAAATGAGCTCTTGTGCTTGTCTTCTTGGTCCTCTTCTAGTCTCTTGTGGTGCTTATGGTCTAGGGTTTTGCATCAAGTCAAGGTTCAAGCTTTCCAACTGTTGGGTTAATTTATGGAGAAGCTCATGTTGTGAGGTTTCAGTAGGTGATGGTGGTGGTGCTCCTAAGGCCATTGATTCTCTTTGTGCGCCAAGTTAAGTGTTGGAGCCTCAGAAGTGTCTTCCTCTCTCTTTCCCATGTCCAAGTCCAATCTAGGGCTTAGAACCACATGAATTTTGATAGGATTGGAATAGGTTGATAAGGATGATTTGGCCTAATTGGTAAATTAGGGCAGTTCATCTTACTAAGATAGGGCTAATTGATAGAGAAATTTTAAACTGAAGGGGCTTGGAGAATGTTCCTTAGTGGGGGCAACATTTAATGAGGGGGGAAAAATGGGCGGGATGGCCTCTACACCCTAGCCACCTTCTTGACTCACTAAGGGCTACTAGGGGAAGGGATTCACTAGCAACAACCAAGGAGAAGGGGGGGCACCACCTAGCAAAATAAGGGTGAGCTAGGACACCTACATGAGGATGCGATCATTCATAATGAGAACAAATGAGCAATAAAGTGGGACATGACCCCAAATGACATCAACTCTAACACACAACTCAATATCCTCCCAACAAAATTCTAAGAACACATGAGAGCCATGAAGAGGAAATGAGTGATATTATTTAAAAGGATTCCTCAAGTACAAGGGTTGTCATCATAGGGGAAAGAAGATGGAAGAGAGTGAGAGTAAAGATGCATGAAATAATGAGAACATTGGTGCTAGGTGCAAGGTTGCGATGGTGTTTTTATTCACATCCTACAGAACCATTTGATGAATCCATGAGAAAAAAGAGGGTGGAATTCAATTGGGTGCTCACACTATATGGGAGTGTGTGTTTGATGAATGCTCTATGAGATGCAAGGTGCAAAAGAGTTGTGGATGCTTGGATATGCTAGGGATTGAACTTGATATGAGGGATGTGATTTGGGGTGAGATGGGAGTGGTATTGGGTGTGAGATTTGGTGCTTGAGGTCTACTTCAAGGTGTGCTTATGGGGGGGGGGGTTGAGGTTATGGGTTATGGGGTCTCCTTGTTGAGAGGGGAAAGATGGGGGTATTTATAGTCCATGAAGCCATGGGTTAGGGCTTGGGTTGAGAGCTCCTAACCATGGTTAGGGAAATTATGAAGGGGGGCCATAGAGGTGGGTTATGGGGTCTCCTTGTTGAGAGGGGAAAGATGGGGGTATTTATAGTCCATGAAGCCACGGGTTAGGGCTTGGGTTGAGAGCTCCTAACCATGGTTAGGGAAATTATGAAGGGGGGCCATAGAGGTGGAATTTAGGATGATTACAAGTACCCCACCCTAGGCCCTCATGATGGAGTTCAGGGTGGTGGGACAAAGCTAGAGAGAGAAGGAGTGGAATATATTTAGAAGGGGTGATGCCATAGGCATTTTAGTTGGCTAAACATAAAATTCAGAAGGGTGGATTTACAAGGCTCTTAAGAGGGAAAGAGTCGATGGTGGAGAGGATACCATTCCCACTTTGTAAAGGCATTGAAATAGGAGTTGAGCTTTCCATAGCTCCTTCTCTCATTTCTAAGCTCCACCTGGGGGATACCAATGGTGGAGTGAGCCCCTAGTGGATTCACATCAAGGAGTTAACCCTCATAGGGTTGGCTAAGTACATGTTCCCAAACTGACCCTTGCATCTTCTCTCTTCTCTTCTCTCCTTGTCCCCTCATGCAAGGTGGATTTCATTTAGGTGAACATCTTTGGTGCCACTGCCAGGGGATAGCACTTAGCTTAGGGTCCTTCATAATATCTTCGTAAGCTAGAGACTTATCTTGCACCCGGATGGAATGTAAATCCCAAAGGTTGTAGGAGTTTGGTATGAGTTGCTTGTTTAATTTGTGTTCTTTTTGTTTTTCTTGAACAATGGAATTACAATGGAGAATTGGGAACAATAGGAGCTTCAAAGGATACATCAAAGGTGCAAGCAACAAGTAAGTGCTCTATTTTGCCATTGATTCCATGGATTTTTGGTTTTTTCTTCAAGTAGATAGAAAAACTGCATGTTAGCTTAATCACACCATTAATCCTAGGATATTAGGTTAAACTAAGCATTCTTTGCATCATTAGGTAGCTTTAGGACTAGCCTAATCTATGTATAAAAAGGAAACCTCAAAAAATCACCACTAAGGGAGAAAAATCAAGAAAAAATATGAGAAAACCAAGCACTCACTCTTGGGTTGCATTTCTGAGAAGTTAGAGGGACGGTCGTACCTTCCTTAGCCATGCCCATTCACTTCCAGTTTAAGAATCTTCCCAAATCTAATCCAAATAGGAGTAATGGACATCAAAAGAGCATAACTATTATGCAACTAACTCTATCAGGAGAAGATTTAGAGGTGGTTGATACGTCGTTTCGATGCTATTAAGACACATGTCTACCAGTCTATGAGTGAACTTCCATACCTTCACAAAAGAACGTCCGTTCCTCCTCTAATGAACATTCATACCTTCACAAACGAACATCTGTTACTCCTCTAGTGAATGGCCATTCCTAAGGCAAGCCCAACACCTTTCCCCCTACCAGTGAACATCCTTTTTCCACACCACCCATGGTTGCACTTTCTCTAAATTGAATGTCCATTCCTATGTGAAATAATGCCCATACCTTGATCTATCCACCACAGCCGCATCTTTCCAAACGTGCGAACATCCTCTCCTCCATGAAATAACGTTCATTCCTTGATCTATAGATGATCGCATCTTTTTGAACTTGCAAACGTCTGTTCCTCTACAAGAGAATGTCCATTCTAGAATCCAGTCCATGACCGTACTCCCATGTTCGAGAAGACAAATGGTCATGCCATAGACGAATGTCCATTTCTTCGAGAACAAACGGATGTTCCCAAATTTTGAGAGGGAAAAATCTCCCTATTCCAGAGTGTGATTCTACACCTTCATGCAACACATTCATGCACCTACACTCAGGGAGATTGATGCAAAACAACCCATTATTTGACGATACTAAACCCTCCTACTAGACGCACACAAGAAAGGCCAATGCAAGGTCCATAGCCAAATTCCTTTACGAGTGTGTGATCCCTCAATTTGGGTGTCCTCTTGAGATTTTCGGTAATAATGACACCCATTTCATAAATGAGGTAGTAAATTTATTGCTACAAGAATTCTTGGTCATGCATCGTAAATCTTCACCCTATACCCCCAAGCTAATGGCTAAGCAGAAAGTAACAAGACTCTGTGTGCCATCTTAACCAAGAACATAGAGGCAAGTTGCAAATGACTAGGGACAAAAGTTGCAGGTTGCACTTTGGGCTAATCGAATGGCATATAAAATGGCCATTAACACAACATTGTTTAGCTTAACATATGGAACTGAAGCAGTCATGCCCATGGAATTATTGGTTCCAAGCTCAAGGGTTGTGGTCCAAGAAAGGCTCACTAGGAATGTTTTGAGCGATCGACTATTTGAGCTCAAGAAACTCGACGAAACGTGCCTAAGAGCTATGTATGGCATGATTGTAAAAAAACTAAGGTAATTAGAGGGATATGATCCTTCTTTATCGCACAAAAAACCACAAAAAACACTTAAATACAGAGGATTAGGACCCTTCCTTGTGACTGAAATAACCCCATGGGGGGGCACTGTGTACACATCAAAACACTCATCAATGGCATACAAATAGTGGGTTATTTCAATGATAGCAAATTACAATGCTACTATAGACCACTCACATAGAACGCCTTGAAAGCAATTTACCTCAAAAAGGAGGAAAAAAAATAAAATGAGATGAAAAAGGCAAGCAAGGAAAGGCAAGCTAAACTTAGAGGAAAGAAAATCTCTATGAACATGGCTCAAGTAGTTGACCTAGAAGAAGAAGAGGACTAGGAAGTCAAACCTGCTCATTTATGCTTTAGGAATGACCACACCGATAGCTTTAAGCAAAAGTTAACACTAGTAGACACAGTGCTAATCATAACTTAATGTCCTACGATACGTGGGACTCTCTAGGTCAACCAAATTTACTCCACACCCCAGCCACAGTCACTATAGTTACTTCGAATTGTGTTAAATGCCTAGGTGTTATTATAGTTCTATTTCATATTGGAAATAATCACCTAGAAGGAAAGTTCTATGTCATGCCTATAAGAATGATGCAAGAATAAATCCTCATTTTGGAAGAGGATGGATGGGCCCAATAGGTGCCACATCGACTGGGAAGCAAGGATGGCCACACTACAACTTGCCTCAGGGCAAGTTAATGTCCGTATACAAATGAAGAGCCAGAACAGTGGAATCCATCGTGCCAACAAGATATGTCATCCTCTTCACCAATCCCAACGCCCAATATGACTGAAAAAAGGTAAAACTGTACCACCAAAAAAGAGACCAATACTTTAGCCTGAACGCCTTTCCAACAAAGCCTCATCATTGACAAACTCCACAACATATCTAGCCTCACCCATGTCACCTGCTAACCCTGCTAACACCACTAATTATCAGCACCCAACCCACCACTGTGGTGGGTACCCAAGAAGGTCCTCATTGCACAAGGATACTATGAGGACACTACTACAATGTGGATCCAAGAGATCCCAACTTACCTTTCAAGCCTCGGCAACACCAAAGGCTCTGACCTCCTTGCACTCTAGTGGTGGTAGTGGGGCAGAATCTCTCCCTCTTTGAGGTTTGGGTGGGAGGGCCGTTGTGTTGGGGTGACGGGGGTGGAGGGTTGGTCGATGTGGAGGCTCTGGTGTGGCAAGGTTTGCGTCAAATAAGGGTGGGGGTTTGGTTGAGGTGGACCAGATGCCACAGAATGCAGTGTGCATTCCCAGGTGTAATGACAAAGAGGGTGGTGTAGGAAAATGAATGGGAGGAGAAGAGGTTTGGGGAGGGAAGAGTGGTAGTGTGGATGTGCTAGATGGGGGTGGGGGGGTGGTGGTGGTTGGGTGCTGGTACTTAGGTGAGATAAAGTGGTCAGTTGAGGGGGAGGTGGGGGAGATGAGGACCGTGAGGGTGGAGGTGGGAGGCTGTCATGGCCATCCGTCACCTCCGTCATGGATGTCGGGGGTATGATCACCTTTGGTTGTGTCTGCTGGTCCTTGGGATCAAAAAAAGGCTTCAGCTATGCTACCGCTTCCTTGGAGGTGAATTCCATTGGGAAGGTAATGTGGGAGTCATCAAATTGGCAAATTTTGGTGGCTTCCATGACCTCCATTTGCTCATGACACCTGTGGTATAAGATAAGGTGGCCCACTACAGAATAAGGGAGAAGGGCATTAGTGCGTAGGGAGAGGTAGGCTTCATTAACCACGTGCCATCCCCTATCATGTAGATAGAGCAAGGCATCGGTTATCCTCTGGGAGGGGTAGGGGTGTGGGCACAAACCTTCTAGAGCAGATAGGTCTATAACATCAATTGGGTTAGATGGGAAGCCGAAGCGGAGGAGGTAGCTCCAACTAATCAAGATGGCTTAGAGAGGGTGGGGAGGGAGCTCATAGAAGTTGTGGGGGTGGTTGAAGGATATGAGGCCCTAGAAGTAGAAGTGGGAGATGACGGCGATGCTGGTGGCGATGATAGGGAGCTTGGTGAGGAGATAGGTGTAGGTGGGAGTGGGCCATCCAAAAAGACATTGTGTTGGAGGAGGTTGTGATGGATGCTCTAGTAAAGAAGGTCATTGATTGGAATGGGCTTTGTGGGGGGAGAGCAAGGACTCGCAACTCTGTTGTCGTATCCATAAAGGCATTGACTTTTTGATCCGTGGAGCGAAGGGAGTTGAGGGTGGTTGTGAAGCTCTGGATTCACCTAGGTGCTCCTCCATCTCGTGGATGGAGGAGCACCTAGGAGATTGGAATGGGCTTTGTGGGGGGAGAGCAAGGACTCGCAACTCTGTTGTCGTATCCATAAAGGCATTGACTTTTTGATCCGTGGAGCGGAGGGAGTTGAGGATGGCTGTGAAGCTCTGGATTCAGCTTCTCCTAGGTGCTCCTCCAAAAGCTACCATCTCGTGGATGGTAGCTTTTGAGATCTCCCGATATCTTTGGAAGTCTAGGTGTGCCTGTGTCAAGGCTGCCTCCATAGCTTTTGCTCTTTCTTGGGATTCTTGGGCAAGGGTCTCTATGATAGAGTTTGTGGTGTGCCCTTTGAGAAGCTTCATGGGCCTGTTGGAGCTGCTCTGCTGGAGTTATGTGATCCTGGTAATGGCATGCTCAAGTTGCAGCTGATGGTGGGGGGAGTGGGGAGAGGAGTGTGGCAGGGGAAGAGATGTGGGCACCATGTGTGCACCACTCAGTTGGACGGTGCAGGGTAACTCCTCCCACCCGGCTGCATGATAAAGCACTTTGGTCAATAAGGTCGCCACTACCAACTTCCCCTGTGAGTTAGAATAGACTGCATAAATTTCCCTAAGTAAGTAATCTGCCCAGTTGCCCATCTGTCCTTGGTGCATGCAGGCCAAGGTAGTCATGCTGCACCTATTGAATATGTTTATCTAACGTGTGGTGAGAAGGAATTGTAGGGCTCTGGCTAGCATAATCAAATCTTCCTGGTTAGTGTTTGCACCTATTGAATATGTCTATCTAACGTGTGGTGAGAAGGAATTGTAGGGCTTTGGCTAGCATAATCAAATCTTCCTGGTTAGTGTTCGCTCACTCTACCCTGTCTTTGGTTGTGTTGCCCCTGGTCAGCTTGGGAGAATTTGTGATCCTAACATAGGGCTGGTCCAGGTGGGAGAGCTATAAGGCATCTCGAATAATCTCCACACTAAGTTGCACTCTTAAGGTATGGCCTTCATTGTCTAATACTTCCCCAGTGTGCATGTTGGCGTCATAAGTCTCAATAAAGTACAGAATGTTGTATAAGTATAGCCCCCATGCACATGGCTCCAAAGTGGGAAAATTTCCTAGGGCCCAGCTGCTCTAGCTTAGTTACGATCACAGGGTCTACCATCGGCGACTGCCCTGTAGCATAGCCCGGTGAAGTAGAGGAGCTTGTGCTCCACCTTGTGGTTGTTCTTCATCAAAGAGTGGATGGTGTGGCCATTCACCTGCTTCATGAGGCCCTCCCCTAGGTGTGATAGTTGGGTGGGGTGGTGGGCATACTCTTCAAATGCTTTCTCCTGAGGGTGGGGTGGTGGTGGGCCTCCAACAGGGGGGATTCTGAGAGGTGTCATCCATGGTGGAGAAAGGGTGTGAGAATGTGAAAGCTTGAGAGAAAAAACTACAAGAGTTTGGCTACTACAAGGAGAGCTGAGAATGAGGAAATGAGGGGGTGGGACCCATATTTATACTTTGCCAGAAAGACATGACCATGGCATCTGGGATGGTACGGGCAAGGCATCGCCATAGCGAACACAAACTTGAGCAAACGGGCATGGCATCATGATCGAGAACGGCCATGGCATCTCCAGTTTAGATTTGGTACGGGCATACCAAGCTAGCTAAGAAGGGAACGGCTGCGGCCTTTTCAATAACAGTTGGTGCGGCAATTGCAAATCTGGAATGGCTATGGGGGGGTAGATGGATGGAATGGCTAGGGCACTTCTCTTTGTGGGTTGGTATATGGCCGTGGCATTTTTTGGAACGGCCGGGCAAATCTAAAGTCCTAAAGTGTGTAGCCATGGCAAAAGTAGGTGGTGGGTTGGTATGGCCGTGGAATGTGTGGTATGGCCGTGGCACTTCAAATATATATATATATATATATTTTAGGGCACCCTAAATTAGGTTTTATATCCGTGGGCTATGCTGCCAGCACCCCATTGCGGGTTTTGTATTGATTGTGTGCCCAATTTGCTCTAAGGTGAGGAGTCGATTCCAATTTGGTGATGGTGGCGAGGTGGGGGCTATTAATTTCGTGGAATTTAAAGACTGATGATGACAACAAGGAAGTACCTGAGACTGAAGGGGTTGATAGTGGCATTGTAGTACTCCGGGGGCAGTCTTACAATGACAGGTGGAGGAGTTGCCGACGTTGAGGGTATATCATTAGTCAGGTCTATCACGGGCAGAATGAGGGTTATAGTGTCATTGTGAAGCTTCTACTTCCCGTTTTCCTGGGCAATCTTTATGGTGGATGACACCTTGTGTTTCCATTGAAAGGTAGCTGACTGCTAAGCGAAGCGGGGTGGAAGTTGGGGTTGGGGAGACTTGGGGATCCAAATATGATGATTGCCCTTATAGAAGTGTTGGGCTTGTAAGAGAGGTTTGGGGATCCATAGGGGGGTTGATTTTGGGCACGGTTGAGGGTTTGATTGAGGATAGGGGTGCCGTGAAGAGCGTTTAGTCCTACATCTATCATGTACCCTATAGGCTTGTGGTTGGTGAATTGGTTGCCGACGTGGGGGACATGGAGCTTTGCGTGCCTATGGAAACAAGGGGAAGAGTTGGATTGTTGGGAGATCCATAATGTAGATTCACTCTCGTAATAGCCCTGTGCCATACAAGAAGCTTTTTAGGTACCCAATGGGGAGATAACATGCCCTGTGTAATTTTTTCAGTTTTGTTAGAAATTTTAGTTTGGTTGGTTTGGGGAGATGGGTCAGCATCTTGTGAGGTGGCGATGTGAGAGTGGGTTGCTGCTACTACCAAGCGTAGTGATGGTGAGGTTGTGAGAGGTGGTGATATGGGGGAAATGATAAGCGACCTCGTTTTAAGTGGGATGGATTTGTTGTGAGATCCCTCTGCCCCCTCCGCAGCGGACTCTGACAGCAAAAGCAGCCCCCTCATGCGCGGGCAGGGTTTCTCACTCGGGGCCTCGCCCACGAATGTCCGGGCACCCGAGACTAGGCTGGTGGTCACTCCGAAAACCGAAACCGAGAAAATTTTCCATGCCCGAAAAGCGGGGACGATTCCACCTTTTTTAATTTTCTTAATGAATTTTTCTAACGAGATCAATTCTAAACTATCCTTCACCTGAATAAACCAGATAGAAGGAAACTATCTCTGATATAATTTGATCATCTGAGTAATTTCAACGCTTTTTTCCTAATCAAGATCAGGCGCACAGCCGTTGATCCACTCAATTGAGAAATTTATCAGGGAATTAACTAGCTACTCGAATCCTAGCATAATCCTAAGATTTTTTAGTTTGATTATTAATACTCCACTGATTCCAGCCTAACCCCATTCGGCCCATGGGTTAGCCACCACCCCACCACTGGAATCAGTAGAACCAAACAAGTACTCACCCACCCATAATTGAATTGCCTTTCTTAACTTTAGCTTTAGAAAATAGATACGCACACACTCCTCTTTAAAACTTTAATATAAAGAAATAATCCATTAACAAAACAAGTATGACCACAGATTTCATAACTCAAAATTTTCATTAACAAAACAAGTATGACCACAGATTTCATAACTCAAAATTTTCATTCAATCCCTTGTTTCACAAAAACAATACCGCTCTGGACTCTCCGTTGGAATGAGCTGGTCACTCACAGCCAACGAGATCCAGTAATAACAGATTACAATAATCATTTTGTCAACATACATATATATCTTCCTCGATATACGTATGGGTGTCCTAAGCACTACGAGCCCGTGCATCGCCTGGTCAGAACCCTCCAGGATCCTCCTTAGGTGTCCTGGTACTTCACTCAGGGACCTCTTTGTCGGCCCTCACCCATGGTAGCACACCATTTTTCACCATACCTAGGCTAGTCAAGACCTTGGCAGGTTTTTGCTGCGTGAGCTATCCCTCGAGCACTCCCCGCCCCAGCTGCTGCAACCGAACTTCCCTTAGATAAACATATATGCCAAATACTCCCTCAGCATTCTGGCGTAAGACAGTCCTTTAAGAAAACAGGGTTTCTATGCAAGTTTTCAGTTTTGATTTTGTTTGAAAACCATGAATAATCTTAAATCCGTATCCACCATAAGAAAATCAAGCTTAGTTTCTACATTCTCAAAGAGGGCTCTCCAAAACAACCTAGTAGCCCTTGGATCTCTATCTTCCACTATGGTCTTTGGAAGTCCATGATGTTTGAACATTTGGGCCAAATATGTAGTAGCCATCTATTCAACCCCTACTATCTTCTTCATTGGAACAAAGTGAGCCATTTTACTGAATCTATCCACAATTGTCCAAATGGCATCATTCCCCTTTGGAGTCTTCGGTAATCCTGTAATGAAGCCCATGGCAATGCTTTCCCATGGTTTTTCTAGAATAGGCAAAGGCTGTAATAAGCCTTGCGACCTACCTCGATCAAACTTCACCTTTTGGCATGTGATGCATTCACGAACAAATGCCTCAATGTCCTTCCTCATAGAAGGCCAATAGAAATATCTTTCTTACATTTGTGTGGTAGAAGAATACCTCTATGTCCAACAAAAGGAGGTGCATGGCATTCCTCCATGACCCTTTGCCTTGATTCCTTCACTATGCAAAGCTGATCCTTCATTATTAAGAAACCTTCTCTTATTGAGAAAGGCGTCTTAATGTTTCCTTGTTGTAAATAGTGCCATACCTGGGTAGAATTTGCATCTGTAGCATATAAATCACGCATTCGGTCAAGTTGGTGTGATATTCGATAATGATGGCACCAACTTCAGGTCTTCTAGACAAAGCATCAGCCACCAAGTTGTCTTTGACTTTCATGCTCTCCATTGTGAAGTGAAACATGGACAAGAAGTTTGCCCATCTCATATGCATAGGTGACAACTTCTTCTGGTGGGTAAGAAAGTACTTCAAACTTTGGTGATCAGTCTTGACCACAAAAGTAGTGCCCAAGAGATAATGCTTCCAGATGGTCAAGGCATGGACCACTGCAAGCAATTCCTTTTGATAGGTGGAGTAGTTCTTCTTACCTTTATGTAACTTCCGGCTTTCATAGGCAACCGGTCTTCCTTCCTGCATCAAAACAACACCTATGCCTACATCTCAAGCATCACAATGTACCACAAAATCTTTATTTAAATCTAGTAGATGAAAACAATATGTTTGTTGGCTTCTTCTTTTAGCCTTTTGAAGGATGCTCCTCTCTCTCAGTCCAGCTAAAAACGCCTCTCTTCTTGCATAAGTCATGCAAAGGTGTAGCAATGTGTGCAAAATAGAGCACATATTGCCAATAGTATGAGCAAAGTCCAAGGAAGCTTCTCACTTCATGGACATCTTTCGGAATTAGCCACTCCACAATGGCCGGATCCATCATCCGTACACCTACTCGGATGATATGCCCCAAGTACTTGATTTCCTACAAAAAGAACTCGCTCTTCTTTGGATTTATGTACAATTTATGTGCTCTTAGCTCTTTAAATTCTACAATTAAATGCTTCTTATGTTTCTCTTCATTTTGTGAAAAGACAATAATGTCATCAAAGAAAGTTCCACAAAATCTTCTATGCTAGCAAAAAAGTCGACCCATCATTTGGTTGAAGGTAGCCAACGCATTGGTTAGACCAAAGGGCATGACCAAGAATTCATAGAGGCCAAAAGTGGTACGGAATGCTGTCTTGGAGATACCCTCTGGTGCAATTCAAACTTGATGATATCCACTCTTCAAATCAATCTGGCTGAAAACTGAATCTCCACTTAGTGTGTCCAAAGATATCATTGATTCTTCGAATAAGGTATCTATTCGTTATGGTAACCTTATTCAAGGCTCGATGATCCACACACATGCGGAAAGAACCATCCTTCTTTTGCACTAGCAAAACTAGCCAAAAGTAAGGAGAGTGACTAGGTCAGACCATGCCCTTATCTAGCAACTCATTCACTTAACCAAGATTCTCCTCAGCCATAGTACCTCACATGCAGCAAGGAAAGCTGCCTTATACTCGGCCTCTGTGGAAGAAAGTACTGTTGTAGGTTGCTTTTTGCTAGTCCAAGAGAAAGCACCGGAACCAAGCGAAAAACAATATCCAAAAACTGATTTCCTAGAATCACAATCTCCTACCCAATCTGAGTCACAACCTCTAAGAGTGTTACCCATGCTGTAAGTGGTGCCATACTCAAGAGTGCCTCTGATGTACCTAAGTACCCTCATCCCTTCCTTCCAATGACTCTCTCGTGGCTTGTTGGAAAACCTGGTCAACACACCAACTGTGAAGCGGATATCAGGTCTAGTGTTAGTAAGAAAAATCAAACTCCCCACCAACTTCATGTACTTCCTGATGTCAATAAGTGATAAAGAATCCTCTGTAGAAAGCTTCACATTCACTTCCATTGGCATAGACACAGGCTTGCAGTTTGTCATCCCAAATGCTTTGAGAATCTCCCGAGCATACTTTTGTTGCGAAATGAAGATTTTACCTGACTCTTGCCAGACCTCAATCCCCAAACAGAAATGCATAAGACCCAAGTCTGTCATCTCAAACTCATGGCTTAGCATATCCATTGTCTTCTGGATCATCTCTTCATTGTCACCTGAAATGTTTAAGTTATCTACATACAAGATAACCAAAAAAAATCTTGCCATGCCATTTTAGAACATACAAGTTAGCATCAGAAGCACTTCTTATAAACCCAATCTTTTTGAAATATTGGTATATCCTATGATACCATGCCCTTGGGGCCTGTTTCAACCCATACAATGCCTTCTTCAACCTGCAAACTTTGTTTTCTGATCTGGGCATCTCAAAACCTGGTGGCTGAGCTACATATACCTCCTCCTTGAGATGGCTATTCAGAAATGCTGATTTAACATCCATGTGAAAGACTGGCCATTTTTTGTGAACAGCCAAGTCAAGTACCACCCTGATAGTTATCATACGAGCTGTGGGAGCAAAGGTTTCATCAAAGTTGAAACCCTCTACCTATGCAACCAACCTAGCTTTGTATTTTCCAAGTGAGTCACCAGCCTTATACTTAGCTTTCCAAATCCATTTGGTACCAATTACCTTTATGTTTGGTAGTCGGTCAACTAACTCCCAGGTGTTGTTCTTTATGATGCTGCCATACTCAGACTACAGCATACCAAACATAAAGGTAATCCAATCACCTTTATGTTTGGTAGTCGGTCAACTAGCTCCCAGGTGTTGTTCTTTATGATGCTGCCATACTCAGACTACATCATGGCTTTCCACTTTGGATTTGCTAAGGCTTCATCCCAGGTGGCTGGCTCCTTCACTGTTCCCATTATCTCAGCCATTAAGGCCATATTGACAAAATGAGATCAGATGCTCTTCTCTGCTCCTCTATTCTCCTTGATTTGCATGGTCCATCTATTGAAGATTCTGGCTTCTCACGTACTGGATTACGCTCATCAAAGAGCTGTTGTGCCCACTTTGAAAGTGGCTTTCCTTGTGGTGTGGCAGCAGGCCGTTGTGATATGTGAGAGTCTTCATCCTCTAAAAACTCTTCCTCCTTGAGAGGAAATCTGACTGGTGGATTAGACTCATGGTGGACTATTTCTCTTGCTGATGATAGAGTTGACGGACCTCCTTCCTCCACTGAGTGTGGTTGTTCTACAAATACTACATCTCGGGTGGCCACAATCTTCTTTGGCTCTTTATCATAGAGCCGATATACCTTCGACTCTTGACTATATCCAAGAAAGATACACTTCTTGTTTTTGGCATCTAGGTTGGTCTTGGATGCATCTGGAATATGTACATAACATTCACAGCCAAATGTTCTGTCTGAAATGAGAAACCAAAGGTTTCTTACCAGAGTAGGCCTCTTGAGGTGTAACATCCTTGAGTGCCTTTATGTAACTCTGATTGAGGACATAAACTGATGTGTGACTGCTTCAGCACGACTAATAGCATAAAGTAAGAAGATCTCCCTGATGCAATAGATGACACTTTACCACAAAGATCAGCATATACCAGCTCTAGAGGAGTCTTTTCCCGATTGCTTTTGTCTTGTGAAAATGCCTTGTGTTGTTGCTTGCTTATCATACAAGCTTCACATAGTTCTTGCAATTCTGAAAATGCAGGCAAATTAGCTACCATACCCTTTTTTTGCATTTCCTTTAGCACTGCAAATCCAATGTGACCAAATCGCTCGTGCCAAAGCTTGTTTGTGCTCTTATCTGCAGACACTGTAAGGGAACTCATCAACTCATAGAGATTGTTGCCCCTTACTCCTTTGTTGACTACCTTGCCAATAGCATCTAGAATTTCTGCTTCAGTTTTCTTGAAGCATACTTCAAGCCCACAATTTGTCATCGCAGCAAACTAATAGTAGATTTCTCTTTATTTGGAGTACATAGAGCACATCTGACAGCTTCTTCTCTTCACCTGTAGATAGCTGCCACAAAAGAGATGGTTCCAAATCCTTCGGCTGGACATTTAGCAATTTTTCCCAACAACACTAATGGGTTCCTGTAGAAGCTTCCAAGAACTATACCAACCCTTCTTACTGGTCATGTGTCGGGATGCTCCACTATCCAAAATCCATGAATCATCCAACAACTAGAACCTGAGCAGATGAACATTCCTCTTCAATGGCAACCCAAAGTTCAAGCTCGGTCTCGACGTTGTTGACTAACTCCTTTCCCTTTCATGAAGACTTTAAGGTGTCGTTCTTCTCGTCAGCTTGCTTCTTTCTATAGTCTTTGACAACGTGACCCTTCTTGTCACAGTAATAGCAACAAACTTCTTCTTCTTTGGCTTCTTCTTCTTCTCATCAGAAGATGTCATGCCATTGCCTTTAGCATTGGCCGAAAATGCAGCATCGCCACCATCGCATATCTTCAGTCGCACCTCCTCCTCAAGTAACATTGCACTAAATTCTTCAAATGATAAAGATGGTACTCTAACCTAAGTGTTTAGTAATGTAGCTATGCCAAAACTTAAACACAAAGAAGATGGGGTATGAAGGTGTTCTATGGATGATGGGGCCATTAAAGCTTATGGGAGATTCTTTTTGGAGCTAAGGGCAGCACATGGTCTCATCATTTATACCGGTCTCACTAGATGGTCATCCTTTGGGGGCTGATGTCACCATTTGGTCCACCCTTATGATTTGGACATTGTTCTCAGTGAGCCCCAACTTACTTTACAAGGGATGTGAAAACGGGGGAATTTTTCCAAGGTATGATGGGTTGCCAGGCAATCTGGAACTCTATGAATTATGGACTTGCTCTCACATGGCTCCTACACAAGATATGTGGATTTCATACGAGACCTGGAAGGACTTTGGATGGTCAGAAGTTGAAGCAAAACCTTCATGGTGACTTATGCTGGCAAGGACAAGCCTGAAATATGGTTCAAAGTTGTGTAATCCAAGGATATAATCATTGAGTAATCTCTTTGGTGATGACATGGTTGGAAACCATCTCTTTGCATGAGACAAGGCATGAAGATTTTATAATAGGGCAATCAATGAAACTTCTGAATAGGTTGAGAGCAATCCTCTTAATTCTCCAACACCCGGGTTACGGGCGAGTGCACACAGAATTCAAGGAAAAGAACCCAAGACAAAGAATACTATGGAGTACAATCAGAAATTCCAAACTACTAATAACCACATTATCAATCCATAGATAATGACTGAGCTTGCTGCGAAGCCATAGGTTGCTAGATAATTGATGGTTATTACACAAGCCCAATGTCTCATTACATCATACATTCAATATAAATGCAAACATCACAGTACTTCGTGATGATGAACTTAGGAATTTCATCCTATCCCTGGTGTTGGTATGAAGTATAACTATAAGAACATTATTTGCTACCTCCTCATTACAAGCCCAAAAAGAAGGGCAAATGTCACTACTGCCATAAGCCTAGACACTACATCAGTGAATGTAGAAAGCGGATTGCAAAAGAGAAAAGGAAAGAAGCAAGCAATGCAGTAGCAAACTCTTCTGATGATGACAAAGCACAGCAATCTGCTAATGTAATCCAAGAAGAGTACACTTTTTTGGTCACATGCACTAGTGGCACACAAGTGCTTCAGACACTGATATGTCTTGCATTGCATCTGACAGACAGAATGCATCATGGTATTTTGATAGTGGTGCTTCGAGCCACATCACTTCATGCAAAGATGTATTTCAGCACTTGGTTTATGCTTCAAATGGCCGCACTGTATCATGTGCAGATCATACCACATATCCAGTGAAGGGAATTGGCAATGTCATGCTTATTGCAACCAATGGTGCCAATATTTGTATGAAAAATGTATTGTATGTTCCAGGGATAAAGAAAAATCTGCTCTCCGTCTCAGCCATAAACGACCAAGGTTTAAAGGTTGAATTTGAAGATGGGAAGTGTTTGGTAAAAGACCCATCAAAGGGTTATGAAATAGTCACTTCTGGAACACGATACAAAGGCTTGTATAAGTTGGACAGCTATGACAAGCGTACTTATGATGCAAATACAATGGCTGCCCACACTCCTGCTATGCATGATGCAGAGCTATGGCATGCTCGTTTTGGGCATGTAAATTTTCAGAGTTTGATGCTTTTGCAGAAGCATCATATGGTTGATAATATGCCGCCTCTTGAGTCTCCACCAAGACATGTATGTGGGGTGTATTTTGGGAAAAATGCAACGAAAACCATTCCCCAAAGATGGAGCTGTTAGAGCTGAAAGTAAATTACAGCTCATACATAGTGATGTATGTGGTCCAATGCGGACACCATCCATAGGGGGGCATCTTTACTTCATCACATTCATTGATGACTACTCCAAGTTTGCTTGGGCTTACCCCTTGAAAGCGAAAGCAGATGTGTTTACATGCTTTCAACACTTTGTAGCAATGGCTGAAAATATGTGTGGATGTAAAGTCCAAACACTCCGCTCAGATAGAGGTGGAGAATACATGTCAAATGCATTCAAGGATTATATGCTTCAAAAGGGCATCAAACACCAATGTACTGTGCCTTATACACCGCAGCAGAATGGTTAGCTAAAAGGAAAAATAGATCTCTCATGGAAATGGCAAGATGCATGGTGAAAGCACAAAATTTGCCTCACAAATTTTGGATGGAAGCTATAATGTGTGCAACTCATGTGTTGAACAGGTGTCCAACAAAAGCTTTGAAAACCATAACACCATTTGAGGCTTGGTATAGCCGAAAGCCAACAGTGGACTATATGCGTACATTTGGGTGTTTGGCATATGCACATGTGCCATAACAACTCCGAACAAAGCTAGATGACAAAGCAATGAAATGCATTTTTGTGGGCTACAGCAATGAGAGCGAAGGATACTGTCTTTATAATCCAACTACACGAAGGATTTTTGTCAGTATAGATGTGGTATTTGCTGAAAATTCAGAACACCCCATGTACAGCTTGTATAAAAGTAATGATATACACATACAAGACGTGTTTGATGGACTTTTACCCATTGCAATTAGGGGGGATTCAGATCAGCCAGCCCCTACACAAGAAAATACTCATGTAGAACATGTGGAACAGCCAGCCAGCCCCCTTCTATGGAAGAAGTGGAAGATCTTGTCAGGGAAGAGAAAATAGCCATAGACACAACCAAGTCAGTGCCAAGATGGTTGCTGAAAACTTTGCAAGCAAGCAAACTTGCAGCTCCACTCACAGGTAGAACAAGGGCTAGTTCCAGCCATGCTTTGAATATACATCGTGGGGAGTCTGCATTAGCAATGGGTGGTCTCTTTGATTCAAAAGAGCCTTCTTCTTATGAAGAAGCACATGAGAATGAGCATTGGTTGGCAAGCTATGCAAATTGAAATTTCTATCATGAAGAACAATACATGGGATCTTGTGGAATTGCTTAAAGGCAAGCATGTCATTGGAACAAAGTGGGTGTACAAAGTCAAAAGAAAGTCTGATGGTACTATTGACAGGTGTACAAAGCAAGACTTGTGGCTAAACAAGTACTTGGGGTAGCCCTATGGGCTGGCCCCTTTGCTATATGCAAAACCTAATTGTCTACAGAGTGATCTGGCATCCAGTACCATACTAGATACACATAATCACTGAAATCATTCCAAGGGAGACTCACAGCGCAAACTGGCACTATTTCATGTGTAGGACAATGCACACCTGACCTTAGACTCGTGTGCAGGACAATGCACACCTGCTGACCTTAGATGATTAGGATGGAACCCTGGCTGACTCTCGTCCTGGACTAGGCTCACATGGGACCAATTTACCATCCCAGGTCTTGCACCTTCTGTACAGAAATGTCTATGTGGCATCCAAGTGCGGGATGCACGTGACATCCCCTTCTGCTTAACTTGACGTGCTTAACTTGACGGAAGCCGCACAGCCATGGCTAGTACAGCAAGTACAAGGACTGATACAACAAGTACAATGGAGCATTGGAAGAGGAAGCTGAAGAAAATACACAAGCTTTGCATTTGGTGGCACTTATCTTGGGAATAACGTTTGCACTCCTCAACAATCTAATAATAAGAAGATCACAACAACAATAAAAACCTCAATAATAAGGTACCATCAAATCATTTGTTAAACTACCATAGAAATTTTTAACCTTTTGGGGGGCGGGCCCATTGGGGGGTTAGGGAAGGACTTGGCACCATAACAAGTCTTTTTGTCTTCACTAGGAGGAATGGCAAAGATCTCAAGGAGTACCTTAGGGATTTTAAAAGGTACTACAAGACTCATGGAGATAGAACAGCTTGAATTACTTTCCAATTTCTTTGACCGACCTAGTATGAAGGGATAAATGAAGAAGGCAAAGGAACTTGGGAAGATTCAACTAGAAGGTTTGGTAGCGAGTTTCAAATTGTGGAAATTATGATGATGTAATAAATGCAGTCGTTAATTTGAAACAACTTGTGGCATAAAAAGTGGTGTCTTATGTTGACCAAACTACCACTCTTTTGAAGAGGTTAATGAAAGCCTCTAAAGTAGATGTTGATGTAGTGGAACCGTTGGTAAAGAAGAGCTTCATAAATGGCCTCTCAAAGCCCATAAGAAGGAGATGAAAGCCTCTAAAGTAGATGTTGATGTAGTGGAACCGTTGGTAAAGAAGAGCTTCGTAAATGGCCTCTCAAAGCCCATAAGAAGGAGATGAAAGAGTTTGAAGATCCAAGGAATTTGGATACTGCCAAGGCTTAAGCACGTAGCTAGGGAAAGGTGCTGGAAGATGATCCAAGAGAACTAGTAACCCTAAACATATTAGGTTTAGATGATTCTTGAACTAGAACTATTTGAGGCTAAGAGGATAAGCGATAGTGAAACATCACCACCTAGAAGGAGGGGGAGATCAAGATAAGAGAAAAAATAATTTGAGAAGGAAGAAAGTTGCAAAAGGCCCGAAAAGGGGTAACACATAACTCCATTGTGAAAGATCTAAATAAATCTAGAAGGAAAAACACATTACTCCATTGTGTGTCATAAGAGGCCTAGAAGACCTAGGAAGCATATTCATCCTAATAATTTAGTGATAGGAGAAGTGGAAACACATTACTCCACTGTGTAAAACCTAAGAAGTATATTCATCCTAATGATTTGGTGGTGATAGGAGAAGGGAAAACTCATTACTCATGATTTGGTGATAGGAGAAGGGGAAACACATTACTCCATTATGCAGGATCTACAAAAATGCACGCTATCCACCATAACATACCCCAGCTTCTATCCACAAATAAGGAAGGAAATGTCTTAGTATGTGTCACACTTAAGACACACAATAAAAAGAAAACCTTTCCTAACTTGACTCAAGAAGTTAAAATGCTCTCATTAAATGTGGACCATTTTGCTCACACAATGTATTTGAAATTGAAGGAGATTAAGGGTGCTCTCATCAGATGTGGACCGTTTTGCTCACATAATAGATGTTGAAATTGAAGGATGTATCTTAGTGATTTAGAGCTTCTTTGAGACTGGTCTCACGGGGCAGGTGAGCATGAAGGTGTAGGCACATAGAAGAAGGGACAAATCTTCCTAGGGTAGGGTCCATTATTCCTATACAAGGTTCCCAATGGGTATCTCCTAGAGTGGGGTCACCAAAGATAAATGGTAAGTTATGGGTCTACATAGACTACGAGAAGTTGAACAAGGTAACAACAAGGATGGATCATTACCCTATTCCTTTTCAGGATGTGATCTTGGATAGAATAGCAAATAATGAAATGTACACCTTTTGTGATGGATATTCAAGATACTACTAGGTGTAGGTAGTACTTGAAGATGTAAACAAAACCAAGATGAATGATGGAGAGGGATGCTTGGATCTGAGAAAATGTAGGATTGCTACAAAGGAAGGCATAGTGATTGGTCGTAAAATCTCAAAAAGTAGTATAAATATTGACTCAGAGAAGATTGCAAAGATCCAAGAGTGGATTCCATCTCACAATGTGTGGTAGTAAGAGGCTTTCTTGGATTAGCAAGATATTATTGTAGATTTTCTTTTAACTTTGCACAAATATATAGACCTCTCACCTTACTCCTTCATAAATCCAATGAATTCTCTTGGAGAAATGAATGTCAATATAGATTTGAAGTTTTAAAGAATAATTAAATAGTGCACTAATTTTAAGGAATTCAAAGTGGAATGAAGAAAGGTTCTCTCTAAATGAATCATGTTTTATAGAAAGGGGACGATAATAGAATGTTTCTCATTTCCTTCACCTCTAGATTGATGCGCACCATTGAAACTAAGTATAAAGAGGAAGAAAAGCGAGGCCTCTCATTAGTCTTTGCACTATTTATTGCAAAGAACATTCATTGTAAAATGGTACTTTGAAGAGGAGAATTCTAGGGGGGTTCCCTTGTGGTGGAATGTTTGTCAAATGGAGCCAATTCTTTGTAGAGTGTTATTTTGATATGAAAGTAGTAAAAACATGAGAAATTACCTTTAAAAATGCATTATTAGGCTTTGAGGAGGAGTCTTACAGTGTCTTGCCTATGCTGGCCTTTGGTTTGGAAGAGGATGCATACATGGAAGTGAGAGGAATCACCTTAGCACTTGTTCTTATCCCTTAAATGCCATATCTAGAGAAAAAATAAAAAACATCTAGATGCAAGCCATTTCTCTCTCTCTTGGATAATGTGCACGACAGGGAAGGCTAGGATCATCCGAAGAGCCATCACTGGGAAACTTAGGAGGATCATCACACAAAAGTGTCATCATGAAGGTATCCCCATGGAGGACATTTTGCAGATGATTACACAAACAAGAAGGTTGTGAATGTGGGGTATTACTAGCCATAAGGATGTGCTAGAGCATTGCAAGTCTTGTGAGGCGTCAATCCTTTGGTAAGAAAGATCTCAAGAAAATTATTTTGCATCCTACTTTTTCCCGTCATGGATTTTCAAACATGGAGAATAGACTTTGTAGGTCCAATGCCAATCTAGAGAAAAAGCTACATCTTGGTGGGGCCACATACTACTTTCATCAAATGGGCCAAACCCTTGGCTACTTCAAGTTGTGATGTTGTTATAGTAGTAGAGTTTATAATTAGCAATATATGTGCCAGATTTGGATGCTCCTTAAAAATAGAGTCATGATCAGGGTACACATTTCATGGGAGAGGTGGTGACAGAACTCTTGAAGAAACTCTCAATGAAACATAGAAGTAGTCCTTATTATCCCAAGCTAACAGGTAGATCGAGAAAACCAATGGAATTCCTATGTGATATTTTGGAAAAAATGTCCATCCATAACAGAACATCACTTTTACTACATCACTTTGGGTTTACAACACTACTCATAAGGTAGCCACCAAATACACACCCTTTGAGTTAGTGTATAGAACCAAAGCCATAATGTCCTTAGAATATGAACTCCCTACCTTGAAGGTGTTGATGCAAAAAAGAATTGAAGATACAAAAAAAGATGGAACTTAGGATCCTCTAGCTAGGAAAGTCAGAAGAAACTTGCCCTGATAGCAAGACAAAACATGGAAGAAACTCGCCCTGATAGCAAGACAAAACATGGAAGAAATGTATGTCAAGAGAAAGGCTGCATTTGATAAAACCTTAATGAAGCCAAAGATGAAAACCAAGACCTAAAAAAAGGGGATTTGGTGTTGATGTTTAATACTCGACATGATAAGACTTTTTATAAAAAGTTCTTACCCCGTTGGATAAGATGCTCGATAAGATAAGACTTTTGCTAAGAAGTTCTTCGCACCATATGAGGATAAGACTTTTGATACAAAGTTCCTACCCCTCTAGAATGGACCATATGAGGTAATTCAAGTGTTGAACCATGGAGGGGTGGTTCTAAAGAGGTTGCAGGGAAGGCAACTGACAAAGGAAAGGACCATATGAGGTAATTAAAGTGTAGGACCATGGAGGGGTGGAACTAAAAGATGTTACAGGGAAGGCAAGTGACAAAGGTATATAACTCTCTATATCTAAAGCCTTTCCTGAGACTAGAGCAACAATGAGCTTTAAGGAAGATGGCACCCACTTCCTTTAACTTCAAGTAAATTTCATTGACTTAAAGTTGAGGGGGGAATTGTTATAAGCTTTTTAAAAATTCATGGCAATAAGGAGCATGTGACCAACCTCTAGCTAGTAGATTGCTTATATTGGTGTGTATTATCAAATTAAACTTAATAACATATTTGAATATTAAATTGGGATTTGAAAATAATCTCATTTTAATATTATGGAGTGTCTTCTTTTTGTAATAAAGAGGTGTGGAGTGACTATTGACCCATTCAGACTCTACCCCACTTCTATCTGCCATATGTATCGATTAGTTTCATCCACTTTACCTTGTCTCCCATGTGTGCACAAGATTCCATGCTATGCATGTTAGAGTGAAGATCAAAGTTATATCACACACATAGATACAGCAAGCAAGAAGAAACAGATGGAAGCACAAAGTTATATCACACACATAGATATAGCAAGCAAGAAGAGACAGATGGAAAAAAAGGACTTAAAGTAGATTAATGAGAGTGAGTGAAGTACAAGCTAAGTGACATGATAAGTCACTTACACACACACTCATAAGGAAAAAACCTCCTAAAAGAGGGAAAAAGTTCCCCAGCCCATTATTAGTCTACATCCACACATCACTACCATATAAATGGCTATAAATCCTACCTATAGTGATGATGTGAACATGTACAGGGATCACGTGTAGCTGATTAATAAAACCAAAGCTTTGCAAAAATATTCAAACTTCTCTCATGAGAGAGCCTTGGTGAACATATCTGCCACATTGTTGTGTGTAAAGACATAAACCAAGCCCATCTTTCCTACAATGACATAATGATCATGCATCTGCATGTGCTTTGTGCAAGCATGAAACACTAGGTTCCTCAGCTGCTAATGCACTCTGGCTATCAATGAAGATGGAGGTGAGGGATTTTTGTCTAACATCAAGATTTGCCAAAAGGCATGTGAGCTATACACACTTCACAGCAGGGCACTGTAAAAACTGCCCTATACTCAGCTTTATAGCTCGAAGTTGCCATTGCCGACTACTTTTCTTGTTGAGCTATGATATTCATAAATCACCAAGGTGAAAGTGGATGTTATGACACTCGCATATATTATAACATCCATCCCAATCAGAATCACTCAAAGCATGAAATTGAACATCACCCCCCTTAGCATAGAATAAGCCAAGGGGCTAAGTGCCCTATTAATAAGCATTGGTAGCCTACCAATGCTTACTTCTGGGACTGTGCATAAACTTACTCAACTAGGAGACTCTAAACTGAATGTCTAGCCTAATACTACATAGATAAATGAGGCATCCAATAGCATACTAACAAAGTGATGCATCAAATGGTTCACTTGCATCCTGGAAACTAAGCTTAGCACATGTCTCTACTTATGTAGCAATAGGCTTATAGTCTTCAAGACCAAACCGTGTAAGCAACCTCTCTATATACTTTGACCACAACATCATTATACCATCATCACGTTATATCAACTATATGCCCAAATAATAATGCAATGGGTCAAAATCATCTCAAATGAAACATGTAATCAACCTTGAAGGCTGAAATCTTCTCCTCATTAAGGGCTTGAGTAGCAGCCAACATCATGTCAACAAGACCAAAAAATAATCCTTAGTCCTCTTTATAGAGAGGGTACCATTTGCAACTAAGTATGTGTTTATCTTATCTTTATATATAGAGGGTACTATTTACAACCAAGTATGCATTTATCTTCTCATACCATGGCTCTAAGAGCTTGCTTAAGGCCATATAAAGCTTTTCTTAACCTGTATACTTTAGATTCCTGTCCATTCTCAACAAAACCAAGAAGAAGGCTGGGAAGTAAAGCTAGCCAAGGCTAGGCATAACCACCAAGACCGATATTGAGCTTTAGTAGGCACGAGGGCTAGACATAACCATATGTCTCTCACGAGACCTGGTGTACATTAGGCTAACCGATATTGAGCTTTGGTATAAACAAGGTCCAAACATAAGCATATGTCTCACAAGACCTAGTGTACATTAGGCTAACCTTATCTTACACGTACTAAGGAATACATCAAAATAATAAATTCTAACACTATTGAATGCCCTAGGTCTTTCACCATGTCATTTGACATTAGGAATATAACCTTCTAAGGAATATATTAGAACAATTGATACTACATTGCCTAGGGCTTTCACCACATTGTTTCACATTGGGAATAACCCCTAAAAGGGAAGTTCTGTGTGATGAACTATGCAGGAAGAGGTCCTCCTTGGATGAGGATGGATGGGATTGCTTATGATGGCAACACCAAAATTTGGTTGCCTAAGGTAGCCTTTACCATGTGGAGTCTATGGGTTAGAGAAGTCTTCCCACCATAAGTAAATATTTAAAGAAAGCACTTAAAAAGAGCCAAATAAAGCAGGATGGTTTGGAGAAGTGAAGAAGGTAGTAAACAAAAGAAAGTAGATGTGTAGGAGCCTATGGTTAGAGAAGTCCTCCCACAATGAGTAAATATTTTCCATCTAAATCCCCTAAAAAATGGATAAGGGTGGGAGAGAAAAAATGTCAAAGAAAGTAGGAGAGAGTCGAAGAAAGCGGATTCAAGACAAAGTAACCACTAAAGAAACCAACACAATGAAGAAAGGAAAAGTGTTGAAGCCACGATTTGGAGATAATGTTGGGATTTGTTGAAGGAGGACACCCACAAAGTGCACATCCACCTACATAAATCACTTACTAGGGCTTATCAATTATTTAGCATGCTTGGGCACACAAACATACACCATAGAAAATTACATTAAAAATTGTGCAAAAATCTTAAATTTTCAGATCTCTAGGAACATACATTCCTACAGCTCTAGAGTTTACATTCCCAAATGTCTAGCCATGCACATCGTAAAGCCCCAATCTGTAGCCACTCGTGTACCTAATCATATGCAAATGAACGTGAAATTCAACATACCTAATCATATGCAAATGAACATGAAATTGAACATACCTAATTGGTTTGTGCATCCACCCACCTATACAAATTGTCTATACACGCACGTTCCTTCACATTTCTTTCAAAATGTCTGCACCCACCTCTTCTCACATCACAATTCTATAGCCATGCACGTTCCTAGAAACATTATCTGTCTATGTATGCACGTTCCTACACCTACTTTTCTATGTGGGCACGCAGATACCCGGTGCCATAGTGTTTTAGCCATGTACATACCCATCAAATCTTACATATACATGTACCCACCCAAAAACCCATAGAAACAAATGCCCCTTCCCCCCCCCCCCCAACCCCCTCTCATTTTGATTGTTTATCTTCGTGCTCATACTGTAGCTGAGCTCTTGCCTTTTCCCCCTCTAACTTATACCTTTCAGCACTCAATACTTTCTCCCAAAATATCAAATTTTAGAGCTTCCCACCACTTAGAACCCTGAGCATGGTGGACATATCAGGATCAGATACAGAGATAGAGAACTTGGTGGCTGCACCCACCCACTAAGAAGAGCAGACGGGCCCCAAGTTTGGATTCCTCAATGAATACTACATTTCCCTAACTAAACACTCTCCTTGAGATAATGAAGGAAGTGAGTGGACATATGATGCATAGACACATCAAGAACAACAAGAAGACCAAACATAAAATCACCTACAACATTGCCCCATGCTAGGAGATTGTCCACAGGCTAAAGGATATGTGACATCTGAAGAGCCTAGACCTCTGGAAACCACCTTGATGGACTAGAACACTCCACCTACATACAATTTATATTATTATTTAATGTAACCCACCACTAACACAGGGACTATCAATGATGCCAAAGGCATTGATGGATGGAATTAGGGAAGCCTTGCACCTCCAATAGAAATGGACCCCCCTACAACCAAAGGAATTGATCTCACCACCCCCCTCACCTTGGATAGCATCAAGGAAGCCTTGCACTGAGCTCACCACCCCCCTCACCTTGTGTGGAATCAGGGAAGCCTTGCAACTCCAACAAAAATGGATCCCTATACCCAATATTAGTCCATCCCCACCATCAAGGATTCTATTTCAGGATCCACCCACAAAGACAGGGTAGAGTGGTGGGGGAATATCACAAGGCCTAACATGGTCCTACTTACCCGCACACTCACCTTCATGACTATTGTGGGAGGTTGACATGAACCCAATGAATTGATTGCAAAATACTATTGTGGGAGGATAACATGAACCCAATGAATTGATTGCAAAATACTATTATGGGAGGTGACATACCCAAATGAATTGATTACATAATATTAAATGCCAAGCATAAAATAGAATAAACAATTGCTCAAGACACAAGATTGGGTCCAATCTACCCCCACACGAGTGAGCCCATGTTTCCTCTTGGTGTACTTAAATATATTGCTTGAAATAACTTGTGGGGATCAAAATAGTATCCTTTTACAAATATGTCGACTTCTTCAAAAATAGCTTGCTTGCTTTATTGGATGTGCAAGCTATAAACTTCAAAAATAGATATGAACCTAAAACCATCAAGACACATGGGATGATCAAGCTTACAACTTATGTAATGCAGTCATGATGAGAAATAGTTGTACATAGAGCTAGGAACACTAGTTTTAGGCCCCCCCAATTATAAATGGGTAGCTAGCCATTGTAATTATGAGCTCTTGTATATAAGACATTTATGAAATATGAAAATGGACAATCCCATTAGTCTCATTTGAGCTTTTGCTCTTCTCTCTCTCTCTCTCTCTCTCTCTCTCTCTCTCTCTGGGTTTTTTTTCTGGGTTTTTTTAAATCCAGACATTGTATCAGATCCACCATGATGTAACTTTTGGTCTCATAGGTCATTATGGCCTTTTGAAGACGTTAATATAACATTTCATTTCATTTCTCTCTCTCTCAATTGACCTTGTGGATGTATGCTGGCTTGTGTTTTCTTTCTTGCATGCTTGATTGTTGGTGTGTGCTTGTAGGGATGGTGATTCTCTAACCTCTCTCCTTCTCTCCCCTCTCTTTTCTCTCTACCAAAAGTCCCTTTTGCATGCATATGGCATGAAGTGAAGGTTGAGCTTTCCATAGCTCCCTCTTTCTTGCTCTCTATCTAGCCACCATTAAATCTCTTCTTGGGTGATATAAGAAGAGGTGGAGTAAGCCCCTAGTAGCTTCACATCCGAGGAGTTAACCCTCACTAGGGTGAAACTCTTTCTCTTCTCTTCTCTTTCTCTCTTGTGTGCAAGGTAGTATGTTAGGCTTAACATCTTTGGCACCGCTGTCAGGGAAATGCATTTACCTTAGGGTCCTCCACATTTTTCAATTTTTAAGATCCTTATTAGGCCCGGTTAGAGTGCAAATCTACCGGTTGGTTGCTTGATTTTGAGCTTGTTTCTGTTTTTTATGGTGATTCCATGGAACATTGAAGGTTGATTGAGCATTGAGATCTTCACCGAGCACGGGAGAAGCAAGTAAGTGCTCTAACATTGCCCTTAACATTCATGAAAAACTTTGATTTTTGTTCTTTTTTCGTCAAGCTTGCATCTTAGTTTAATCAACAAATTAATCATAATTAGTTAGGTCCTATTAGGCATTGTAGGTATCAATAGATAGTTTGAGACTAGCTCTAGCTCTCTATTGAATCAAAAACATAAAAAAATAGGTGGTAAGACACCTAAATTAGTAGGAACATGAGGAAAACACCAGCAAAAATCACTTTCTCTTGGCAGCTCTGAGAAGTGTACATCCATTCGCTTTACAGGCCATGGCCATGGCACATGTGCCATGCCCATTCCCTTCTCAAATGGCCAAATCTGGTAAGATCTTTAGCCTTGAATGTGGCAATTGCATTAAAATTGGAATAATTGCATTAACTTGGGCATAAAGTGCATTCAACCAAGTTGGTACAACTAAATTTGTCAAGGAATATAGTGGGTGGCTGTCAGACCTGCAGCCATAAATTCCCTGAAATCTCCTAAAAAATATTAAAAATCTTTAAATCTAACTGTGCTATGGCATTCCAAATTTTCCACGGTTGTTCCTTTCCTATGCATTCATTGTGTTTGCCACGGTCGTGTCAGTTTTGCCACCCACGGCCATGCCATTCTCTTCTATACCAAATTCAGAGAGCGTATGGCCATGCCACTTCTGCCATGCTCGTACCACTTGTCCATTCCAAATTGAACACCCATACCAGTTGTCTTGTGAGAAATGTACACTCGTTCCCTTCTCGGCCTCAGCTTGGTACATCCATTCCAACTACCACACCCATATCTTCTCCATTTCAAAGCGTATGCCCGTTCCTTTGTGAAGCCACGCTCGTGTTTTTCAGAAAGCAAACTTTCGTGCCATCTGCTCCCTGAGAAGCGTACACTGTTCCTTCTGCCTTAGAAAGGATACGCTCGTACCATTCCAAAGGGTACAGTCGTACCATTCCACAATAAAAGAACTTTCATAGGGGGGTTCTACACAGTAGTTCCATGTTTCCATGCACCTACAATTGGGTAGATTGGTGTGAAATAACCCTCTTTTTGATGACGTGAACTCTCCTGAACCTCCCTCGCTTATAAGGTCAGACCCATCGGTCAATACCATGTGGAGTCAATATCGTGTGGAGTCAAACGGAGCTTGCCTTTTTGACAGCACCAATGAGAGTGAAGACCATCCCAGCATGGGATGAGAAATTTCTCACCTCGAGACAGGAGATCTTGAACCTCATGCACAGACCATCTGTCGTCCAAGAGCAAGCTCCTACCTCTCCCACACATTCATAGAGAAGCCTTTCTTCAAGGCTCCACAATTTTATCATGGGGAACGCACAATCGGAACATGGCCCAAGTGGTCGACCTCAAAGAAGAGGAATGGGAGGTGAAGCATGCTTGGTTGTGGGTAGGAATGACCACCCCGAGACGAGATTTGTCCAAAAATTAGCTCTTGTAGACACAGGGGCTAATTACAATTTAATGTCTCATGAAACATGGTGTTCCCTTGAGGAACATGCACTAAAAGATACCCCTGTCACAGTCACCATAGTGGCATCGCAGCATGCTCACTGTTTAGGTACAGTTACTCTTTTATTCCACATTGGAAAATAATCCCTTGGAAGGGAAGTTCTATATGATGCCTACAAGAATGATGCACAAAGAAATACTCCTTGGAAGGGGTTGGATGGGACATAACAGGTGCAACATGGACTAGGACGCATGGACGATGACCTTATAGCTGTGGCCTCTGGCCAATTTACGGTCCTCATGTGACGGATAAAGAGCCTGTACCCACATTGCCCCCCCATGCCAAGAAGTTTTCCCTCCACCACCCACCATCATTTCGTCACCACACCCCCAAAAATGTAAGATTCCTCCCTAGCCTCTCAAGATGTCCAGCATCTTCCCCTGTAATCAAATCCCTCTTCAGAAATATAAAAGATCTTGTTTCTACCAGTTTTGGCCTAGAGAGAGAAAATCTTCGAGAGAGTGGTAATTCACTTTTTAAATATTTTTGGATAGAAAAATACCTCATCTTATTAAAATAAGTTCCCCTAAAACAAAAGTTCAAAAAGATTTTCAAAAGGTGCATTAGAAATTAAGTATAATCTGTTCAAGAGGCATTATCCTGGGAGTCAAGATTTTTTTGAAATTTTAAATTAAGGTTCCTATGGACCAATAAGATTCATCCAAGTGTAGGGAGGAGATAAATAGAAGAATAAAAGGAAAATCCCCCAAAAATGAGTAAATACTCACATAAGATGAAGAGTTGACTAACGACAAGGTTAATAGTTAAAAAAGAGAGATATTTAGATGAAATGATGTATTTTTGACACCTCAGTAGGGGGGAATTTCCCTCATGAAGGAGGCGCCTATTTCACATGCTTGAATGAGTTTTAAACTCCCAAATAATGAGATAATTTTATCTCTCCTCTCTCCTGTTTCAACTAGATTCAGAAAGTGAGCAAAATTGACCCAAAAATGGTCAAAAATTGACCAAATTGATCTGGAAAATTCTAGAATCAGTTGGCTTGGTTAGAATCTCACTTTTTCCTATAAATAGAAGCTTTCCCTCTTTGTTGAAACTCAATAGTGTTTTGCACTGTTACCCTGCCTCTCCCAAGTTGCCCATCTGATCCCAGTAAAAGAAACCTGCACTGTAGTGGATGTGGCCAGAGTGTTCCTCAAAGAAATCTTCAGATTGCATGGTAGTAAGTGGTCGAGATCTAGGAGAATAGTAAGTGGTCGAGACCCCAAGTTTGCTTCAAGGTTCTGGATTGCATTTTTCGAAGCAGTGGGAACTTTCTTGGATCTCAGCACAACTATCACCGTGAGACCGATGGTCAAACTGAAAGGGTAAACCAAGTAATCGAAGATATACTTTGGTCATGCTGTGGCAGGAAACCCAAGAAGTGGCTAAGCTATCTGCACCTAGTCGAGTTCGCCTACAATGCTTCTTACAACCGAAGTATTGGGATGAGTCCTTTTAAAGCTCTGTATGGACAAGATTGCTTAACTCCATTAACTTGGTCCGACCCATTGATTAGGGTCGAGATATCCAGACAGATGCTTGACGACATGGAGCAGCAGATGCAGTCAATTCGTAAAGATATTAAAGCTACCCAGGATCGATAGAAGCAGTATGCAAATAAGAAGAGGACAGACATAAAGTTTGAAGAAACAGATATGGTTTATGATTGTTCATACCTTCATAGACAAATGCCTGTTCCTTCATGAGCAAATGTCCTTTCCCCAAACACTACCCACCACAGAACATATATATATAATAGCCTTAAAACAAACACAATGTATAAATACCTTTAAATTTTCATCAGAAACCAATATATTATCTTTCCATAGATCAATCAAACTTCCTACATGAGTATCCTTCTCTTCATATATATATATATATATATATACCTTTAGATTTTCGTTAGAAACCAATATAATATCTTTTCATAGATCAATCAAACTTCGTGCATGAGTATCCTTCTCTTGAGTAACATAAGCATCACCCTGCATAAATTTTGGTACACTTAAATTTGATATATTAAGACACTTTTGAATTTTAGAGAACAGAGTACGGCCCAAAAGAAGTTCTCTATCTCTTGGGAAGTACAAGAAGTTATCCCCCAGATATTGTGGGCCATATCTGATTACAAAGAAAGTAGGTGACTTAGCCTACGAGCTTCTTCTGCCTCCTCATCTCAAAGTTCATAATGTATTTCATGTAAGCCTTCTAAAGAAATATGTGCCAAGTCCAAATCAGGTACTTGATGATGAAATCCTAACCTCTTCAACCCAAGGGCAGATGGAACTCCAACCTGAAGAAATTCTTGATGTTCGAGAAAAGATTCTCAAGAACAGAATTCTCAGCAGAGAGTTATTGGTAAAATGGAAGTTCTATCCTTTTGAAGATGCCACTTGGGAGAATGAAGCCGATCTGTTTGCGGGATTACCCCTAGTTTGTGAGATGAGGGCATCTCCCGTTTTTCAAGTGGGAGAGAATGTAAGATTCCTCCCTAGCCTCTCAAGATGTCCAGCATCTTCCCCTGTAATCAAATCCCTCTTCAGAAATATAAAAGATCTTGTTTCTACCAATTTTGGCCTAGAGAGAGAAAATCTTCTAGAGAGTGGTAATTCACTTTTTAAATATTTTTAGATAGAAAAATACCTCATCTTATTAAAATAAGTTTCCCTAAAACAAAAGTTCAAAAAGATTTTCAGAAGGTGCATTAGAAATTAAGTATAATCTGTTCAAGAGGCATTATCCTGGGGGGGTCAAGATTTTTTTGAAATTTTAAATTAAGGTTCCTATGGACCAATACGATTCATCCAAATGTAGGGAGGAGATAAATAGACGAATAAAAGGAAAATCCCCCAAAAATGAGTAAATACTCACATAAGATGAAGAGTTGGCTAAGGATAAGGTTAATAGTTAAAAAAGAGAGATATTTAGATGAAATGATGCATTTTTGACACCTCAGTATGGGGGAATTTCCCTCATGAAGGAGGCACCTATTTCACATGCTTGAATGAGTTTTAAACTCCCAAATAATGAGATATTTTTATCTCTCCTCTCTCCTATTTCAACTAGATCCAAAAAGTGAGCAAAACTGACGCAAAAATGGTCAAAATTTGACCAAACTGATCTGAAAAATTCTAGAATCAGTTGGCTTGGTTAGAAGCTCACTTTTTCCTATAAATAGAAGCCTTTCCCCTTTGTTGAAACTCAATAGTGGTTTGCACTATTACCCTGCCTCTCCCAAGTGCCAAAAACTATGAATTTTACTCATAATTCATTAGTTTTTTACCTTCCCTCTTCTAAAAGATTGGTGGCCACTCTTGTTTCAAACAAGAGTAGAACCCTCAAACCATCAAGGCAAAGGAAAGCTCTCAAATTATCTATGTAAGTTGGAGATTCTTCTCTTTTCTATTTCTTTTATGGTTTTTTTTTATGATTTTTGTCTTCTCTAAAATGAAATGATGTTATGCCTCATTGAAAAAAGGCATTCCCCTCTCTTCTTTAGTAAATCCAACCATTCTTATCCTAGATGATTGATTATTGCATAAAATCAACTTTTTCATAATGTTTCTCTTAAATAAGTAGAAAATGTTTACTTTAGAATGATTTAAATACTCTTGGTGAACTTCTAGTGAATTAAAAATTCAAAAATGGTCAGCCATACAAAGGAGGTTATGGTAAAATTTTCTAAAAATTTGTGAAATAAATTTCATCTTTTATTAATCAAAAAGAGTAATCCCCATCGTATAATTTTTTTACTATGAAAGTGTTACTTTCTTCATTATGGATTTTTATGCATAAAATAATGCATAAAAGTATTTTTTTTAAATTACAAAAGAGTTACTTTCATCATATTGATTTTTATGCATAAAAGTATGCATAAAAGAATATTTTTTTATTATAAAAGTGTTACTTTCATCATTATTGATTTCTTTGCATAAAAGTATGCATAAAAGAATATTATTTTAATTATAAAAGTGTTACTATTATCATTATTGATTTCTATGCATATAAGATATTTTTTTATATTAAAAGTGTGATTCTCATCATAAATGATTTTTATGCATAAACATATGCATAAAAGATATTTTTTATATTAAAAGTGTGATTTTTATCATAAATGATTTTTATGCATAAATGGGTGCATAAAAGATATATTTTTTATATTAAAAGTGTGATTTTCATCATACATGATTTTATGCATAAAAGATATTTTTTTATATTAAAAGTGTGATTTTTATCATAAATGATTTTTATGCATAAACATATGCATAAAAGATATTTTTTATATTAAAAGTGTGATTTTCATCATAAATGATTTTTATGCATAAACATATGCCATAAAAGATATTTTTTATATGAAAAGTGTGATTTTCATCATAAATGATTTTTATGCATAAACATATGCATAAAAGATATTTTTTTATATTAAAAGTGTGATTTTCATCATAAATGATTTTTTTGCATAAATAGGTGCATAAAAGATATTTTTTTAATATTAAAAGTGTGATTTTCATCATAAATGATTTTTATGCATAAACATAAGCATAAAAGATATTTTTTTAATATTAAAAGTGTGATTTTCATCATAAATGATTTTTATGCATAAATGGATGCATAAAAGAAATTCTTTTATATTAAAAGAGTGATTTTTATCATAAATGATTTTTATGCATAAACATATGCATAAAAGATATTTTTTGTTAAAAGAGTGATTTTCATCATAAATGATTTTTATGATGTGATAAAAGTGTGACTTTCATCAGAATTGGATTTTATGCATAATTAGATGCATATAGAATCTTTATAATTAAATAAGGGTTCTCTTAATCCTTTGTTTAATTTTTACAAAAATTAGAAAAATAAATAAGTAGATAATCTGTGAGAAGAAATGCTACCGTTTCATATTCACTAAGATGGTAATGAGAAAATTCAATTAAATTATCAAAGTCAGAGATCGAGATAAATGATTATTTTATTCCTCATAAGATATTCATGTTTTAGAAATCTGTAAGCAAATATTCGTCGAACGAAATTTAGAAAAAGAGAAATTGAAATAGTATCTTTCGAGAAAGATAATTTAGGAAGAACCTTTCCAGACCCAAGCTCTGATTAAGACTATTGCAATTCAGTAAAAAAAGTTCAGTAAAAATGTACTCAAATCCCCACCGATCTGAAACTAAGTTAAGATTTTTGATTTTGATATGAGGATCAAGTTAACAGAATTTGAGGAATTTTGTTTAGAATTCAGACCTGGATCTAGAAGTATTGGGATACGGATTTAAGATTATTCATAGTTTTTAAACAAAATTAAAACTGAAAACTTGCATAAAAACCCTATTTTCTTAAAGGACTGTCTTACGCCAGAATGCTGGAGGGAGCATTTCGCATATATGTTTATCTAAGGGAAGTTCGGTTGCAACAGCTAGTGGGGAGTGTTCGAGGGATAGCTCACGCGGCAAAAACCTACGTAGGTCTTGACCAGCCTGGGTATGGTGAAAAATGGTGTACGATAGGCAAGGGCCGACGAAGCGGTCCCTGAGTGAAGTACCAGGACACCTAAGGAGGATCCTGGAGGGTTCTGACCAGGTGATGCATGGGCTCGCGGTGCTTAGGACACCCATACGTATGTCGAGAAAGATATATATATGTATGTTGATGAAATGATTATTGTAATCTGTTACTGGATCTCGTTGCTGACCAGCTGGTCCCAACGGAGAGTCCAAAGTGGTACTGTTTTTGTGAAACAAGGGATTGAATGAAAATTTTGAGTTATGAAATCTGTGATCATACTTGTTTTGTCAATGGGGATTATTTCTTTATATTAAAGTTTTAAAGAGGAGTGTGTGTGTATCTGTTTTCTAAAGCTAAAGTTAAGAAAGGCAATTCAATTATGGGTGGGTGAGTATTTGGTTCTACCGATTCCAGTGGTAGGGTGGTGGCTAACCCATGGGCCGGATGGGGCTAGGCTGGAATCAGTGGAGTATTAATAATCAAACTGAAAAATCTTAGGATTACGCTAGGATTCGAGTAGCTAGTTAATTCCCTGATAAATTTCTCAATTGAGTGGATCAACGGCTGTGCTGCCTGATCTTGATTAAGAAAAAAGCATTGAAATTACTCAGATGATCAAATTATATCAGAGATAGTTTCCTTCTATCTGGTTTATTCAAGTGAAGGATAGTTTAGAATTGATCTCGTTAGAAAAATTCATTAAGAAAAATAAAAAAGGTGGAATCATCCCCACTTTTCGGGCATGGGAAATTTTCTCGGTTGCGGTTTTCGGAGTGACCACCAGCCTAGTCTCGTGCCCGGACATTCGTGGGCGAGGCCCCGAGTGAGAAACCCTGCCCACGCATGAGGGGGCTGCTTCCGCTGTGTTAGCTACCCCGAGAGTCCCGCGGTGCGCGGAGGGGGCAGAGGGATCTCGCAGTTGGTATCAGAGCTTTGTTGAAAGCTAATAAGGATAAACAAATTCTTATCAAAAAAATTGATAATAAAAACTCAGAAAAAGCATTTTTCATAATGTATTTTCATTCCGTAAGCTTCTTCAGTGAAGAATTTTTAATCAAAGAAATTGTTTTTATAGATGGAAGTTCCCTATTTATCTGGTATTCCCAACCTCACCCAGTCTCAAGATATGACTGCGTTCACCTTCGAGCATCTCATTTCTTCCGCCTCAACTCGAACAAGCCGAGCACTCGCACGCCATTTTGAGGATTTATATTTTCCTAACCCAATGGAGAGACTACAACATAAGTGGTTTGCAGGGCAATATGTCCACGCCTCTTGCGACCGCCGTGCAATGCTGTGGCAGAACCTCTCATTGGCTATGATTCTGTTAAAGCTGAAAATGGTACGTGGCATCATTCTATATCATTCGACGCCTCGGAATTTCAGACTTTCATGCCAAGTCTACAGACTCCTTAGTTGTTTTATTCCTAAGGAGAAAATAATAGCTCCCTTGTCAGTAAGTGAACATTTGTATCAGGGCATGGCTATGGCCCAGTGCCATCATCTTATGCGACTCCTGATGAGATTTTGAATTTTGGAACTGAGCTGCTCTATGTACATATTGCAACTTTTATATAAATATAGAAATGTTTTTTGAAGAAAAATTCCCTGTTGTATAAGTGATTGTTTACGGATGATCTGATAAAGAAAAATCTATTATCGGACATATGTCATAGATCTCCAATAAGATCATTGTCTTGTTTAAGAAATTGTTTTCTGAACCTCTTAATTAAGTCTTAGGATCTCGTGGATGATATCAAAATAGAAATTTAATAATATATAAATTTTTGACAGAATCATGAGACGAGGAAACCGTGGCCGTCAGCCAGACCCTCTCTCTGAAGATGACGAGCTTGACCCTGGCCAAGGCTCTTCATAGGACTCAGCCAGGACCCTTCAAAGGAGAAGGGGAGAACCTGGACGAGGCTGTGGAGAAATGGGTGGAAGCCATGGAAGAATATTTTGACGTCACAGGCTACAATGAGTGGAGCAAAATGACTCTTATCCGACCGAAAATAGTGGAAACAACCAAGGTAGCATGGAGGAACCACTGTGACACCAACCGTCTGGATAGAAATACTCAGTCTTGGAACGACCTAAAAACCTATTTAAGAAAGAGATTTTGTCCCCCTGGATTTTTGAAAATCAAATTGAACGAATTCTTAGAGCTAAAGCAGGAGAGCAAAACCATCGAGGAATATCACCAGGCCTTTGCTCTTCTACTCAAATATTCACCACCTCTAGATGAAGAACAACTTCATTCAGGGAATGAACGAACCCTTGGACACACTGGTCAAAAATGCCAAGCCAGTGTCCATGGCTGAAGCAGTAAGAATGGCAAAGGATTTTGCCAAAGCATTTGTAGTAAAGGTCCCTCCAAAGCCTGCACCCTCTAACTTTAAAAGATTCCATTTCCACCCCCGAGAAGAGGTAACAAGGCCCGAATCAGAACTAGGATGCAGGAAGATTCCAAAGTGAAGGAAGACCCTTCCCCCACCAGAATACATTCTCAGGAGCCCCACCTCTTTCAAGAAATCAGAAGGATGAACTCAGAAGTGAAAACCGATGTTTTGGATGCCAAGGTTTTGGTCACCAAACTGAAAGACTGCCCGACTCCTGCCATGTCAAGGGGACAAGGAAGTCAAGGACCCCGAATTCAGAGACCAACCCCTTCATACCAGTCTAATCAGGGTTCGTCTCGCCCAAGCCAAGGTAACCCCAAAAGAACTCCAGCTCAGCCATCTACCTCTGTCCAGAGTAACCTCAGAACTCCTTCCCAAAACTGGGGCAACCAAAGAGAAACAGTTCCGCCTCAGACTACAGCAGCCAGAGCAGTCACAATTTCAGATGTAGAAAGAGGAAAGAGGGCAGATCTTTGCTGCAGTTGAAAACCAAGGACCTAACCGCAGTCATCCATACTCCAGCAGAATATCAGGGTAAGCCTTTTAAGCTTTTGATTGATTCAGGCAATTCTCATTCATTAATTTCCCCTGGATGCTTGCGTAAGCTAGTCTTAGAACAGAAATCAGGGCAACCTATGCAAGGTGAATTGGCCAGTGTGGGAAGACTCTTTTCACTCACCATGAGACAGATCTTATCCAGTTCAATCTAGATGGTAATGTAACCGACTATCAGTTCAAAGTCTTACCTCTGGGAGTTTTTGACGGGATCCTTGGAATGGATTGGCTCCACAAAAATCAAGCTGACATACACTGTCACAATGGAACCATTTCCTTCCATGACCTTCACGGGAACAAAGTTCAAGAAACTGGAGTTTTCGGATCCCCAGACCTTTAGTTAGTAAAAGCTTCTAGGTTGCTCAAAGGACTTAGAAAGAAGCAACAAATTTATGTTGTCAAAATGAACCCAGTAGACTCAAAGCTTAAGGCTAAAGAACCAGAATGGTTAAATGAATTTGATGATCTATTCCCAGTAGAGCTAACTGGAATGCCTCCAATCCGTCGGGAAGTAGATCATGTGATTGAATTGACCCCCGAAGCTCAGCCAATAGCCCTGCGCACGTACAAAATGCCAGTTCCTGAAGCCATTGAACTCAAGGAACAGCTTAGACAGCTGTTAGAACAAGGGTTTGTAAGACCCAGTGTTTCACCTTGGGGTGCGCCAGTTCTCTTTCAGAAAAAGAAAGATGGAACGCTTAGACTCTGTGTGGACTACAAAGGTCTAAATCAGCTGACAATTAAGAATAAGTATCCTATCCCAAGAATTGATGAGCTTCTGGACAGGCTAAATGGAGCCCAAATCTTCACAAAGATAGATCTCAAATCCGAGTATTACCAGATCAAGATCAATGATCAAGATATACCGACGAAAACAACCATCAATACTCGCTATGGGCATTATGAATTTATTGTCATGCCATTCGGATTAAGTAATGTCCCAGCTACATTCAATTGCCTAATGCAGGACATCCTCAGAGAATACTTGGATGATTTTGTTCTAGTTTTCTTTGATGACATTCTGATTTACTCAAGGAATGTAGCTGACCATGAGACTCATGTCCGAAAAGTTCTTGAGATTCTAAGGAAGTACCAACTCTTTGCCAAAAAGAGCAAATGCACTTTCTCTGCCGACCACGTTGAATACTTGGGCTTTCTCGTATCCAAAGATGGAATTTCTCCAGATTTTGCACTCCAGATTCCGCAAAAGTCCAAGCAGTTCATAGATTGGCCTGAACCAAAGACAGTGAAAGAAGTCAGAGGATTCTTGGGATTGACTGGTTGGTATAGAATTTTTACACCAAAGTATGTTCTCATAGCTTCCCCCCTGATTAACCTTCTCAAAAAGAATACCCCATTTCAGTGGTCTGCTAGGTGCCAGAGTGCTTTTGATAGGCTGAAGACCGCCTTGGTAACCAATCCCGTTCTGAAGCTGCCAGATTTCTCTCTACCCTTTGAGGTAGTAACTGATGCCAGTGGTTTTGCCTTGGGAGGTGCACTTATGCAAGAAGGTCATGCAGTGGCCTATGAATCCCAAAAACTCAGAACGCATGAGAGGAATTATGCTGTCCCCATGACCTAGAACTACTTTCAGTAGTATATGCCTTGAAGTTGTGGAGACATTACCTACTGGGAAAAAGATTCACTTTGATGACAGACTATCAGAGTTTAAAGTGGATCTTCACTCAAAAGGACCTCAACATGCGCCAAAGAAGGTGGATGCAAACCCTGCAAGAATTTGATTTTGAAATCAAGTACTGCCTAGGCAAAGAAAATGTGGTAGCAAATGCCCTTAGCAGAAAAGCCTCCTTGCTTGCAATTACTGTAATATCAAATCCTTTTATTATTGAAGCAAGAGAGAAGATCATGCAGGATAGATTCTTTGGCCCTATTGCTACCCTACTTATGCAAGAAAGCAAAACTCCTCAGGAGTTGAATAGAGTTCAAGGGTATAGCCTGGATGATGGCATTATGTATTATAATCGCAGGCTATGTATTCCCAATGATGAGGGAACCAAGGACCAAATTCTAAAGAAGCCCATGATAGCCTTATAGAGCAAGACATCCAGGTTTCATCAAAACCTACATGTCTGTAAAGAAAAGCTTCTTTTGTTCTGGTCTGCAAAAGGATGTACTGAATCATGTACGTTAATGTCTGACATGCTAGAAAGTCAAAGCTGAAAGAGTGAAAATGCCTGGGAAGTTACATCCATTGGACATCCCCCAGATGAAGTGGGAATGTATCAGTATGGATTTTATTACTGGATTACCTTCAGTGCAATCAGGTTACAACTCCATTTTTGTTATAGTTGACAGACTAACCAAAGTTGCCCATCTGATCCCAGTAAAAGAAACCTACACTGCAGTGGATGTGGCCAGAGTGTTCCTCAAACAAATCTTCAGATTGCATGGCCTACCCAGGAGAATAGTAAGTGGTTGTGCACTTGTCGCACAGGTCGAGCTGGGGACTTGCCAGACACCGTATGCGAGCCACGAATGGCTGCAAGCATACAACCAGGGAAGGAAACTCAAACAGAATGCAAAGGGTGTGTTACTCACCGCTCAACCGCCACCTTGAAGGATTCCCGCGTCGTGGTGAAGAAGGAGCCGCCGTCGCCGCTCTACCGCCTCTCCGCCGCCGTGCCGCTACACAGTGCTCGATCACTCTCTCACTCTCTCTCTCTCTCTCTCTCTCTCTCTCTCACGCAGGAGAAGGAAACCAAAGAGATAAGGCAAGAGCACTCTTGTATTCACAACACATGAGAATGAGGATTTTAGGGTTACATTTGACTCTTATAGGTGACTTGGCCGTTCACACTTGGGCACCCATACATGGCCGGCCGATCCTAACCCTTATCTTACCGATATTCAAGGTGCGCCTCTCATCGGTGATCACCCAATCCCTTTACCCTTAACATATGGTGCCGACAAGCCCGGCCCATGACTCAGAATATTTAAATTAATGACGTAAAACATAGTACGTCTCAATGTCCGTCCTCATAGGTTAACATGCCCCCCGTCCTAATGTAGATTCCGTCCTCGGAAGCTATGGTATGGTAAGCTCGATAGGGTTGTTGTGGTGGACCATCTGCAAAATAGGAAAGTAGAGTGAAAGTATGCTGGAATTCAAAAGATATAAAGTGTGTAAATGCAAGCATGTTAGACCACAATGGATGTTGCTATGAGAACTTAGTTTAAGGGTCACATGAATGAGCTAGTGTAGCAAATTAACAGGAGTTTAAAATTATTGAAAGTAGCAAAGTTTGATGCATCAATATGCACATAGAAGAGTAAATCCCAGTTAGGCATTCTCAAGATTGGAGCACTCGCCAAGGCCTTCTTTAATAGCTCATAGGCACGGTCACATTCTTCGGTCCAAATAAACTCGATGAGAAGCTTATACAATGGTCGAGCTATCTCGGCGAAGAAGAGAATAAACCTTCGATAATAACCAACGTGGCCCATAAAGCGTTGGACTCCCTTGTAGTTGGTGGGTGGGGGTAATTCCAGAATGACCTTGATTTTACTCTCGTCAGTGGAAATCCCATTTTTGGACACTATATGCCCTAAGATAACTCCGTGTTTAACCCAGAATTGGCATTTGAAAGGATTCAAGGAGATGCGATATAATCTACACCTTTCAAATATTTTTCGTAAACACATCAAGTGCTCATCCCAAGAGGAATGAACACAAAGATCGTCTAAGAAAGCTTCACAGAAGTCCCTTAGATATTCCTTAAAGGCCGTGTTTATCAATCGTTGGAATGTTGCAGGTGCATTGGTCAAGCCAAAGTCCATGACGCGAAAGGCAAACACTCCAAACTCCGTGATAAATGCTGTTTTAGCTTGGTCCTCGACTGCAATTGTGATCTGATTGTAACCCGAGTACCCATCTAAAAAGCTATATGCCTCCTTGCCTGCCACTCTTTCAAGCACATGTTCAGAATATGGCAAGGGGTAATGATCCCTTCTGGTGGCTGCATTAACCTTTTTGAGATCAACGCACACTCTGAGTTTCCCATTCTTCTTTGGCACGATGACTATCGGAGAAACCCATTCTGAGTGCTCAATAGGGTATATGAATCCACATTTTACAAGCTTTTCAATTTCCTCTTGTACAATCTTTGTGTACTTAGAATTCATTGGGTAGGGACGTTGCTGGACTGGTTTAGCAGTGCTAATCATTGGAATCGTGTGTTGCACCACCGAGGGTGGAACACCCTTCATATCATGATATGTCCAGGCAAATATGTCCTTGAATTCCTTAAGAAGCTTCGTAAGTGCAGCTTCTTCCGCCTTGGTGAGGTCTTGAGCAATAAAAACTGGTTTAAACTCTTCACCTGGATCTGCTAAGTCTATCTCCTTGACTACCGCAGGGCCATCGTAGACACCGCTACTCCGCATTCGTTGGGCTTTTGTGTAGACTACTTTACGTTCCCCTATGGTGAATGATTTGAAATGCTCGGGTGCGGGGTGTAAGTCTACTGGTTCTTGTTGTGCCAGGCTTTTTTCTTTCAATTCCGCTTCCTTTTGTTGTTGAGCCAACTCTTGGTTTTGCCGCCTTCTTGCAGTACGACTTAGTTTCGGCTTCTCTTCGATTTCTAATTGGGCGACGTCATGAGGTTGCGGAATACACCACATGACGCTTTGGAGGTATTGTCCCCAATTATCCGCTATCTTCCGCCGATGAGCGTCAATGGCTCCTACATAACTAAGCCATTCTGCAGTGGATCTTTCCTTGTTTATTGCAGTGCGTACATTAGCTCGATAGCGTTGGCGCTTATGTTTTGTTTTCTTCTTACCAAGTTTTTGATTTTTGTTTCTATCATATTCGGACTCACTTGGTTGATCTTCACTTTCGGATGAACTGCAGGAGGTCACTGTCCTAGGCCTTGAGCACCTTGCTTCCACCTTTGGGTGAATATTTGATTCATTTTCCCCATCAGGCTCAGGGTCAGTTTCTTCTTGAGATTCATACTCAGAATTGCATTGGTCAGAGTCTTCGCTACTTTCAGTGTCGATGGAGTTTGCCACTTGTTTATTGGCACTAACGGTGGCATATCTTGCCCCTCAGGTGTTACCCAGCTTGTGCCTCTATTCCCCCATGTGTCTATGGTTGCCGCTAGGTGTACCCAATCCATGTTATCCGACTCAATCATACTCGGTAGGACATCCATATAAGGAGAATCTTTCCCATCATCAGTCTCTTTTTTGCATGTATAGCAATACCTTAATGGGGTGGAGTGAATAGTGGTATCCGATCGATTATCAATGATAACCTTGCTTCCTAAAGGATGTGCACAACCATTCTCAAGATCAACTCGAATGACAGAGTCCTGGAATTGTAGGTAGACATGGTTTTTCGACCAGTCATGCACCATTTGTGCTTCCCTCATGAAAGGACGTCCTAAGATCATTTGATATGACATAGGATGCTTGGAGAAATCCATTACAATGAAGGTATGTTTTACCTTGTATCCCAGAACCTTGATCTTAAGGTTCCTTAACATTCCAATAGGTTTAGCTATGGTTCCGTTTGCCATCTTAACCACTATGTTTGTGACTTCAAGGTGAGGTCTTCCCATGGATCCCCAACAGTTTTTAGTCACAATGCTCACTCCAGCACCACCATCAAGGATTCCCTTTAGCATTAATCCCTTGGTAGTAATGGGGAGGGTTGCATTAGATCGTCCCCTTCAAAGTACTGTCCCAACTTGTTAACAGGTATTTCCATGACCAAGTTTTCATCAAGGTTGGGTTGTAGATCCCAATGTTCCTCCTCATCTTGAAGCGTGTCGGCTCTATCCATATTTGCAAATTGTGGTAGCTCCGCCTTTAGTTCTCCATTGAGAAATGCCCGAAGGGCTAAGAATAGCTCAGGATCTCCGTATAATTTGGATATGATCGTGGTTCTGATTTCAGAGGACATGAAATCCATTAGCTTAGACACATTCAACTATACTTTTCGAGACATCGCCCCTTGACTAGGGACTGGTGAAGATGGAATCACTTCCTCTTCAATGGGGTCAGGCATTCCCTCACTAAACATCCTTTCCAACAAGAAGGGTGTTTGCCCACTTCCAGATGTCCTATCCTCACTTTCTTCCCGAATGATACTAGGTATAGCTAACGGTTTATGGTTCCTGTGAGGCTGAACTTGCGTAGGAAACACGGTGTCTGGAATTTTGATTTTTCTCGGGTTTGGCTCCAGTTCTCTTTGTGTTTCTTCCACCAAACCCCTTAAGTGTTGCACTTCTTCAATCTCCTCAACTGGGTTTGGGTAAGTACCAATCTTTTTCTTGAGGGTTTTTGGCCCACGTGGCTTGTCTTGGGGAGTCTCAGTCAGTTTGGGTGGTCGAGAGGACATTAATTGACTTGGTTGTGGGGCCGAGGAAGTTTCCTTCTGTTTTCCCTTATTTATGTACTCGCTTGATTCTCCTTCATTGAGCTCCCGAGTGGGTTCCTCCCTTAAGGTAGTCGCCTTGGTCCCCATAGTTTCTATTGAATCAGAATCATCTTCAGGATCATTCATATACACGGGGTCGTCTCCTGTCCCTATGTTAGTCTTTGAACTGGGCTTGGAGCTCGTGGCATTAAGCGATCTCTTTCGTCGTGTTTTCTTTTTCTTTGCCTGAGCGATTGATGCAGTATCCCTCTCTTCAAGAATGTAGTTTTGATTTCGAAGCATTGACCGTGTAACTACATTCGCAGGTACAACGGGTGTGGTTCCTCGTGCTTGGTTGGTGACCTCAACCAAATTCAATGGCGTAATCTTGGGTGCATTAGGATTATGTGGACATTGAGCGATCAAATGATCTATGCCACAACGATTACATGTAAGTACCGGCATTCCCGATGTGCTCCCTTGATTTGGTTGCATATGAGTAGCGATCTTCTGTAGCCTATTAGGGCACTCTGCTACACGATGCGGTCCACCACACTCGTAGCATTGAAGAGGTGGTCTCCTCGCCAAGGTATTAAGGTTTTGCCCTCTTGTGGCGAGAGCAGCCGCTTGATATACAGGCTTAACTTGCCCGAAATGATCCTCCATGTAGTACTGGGGAATCATTTCAAACGTATCAATCCCGTATGGAGCAGTGGGGTCTATCTCCTCTTCATAATCCCCACATGCACTATGTGACTCACAACCCATCTGGTTTACAGGGGTAATCCTTGGTGGGTGTGGAGGTTGTGGTCCTAGCACTAGCGGTGGTAACGGCACAGACTGGACTACATTCGGATTCCTTGGAACTATGTGCTGTGACGGTTGCTCGACAGGTTGTGCAGGCATTAGCGCGGGTACTTGAGGTGTGTTTGACCAGGCTAGTGGTGCCTGATTTGCCAACATTCACTTAAGTACTAGGCAATCTTTAGATTGATGGCCATACTTACCACATGCATTACAATTCCCATTGAATTTGACTCTGAATGTGGGACATTCACTCGTGCTATGTGGTCCTAAGCACACCGAACACCATTGTTGCTCTCTCCTTGGGTACATATGGCTATTCTGAGGAGCTCGATTACCCCTAAAGTATTCTTGGAGAGCCTTAGTAAGGTCGGTCACAGACATTTCAGATATCTTGGGCTCCTTGGCAATAGGTTTTACCGTCATTGGCTCATGCCCAGATACTTGCGAACTAACGGATTTTGTTTCTGAAGACACCTTTTTACCTGCAATCATCAAGTTGTCTTCTAACTGGATTGCATTGGCAGTGTGACTGCTTCCCACGTTGTAAGATCTCTAATGACTAGGCCATTGTAAATGTCCTCATGGCGCAATCCTCGGATGAATCTATCGAGGAGTTGGTTGTTATTGAAGCGTTCATCGGGAGTGCAGCGAGAATTTAGATGCTTCAATCGACTTATAAAGTCTCTCACTGACTCCCCTTCCTCGCGTTCAGCTTTTTGGACTTGAGATGCTACCCCCCAAAGCACACCCTCGCGTATGTATTCTTTCAAGAACAATCTCTTGAGAGTGGGGTAGTGAGTGCGCTCTTCAACCCTTAAGGTTCGATACCAATCTCCGGCCTTCCCACTCAAGGTTAAGCCTAAGGCTTTACACTTATGCAGCTCATTGTGCTCTTCCAAAGAATCACACACGTGTTCAAAGACTTCAATGTGCTTCCTAACATCCTCGTTACCATTGAAGTTTTGAGTGAGCTTAGCCACTTGTACTGCCTTGCTTCTAGGTTTTCTCTCAGGCATACCCTGCATGTTTTCCGCAATAGATCGTCCGATCGTCTGAGCAAACGCTGCGAGATCACCTAGGTGAGCAGGCATAGCTGGTGGAGGCACTTCTGGGATAGCCTGGCTGATAGGAGTTGGCGTTGGTCTGAGTATGTTGGCAAACGATGTAGGATATGATATGTGACTAGGCCTAGCTCCCCTTGGATAATGGTTATGATAAGGTGGTCGTGGAGCATACGCCATTGGTATACTAAGAGGCGTAGGAGCTACATGAGCATGAGTAGCGATAGGTACATATGGTTGATAGGCACTGGCACGCACTGCTGTAGGTATTGTTCCACTAGGTAGCGGTGTCGTACTAACTACAGTGGTAACAGGTGCGCTTTCTGTCATGCTCATCATTGGGGTAGGCATTGTGGATTCCTTAATTGAAAGTTGAGCCAAGGTTGGAAAGCTAAAGTTACTACTCGTGGGCTCAACCTGCATTGAGACTCCAGGCGAAACAACATACGAAGGGTCTATGGGACTCACCGAGGGAGTCTCCAATTGTGATAGGGTTGGTTGTTTGGCCTTGCCCGTATCCAAAAACCTCATAGGGCCAGTGGAAACTAGGTCCACTCCCCTATTTTGCCTCTCAATTTGGATAATTCTATGAATAACCTCACATATCATTTGCTGTTGCTCTTCTAGATTAGTGGCGCTAGATGTAGATCGTAGGACTTCTAACCAACCTAGATGTAGATCGTAGGACTTCTAACCAACCTACATGGTATGTGTAACCCGTGTATAGGTCCGTTAGAGTCTCTGTGTGTAGATCATATTTCCAATTTTCATTGAGAAATATCCCATCTAGACTTGGTGTGCCAAACGGTTCTCTTGAAGTGGACGCAATGTCACTTCTTATGGATTGGCTTCTAGGGACCTCTACTTTAGGAAGAGCATCGGAATGTGGTAGCTCAGTAGGGCCCTCATTAAACGAAGTGGGTAGAATATCCACATGGACACTCTTTGGGAGGGTAGGGTCTACATAAGATGTGAATGGCGAATCTACTACCCCTCCTTCCTCATTTACTTCGCTTGTCGCATGTTCAGAGTGTGTAGCTCTACTAAAGGTCTCTATTAGACGACTAAACATGCTAGATCCGGATTGTGGGGCCCACACTGGTTCTTGGTAGGGTGCCCTTCCATGGCTTCTCAGTCAGAGGATGAGTCACTATCCACTATTCGTGGATCTTGGGTTGCACTCCCTTGGGTTCCAGCCGAAGGCCAAGATGCTAACGTGGAGGGATGGTGTGAGCCTGCATAAACTGAAACACTTTCTAGTGGTTTAGGCTCTAGCACCCGACCAGAACGTAGATGCATGTGACGTGGGTACCCTACGTGCGTTGGTAACTACCCTTGAAACTCACACAAGTGGTTTCTTAGGTGTTTCGCACCCCGCTTTTACTTGTTTTTAGATTGTTTTTGACCCCCTTACTTATGGTCGAACCTGGACTAGGGCGTGTGATAGCTCGAAACGAGCGTATCGTTCAAAGGGTCCTAGTGTGCTTTACAGCACCGTGTTCGCCTATCCAGAGCTCCTGTGGTCCTCAAAACAGTCCGTTTCCCTTGGGGGGAAGGGGCAAAAGCCTATTTGCTTATGGAGGAAAAGGTGAGGGCTTTATCCCACATGCTCACTTTACTCCTTGGGGAGTGGGCTACGTATAGGGCACAACTTCCCATAAGCTCTCACTTGAAAGAAAGCTATGGAGGCTCACTCTCCTATATATATATATCAAAAGACCGAGCCACCGAGAGCGGGGTCGTGGGTCAATTGGGGTTCTTTCTTTTCAAAAAAATTTTCTCCAAATGAAAAATCTTTCCTCTCCACACGTTTGGTTTTTTTCTTTTAAAAAAAATTTAATTTTTTATTTTTATTATTTTTTATTTTTTTTTCAAAATTAATTTTTCTTTTTTTTGTTTGGGATAAGTTTTCTAGGGTTTCTATCTAGGGTTCGGCCTTGGCCGCAGTGCAGTTCGCACACAGCACAGGTCTACTAGGGATTCAGAAGTCCCCCCTCACACGCAGAAAACCAGATAACAGAATGCACGCCCACACGCGGAGCGGAAAAATAACAGAAAGACAGATTACAGAAACAGATTGCAAAAAACGGAAACAACTCAACAACAAACACACAGTCGCTTTCCTACAGTGTGAATTAAACTTCACGCAGCAGCCCGAGCTGCAAACTGGAGCTTGGTGCAGGACAGCAGCGGCGCCAAAAATGTGCGCTTGTCGCACAGGTCGTTAGCTGGGGACTTGCCAGACACCGTATGCGAGCCACGAATGGCTGCAAGCATACAACCAGGGAAGGAAGCTCAAACAGAATGCAAAGGGTGTGTCACTCACCGCTCAACCGCCGCCTTAAAGGATTCCCACGTCGTGGTGAAGAAGGAGCCGCCGTTGCCGCTCTACCGCCTCTCCGCCGCCGTGCCGCTACACAGTGCTCGATCGCTCTCTCACTCTCTCTCTCTCTCTCTCACACGCAGGAGAATGAAACCAAAGAGATAAGGCAAGAGCACTCTTGTATTCACAACACATGAGAATGAGGATTTTAGGGTTACATTTGACTCTTATAGGTGACTTGGCCGTTCACACTTGGGCACCTATACATGGCCGGTCGATCCTAACCCTTATCCTACTGATATTCAAGGTGTGCCTCTCATCGGCGATTACCCAATCCCTTTACCCTTAACATATGGTGCCGACAAGCCCAGCCCATGACTCAGAATATTTAAATTAATGACGTAAAACATAGTACGTTTCAATGTCCGTCATAGGTTAACAGTGGTCGAGACCCCAAGTGTACTTTGACAAGGTTCTGGATTGCATTTTTCAAAGCAGTGGGAACTTTCTTGGATCTCAGCATAGCTTATCACCCTGAGACCGATGGTCAAACTGAAAGGGTAAACCAAGTAATCAAAGATATACTTCGGTCATGCTATGGCAGGGAACCCAAGAAGTGCCTAAGCTATCTGCACCTAGTCGAGTTCGCCTACAATGCTTCTTATCACCGAAGTATCGGGATGAGTCCTTTTAAAGCTCTGTATGGACAAGATTGCAACTTGGTCTGACCCATTGATTAGGGTCGAGACGTCCAGATAGATGCTTGACGCCCAGGATCGATAGAAGTAGTATGCAAATAAGAAGAGGACAGACAAAAAGTTTGAAGAAGCAGATATGGTCTTCATTAGAGTACGGCCCAAAAGAAGTTCTCTATCTCTTGGGAAGTACAAGAAGTTATCCCCCAGATATTGTGGGCCATATCTGATTACAAAGAAAGTAGGTGACTTAGCCTACGAGCTTCTTCTGCCTCCTCATCTCAAAGTTCATAATGTATTTCATGTAAGCCTTCTAAAGAAATATGTGCCAAGCCCAAATCATGTACTTGATGATGAAATCCTAACCTCTTCAACCCAAGGGCAGATGGAACTCCAACCTGAAGAAATTCTTGATGTTCGAGAAAAGATTCTCAGGAACAGAATTCTCAGAGAGTTATTGGTAAAATGGAAGTTCTATCCTTTTGAAGATGCCACTTGGGAGAATGAAGGCGATTTGTTTGTTGTTGCGGGATTACCCCCAGTTTGTGAGATGAGGGCATCTCGCGTTTTTCAAGTGGGAGAGAATGTAAGATTCCTCCCTAGCCTCTCAAGATGTCCAACATCTTCCCCTGTAATCAAATCCCTCTTCAGAAATATAAAAGATCTTGTTTCTACCAGTTTTGGCCTAGAGAGAGAAAATCTTCTAGAGAGTGGTAATTCACTTCTTAAATATTTTTAGATAGAAAAATACCCCATCTTATTAAAATAAGTTTCCCTAAAACAAAAGTTCAAAAAGATTTTCAGAAGGTGCATTAGAAATTAAGTATAATCTGTTCAAGAGGCATTATCCTGGGGTTCAAGATTTTTTCGAAATTTTAAAGTAAGGTTCCTATGGACCAATAAGATTCATCCAAATGTAGGGAGGAGATAAATAGAAGAATAAAAGGAAAATCTCCCAAAAATAAGTAAATACTCACATAAGATGAAGAGTTGGCTAAGGACAAGGTTAATAGTTAAAAAAGAGAGATATTTAGATGAAATGATGCATTTTTGACACCTCAGTATGGGGGAATTACCCTCATGAAGGAGGCACCTATTTTATATGCTTGAATGAGTTTTAAACTCCCAACAACTAATGAGATTTTTTATCTCTCCTCTCTCCTGTTTCAACTAGATCCAAAAAGTGAGCAAAACTGACCCAAAAATTGTCAAAATTTGACCAAACTAATTTGGAAAACTCTAGAATCAGTTGGCTTGGTTAGAAGCTCACTTTTTCTTATAAATAGAAGCCTTTCCCCTTTGTTGAAACTCAATAGTGTTTTGCGTTGTTACCCTGCCTCTCCTAAGCCAAAAACTGTGAATGTTACTCGTAATTCATTAGTTTTTGACCTTCCCTCTTCTAAAAGATTGGTGGCCACTCTTGTTTCAAACAAGAGTAGAACCCTCAAACCATCAAGGCAAAGGAAAGCTCTCAAATTATCTATGTAAGTTGAAGATTCTTCTCTTTTCTATTTCTTTTATGGTTTTTTTATGTTTTTTGTCTTCTCTAAAATGAAATGATGTTATGCCTCATTGAAAAAAGGCATTCCCCTCTCTTCTTTAGTAAATCCAACCATTCTTATCCTAGATGATTGATTATTGGATAAAATCAAGTTTTTCATAATGTTTCTCTTAAATAAGTAGAAAATGTTTACTTTAGAATGATTTAAATACTCTTGGTGAACTTCTAATTAATTTTAGTGAGTTAAAAATTCAAAAATGGTCAGCCATACAAAGGAGGTTATGGCAAAATTTTTTGAAAATTTGTGAAATAAATTTCATCTTTTATTAATCAAAAAGAGTAATCCCCATCGTTAGAGTATACTAAAAGTGTCATTTTCATTCATGCATAGAAAGATGCATATTGATTAATTTTTATAAAAGAATGATTTTCAATAGAATTAAATTCTATGAAAGATACTTATTGATAATTTTTTATTATGAAAGTGTTACTTTCTTCGTTATGGATTTTTATGCATAAAATAATGCATAAAAGTATATTTTTTTATTACAAAAGAGTTACTTTCATCATATTGATTTTTATGCATAAAAGTATGCATAAAAGAATATTTTTTTATTATAAAAGTGTTACTTTTATCATTATTGATTTCTATGCATAAAAGATTTTTTTTATATTAAAAGTGTGATTCTCATCATAAATGATTTTTATGCATAAACATATGCATAAAAGATATTTTTTAATATTAAAAGTGTGATTTTTATCATAAATAATTTTTATGCATAAAAGATATTTTTTATATTAAAAGTGTGATTTTCATCATGAATGATTTTTATGCATAAATGGGTGCATAAAAGATATTTTTTTAATATTACAAGTGTGATTTTCATCATAAATGATTTTTATGCATAAACATATGCATAAAAGATATTTTTTTATATTAAAAGTGTGATTTTCATCATAAATGATTTTTATGCATAAACATATGCATAAAAGATTTTTTTATATTAAAAGTGTGATTTTCATCATAAATAATTTTTATGCATAAAAGATATTTTTTTATATTAAAAGTGTGATTTTCATCATAAATGATTTTTATGCATAAATGGGTGCATAAAAGATATTTTTTAATATTAAAAGTGTGATTTTTATGCATAAATATATGCATAAAAGATATTTTTTTATATTAAAAGTGTGATTTTTAGCATAAATGGATGCATAAAAGAAATTCTTTTATATTAAAAGAGTGATTTTTATCACATAAATGATTTTTATGCATAAAAGATATTTTTTTGTTAAAAGAGTGATTTTCATCATAAATGATTTTTATGATGATAAAAGTGTGACTTTCATCAGAATTGGATTTTATGCATAATTAGATGCATATAGAATCTTTATAATTAAATAAGGGTTCTCTTAATCGTCTGTTTAATTTCTGCAAAAATTGGAAAAATGAATAAGTAGATAATCTGTGAGAAGAAATGCTACCGTTTCATATTCACTAAGATGGTAATGAGAAAATTCAATTAAACTATCGAAGTCAGAGATCGAGATAAATGATTATTTTATTCCTCATAAGAAATTCATGTTTTAGAAATCTGTAAGCAAATATTCGTCGAACGAAATTTAGAAAAAGAGAAATTGAAATAGTACCTTTCGAGAAAGATAATTTAGGAAGAACCTTTCCAGACCCAAACTCTGATTCAGACTATTGACCAAGACCTAATTCCTTCGTCAATTTCAATCAAGGACAATGTGCCCAGTTCAGGAAAAATGTACTCAAATCCCCCACCGAATCTGAAACTAAGTTAAGATTTTTGATTTTGATCTGAGGATCAAGTTAACAGAATTCGAGGGATTCTGTTTAGAATTCAGACCTGGATCTAGAAGTATTGAGCAAGGTCGCCTAGCGAAGAGAAGTAGACTACTGGAGAATCAACACAGCCTGCTGGATAGGGAGGAGTCGCCGACTGTAGCTCAGCCTGAATGGACAGGAAGCGTCTAGCTGCAGTTTGATAGGAGCAGAAGCGTAGCCTTCAGGTGGTGGCAGCCGCATGCTGAATAGGCAGAGCAGCCTACAGGAAAATAGGCGCAGCCACTTGTATGGGAGGAAGTGCAGCCGCTGTGCAGGGGAGGCAGCCGCCTGTTGGAGAAGAAAAGAAGCAGCTTGCTAGTGAATACACGCAGCCTGAAGTGATGTAGGAAAACCAAGGTGATGAACGCTGGGATACCTACGATAGAAGTGGTGGCTCCCTTTCGTAAAGTTTGGAGGGGGAGTTGCACGACTAGAGCTGGCTGGCTCCCCACATTTGCATGTGGGCGGCCAGCTCTTTGGTGGTGTGAGTAGGTGACCATGCACCCACCCCCACACACATACACAAGATAAGTGAGGCTCCCCACCTTGGCCCCTAAGGAGGTGCCCACTTTTAAGTGAGTGTGGACATATAACCTTATAAAATGAAAGGTTAGAGATTAAAGTATTAAACCAACATGTGCAATATACTTACCACCTGAAGAGTTTTCTCATATATTCCAATTCAGCCCTCATTGCATCAGGCTCTTCGTCTAGCATGACTGTCTTTCCTCGAGACAGTTGACCCTTTGATTCACTATCATTAACCCTTTCAAGGGGCTTGTGCCTTCCTCGCAGAGCATCAGAACCACAAGAGGCACTAGATGGACCCCTCGAATTAGGCACTTCCAAAGGGTTGCCTTGGCTGTCCATTGTGTTAAGTGTGCTAGAAGCGGGGTGTCCAATACACAGGTTCGTTTCCCCACTAGGAAGAGGGAAACAACTGTGCTCTGATACCAATGAAACCAATCCCGTCAAGTGGGAATAGACTTTGTTGGACACCCACACGCGTAATAGCACAACTTAATACCACAATTTGAAATGGACAACTTAATAACAAGTTGAAATTGAAATGAAATGAAATGAGATAGATGGACACCAACACTGGGGCCGGAATGGGCCGACCCCCCTCAATATATGATATATTTATTGGGAGTATTTAACAAATACAATGCTCCATGGGTTCCAAGAACCAGATGATGTCCATGTACAAATGAATACAGTACTAAACAAAAGGCTCGAAGTCGACGTTTGAAGTAGAGCGACCTATCATGTCAGCATCCTACTAAACACGCAAGTGATGTAAGTGGCGAAAACGGTAACCCAGGCATATCATAAGTGTCAGCTTGTGTTGAGCTTGATATCTCAACATGCTACACCTAGGCCCAACTGTAAAAGTACAATACATCCTCATAAATAGAGATACAATCGACTTAAGCGATAACTGTGTAAGTGTCGGGGGTGGTCGCTGACATGGCAGTAGGCTCCATATCTATAACTGTGTATTGGCTATCTATGTCCACAGTTCAGGGTTGTGCACTTTGATATTATTGAAGGATCTCCCAAGGTTGGAGCTGGCGAGGGGATGGTCCTCTCGGTTGCGGCCGTCTGGATCTCTGGATATGAGTAGCTCTCTCCAGGGAAACACTGGTGCAAAGAAGCTCGTGATTGGTAATTGGGATGTGTCTCTCTCATGTGAAGTAAATGGTCTCTATGTTGCCTGATCTCTAGTAGGTAAAGCCCCAAGCATCTCTGATCTGGATAGTCTAGAACTCTCATGATTGGCCCAAGCCCTTCCCGGAAACGTCAGAGGAATCTCCATCTGATCTCATAATACACTGGGCACTTGCGTATGTAGTGCCCCTCCGTCTCCACCTTCAGTGTGCATAGAAAGTAGATCTTGTCCTCTGTGGGGATATTTGCTGCTCTCCCTGTCTCCACCTTGAGCTGGTGAGGCAAACTCTAATTTGGCCAATAGCAATCCTCATGGCATGTGACATGTGCTTGAGCATGTAATGGGGCTCCTGAATGAAACCACCTAGCTTGAATTGTAGGTAGCTGTCATTATAGAACTGCATCTTAGTGCCAAGTTGTTGTGGTGCTATGCATGTGATGTGTGTCTCTAGTCTAGATAGATGTGTACATATGAGATGATTAATGTCTTGGTGGTTGAGTTTAGGAGAGGAGTGTCAAGGCTATAGTGGAAAGGAGGCAACCGGTCTATATGGAACCCATGTGCCCAAAACCATTGTGTGACCAAGCGTACCAAGTCTGCATGTGTCCTGCCTCTACTAGGCAGTGGGATGACTCGAGTGCTAGACTAGGGAGCCTATCTCTGCAAACTGTAGACCCTTTGTATATGTGTGATTGTTTGGAACATGGCATTCGCATGGCATTCACAACTAGTGGGGGGGCTGCAAACTCTGCTAGAACAATGGCATGTGGCACTGATGGTTTTCTCCTGATCATACGTGAATACATCATAACCTGTAGATCTCCACCCTCCTCCAATCCTCTCCACCAAGATTGGGACCCCAAAAAGGTGCCCCATACATCCCTGTCGATGTCACTAAGGTGTCAAAAGGCCATCTCTTGGTGTACGTGTAAGGCCAGCGGGGTGTGCCGTGATAGACTCAACCACGTATCCAAGAGATAAAAATATAGAGAGAGGAGAGAGAGAAGGGAATAGGGATCTTGCACAGTACACACACTGATGAACGGGGAATAGTCCCCGCCACCTTTCAGGAATTTATTCAGGAATAATCCACATGCACGCTAACAATCAATGAATACAAAACAAAAAATATGCCGATGTAGGATATCCAAGTTGAGGTCGATGTCAAGGCACGAGATCTTTGATGCTGAGCACACCATGGGGATGACCCACAAGAATCTCTCACCGGGCTAGCTGACTACAGGAGGTGCAGTCTGACACGTTTTACTCCCCTTTTTGGCTATTGGTGAGCTGGCTGCAGGAGGCACACAGTCCACTGATATTCTCACCACCCCCTTCTTAAAAGGAGGCATGCTCTAGGAAGTGCAAGATTGTTCTCTCTCTCTCTCTCTTTCTCTCTCTCCCATGGAAGGCGGTGCAGGATTGCTGGATGTTGCAGGAGGGGAGGTGCAGTGCAAGAACAAGGAAAGCTTTGGGGGTGTTTTGGACGAGCTTGTGGGCTATTTTTAATGGCTGCGTATACAGCTGTATGCATGGACACTTGGCTGCATGTACAGGGACTCAGGGATGTATCTCAGGAAGAGACAGGAAACAGGCTTGTGTGGGTTTGTGAACTCGAGGCTGTTTGGCACTCCTTGTCTTGAGAATCAAGGAACCTAGTCGGAACACTACACTCATGTATTTTCAGTTTGTGACCGCCTATGCAATTCAGCGAGGGCTCTTTCAGGCTGTGGAAAAAAAGCATAGAGTTTGCTGTGGAAGACAGCCTTGGTTTTGGCACTGTTTGTGGACAGTGCTGTGTATGTTTGCATGTGGGAACAAGACATGGGTTTTTGGCTGCAAGTACAGGTCACTTGGATGTGTTTCTTGGCATGGAAGTGATGCAAGCTTGCATGGGTACATGTTCATAGAGCATATTGTTTTCTTCTTGCTTGAAAGGAACAGAGGGACCTGCAATTGTGGGCATATCTATGTTTCTAGATGTTTCATGAGGAAACATGTCACTAGACGTATGCGGTTGTGGGCACTGTCTTTGAATGGTGCTATGTATGGTCCTATGTGGAAACATGACAAATGTTTTAAGGGGAAACAGGCCTAAGGGTTTCATGCGGAAACAGGTCGTAGGTTTCTCGAGGAAACATTTGTTTTTGGTTTCTACTAACCTCTCCACAGCACGTTGATTTGATGATGGTAATAAGCAATCACTTTTGGCCAACTAATCTTCTTGATAATTTGCACCACAAGGAATATGATTGATATGCAACCACCTCAACCTACTAGGTAAGCTCCAAAGCTTATTGATGAAGTGATCCAAGAAATGAGCTTCTTACTTTTCACTCCCCTTATATTTGTATGCAGATTAGTTGTGAGTCACCAAATACATTTAATTTCTTACTTTAAAGTCCTTGGATTTCTCAAGACCAAAGATGAGCCTGGTAGTCTACTTTGTTACAAGTTGTAGAGGAATTTGAAGCTTTGAAAGTGAATATTTTACATTCTAGAGATGTAAGAACTACCCTAACACTCCCTTTGTTCTTTGATCTACCATAGGCCCCATCAAAGTGCAAGGACCATTCACTCATTACAACAAAATGAGTGGTGACATCCTAAGTGTCATTATACTCTGCAATGGGAACGATTCTTGGTTTAGGAGATTGCATTACTTCAGCCATTCTTGGTGCACCATATGATGATATTAAGAAATCACTCTTAATCTCTCAACACCTCACCACCACCCTATCTTGCAAGATGCACTTTCAATCCCATAAACACAATTACAACTATCACACTCATGATGATTTTTAAGCTTAAGTATGTATAAACTAACAATTAATATTCAAGAGAGATGATTGTACACCACTACACTTGCTCATTTAGAGTAAGAAATGAACTACACAATGACTCTCTTCCACTCTCACATCTAGAGATGAGGACTCTCAGAACAAGAGCTTCACTTAGAAAGGTTTGATGATTTAATAAAAAGAAATGGTCCCCTTCTATAGCAAATGGAGGCATCATGAGCCCATGGGTACATGCCATGGCATCCTATGCACACATGGGAGACAAGGTGAAGTGGATGAAGCTAATCCACACATGTAGTAGATGGAAATGGATAAAGCTAATTCATACAAAGTGGGGTGAGTGCAAATGGGACAAATCCCACTCCACACCTCTTTATTAGAAGAAGACACTCAACAATGTTAAAATGTGATTATTTTCAAATCCCACTTTAATACTCAAGGATTTTATCAAGCTTAATCTAATTATTTGTGCCAATATTAAGTAACCTCTTAGCTAGAGGTTGGCCACATGCTCATTTATTATTATATATACATGGATTTTTTGGGCTGATGACACTGTCTAGGAACTCGAGGTTACCCTTCTCTTGCTTTTCATGCGTGTGGCTCTATTCAAAGGGACGGTTTGAATGTATACATCTCTCACAGTTAGCAAATTGAGGCTTGCCATTATGTTTTTGTCTTGTGATTGGTTAAGCATGAGGGGAATTCATTGTACATGTGCTCAATTCCATAACTTATGCACATTGAGATTAGTGGGAGATGGATTAGGTTGTGTATATTTTTCTTTTGATTGGACACTCAACTTCTCTCAATAAGGTTAGTGGAAACATTGCATCCATGATGTAACTACTTAGGGTCTAAGATTGGGTGGGTTAGTGGCTTAACATAGATGCATTCCTAATCTTCTCCCTCCAAGATGTTCATTAAGGTCATTTGAAATTCTAGGAAGAGTTGCTTAATGTACTCTAGGAAGAGTACCAAGGTCAATTGTTGGTACTCTAGGAAGAGTTGCTTATGGAGGTAAAATATGCAGTGGCAAAGACATGTGTAGAGCAGAACTCCTTGTTGAGGTGCATTTTCAATTGTAGTGAGCCTTTTCAATGGAGTACTTGGCAAAGCCAAGTGTTTCCTCTCATGTTAGGCGGAAAAGCTAGCAGCTAGAGTTGAGCTTCTCGATTTCTTTGTCCTCCTGGCTTTTTGGAAACAAAGATGAACGAATTCTTAGAGCTAACCCAGGGGAGCAGAACTATTGAAGTATATCACCAAGCGTTCGCTCTTCTCCTCAAATACTCGTCACCGCTTGAATGAAGAACAGCTGATGGCCAGGTTTATTCGGGGATTGAACGAACCTTTGAATATTTTGGTGAAGAACAGCCAAAGCAGTGCGGATGGCAAAGGATTTCTCCAAGGCCTTTGATGTCAAGGTCTCCCACCAAAGCCAGCACCATCACCTTTTAAAAGATTATTAGTTTTAGAATGTGATTCCAACCTTCCATCGCCTAAGAGATATCAGGGTCAATCCCAGGATAGGGAAAGTCCTAGAATGGAAGAAATGTCCTTTTCCCAAAACTCAATCTCCTGGAATTTAACTTCATAAGTTTCACCCTTGAACAAGGGAGTGAAATGCTATAACTGTGTCAAGGATTTGTACATCGTAGTATGGATTGCCCAACTCCTTTTGGATCAAGGTTTTCGGGGCAGGGAAGTCAGGGATCAAGATTCCAGACTCCAGCTCCTTCCTTCCAGAGTAATCAGGTTTCTATCCGCCAAATTCAGGGAAATCCCATAAGTAGACCCTCTAACCAACATGCAGTTTCAATCTAAAAATTAATGCAAGACCTCTACCTCGGGATAGGGGAAGTCAAAGAGAGTTGTTCCCAAATCGGCCGTCCACTTCCAAGGCAATAACGCTGGAAGTGATTGAAGAAGAAGAAGATGATGATGAAAGAGATCATACTCCACCTGCGAGAGGAGGACATCTCGTGTTTTTTAAGTGGGGTAGGATGTAAGATTCCTCCCCCAGTCCCTCAAGATGTCCAATCTCTCCCCTTGTAATCATTCCCCTTGTCAGAATATTAACAAATCTTGTTTCTACCTATTTTGGCTTAGAGAGAGAAAATGTTCTAAAGAGAGGTTATTCAATTTTTAGATATTTTTGGATGGAAAAATATCTCTTCTTATTAAAATAAATTTTCCCAAAATAGAAGTTCAAAAAGAAATTCAGAAGGTGCATTAGAAATAAATTATAATCTATTGAAAAGGCCTTAGCCTGAGGGTCCAGATTTTTTGAAAATTTTAGATTAAGGTTCTGAGGGGCCAATTAGATTAATCCAAATGTAGGGAGGAGATAATTGAAGAAATAAAGAAAATCTCCCCAAAAATGAGTAAATACTCACATAAGATGAAGAGTTGACTAAGGACAAGGTTATTAGTTAAAAAAGAAGAGATATTTAGAGGAAATGATGCATTTTTGACACCTTAGTGTGGGGGAATTCCCCTCATGAAGGAGGCGCCTATTTCACATGTGTGGTGGAGTTTTAAACTCTCAAATAATGAGATATTCATCTCTCCTCTCTCCTGTTTCAACTAGAACTAAAAAGTAAGCTAAACTGACCTAAAAATGGTCCAAAAGTGACCAAACTGATCTGGAAAATTCTAGAATCAGTTTGCTTGGTTAGAGGCTCACTTTTTCCTATAAATAGAAGCCTCCCGCTTTGTAAAAGCTTAATAGTGTTTTTTGCACTGTTACTCTACTCCTTCCCATAGCCAAAAACAGTGAATTTATTGATAATTCATTAGTTTTTGACCATTTCCTCTTCAAAAGAATTGGTGGCGACTCTTGTTGCAAACAAGAGTAGATCCCTCAAACCATCAAGCCAAAGGAAAGCTCACAAAAATTCATGTAAGCTAGAAATCCTACTTTTTCTTTATTCCATTTAATGGTTTTCTAATTTTTGTTTTCTTTAAAATGAAAAATGATGTTATGCCTTGTTGGAAAGGCTTTCCCCCTCTCTTCATTCTTGAATTCAGCCTTTCTTTATCCTAGATATATAATCAAATTGTTAGAATTAAACTTTTCATATTGTTTCTCTTTAAAAAGTGAAATTTGATTAGTTTAGAATGCTTTAAACTATTTGGAATAATTTCTAAGTAACTTGAGAATGAAAAAAATTGAAAAATGATCAGCCATACAAAGGAGGTTATGGCAAAACTTTCTTAAATTTTGTGAAATAAGTTTTATCTTTTATTATTCAAAAAGAGTAATCCCCACCGTTTGTGTATTCTAAAAGTGTTATTTTCATTCTAGGCATAGAAAAATGCATATTAGAAATATTTTTATTATAAAAGTGTTATTTCCATTAGAATTAATTTCTATGCATAGAAAGATGCATATTGGAAATCTTTTTATTGTAAATGCGTTATTTTTATTAGAATTAATTTCTATGCATAGAAAGATGCATATTGGATATTTTTTTTATATTATAAAAGTGTGATTTTCATTAGAATTAATTTCTATGCATAAAAAGATGCATAAAGGAATTTATTTTTATTTCAAAAGAGTTATTCTCATTAATTTTGATTTTATGAATAGAAAGATGCATAAAGGAATTTATTTTTATTTCAAAAGAGTTATTCTCATTGATTTTGATTTTATGCATAGAAAGATGCATAAGGAATTTATTTTTATTTCAAAAGAGTTATTCTCATTGATTGATATCCATACTCTTCATGCATAATGTAGGCCTTTTGAGCCTTCTTTTGAAAGAAACAATCTTTCCCTGGTACCCGGGATAAAACCTAACCAAATTCCTAATTGGATCCCATCACTACAGTGGTTGGGCGGTTGGCTAACCCATGGGACTGGATGGGGTTAGGCTGATGGATCCCTAAAATGAGACTAATTTCTATTGGTACGATAGATGAAGTAAATCCCGGATAAAAATTGTTCTATGGAAAGAATCAACCGCTGTTCCTCTCAATGAGAAAAAAAGCATTGGTCTCTATGATCCAAGTGCAATCTTTCCCTTGATCTGACTATGGGACTTACGGGTTCGGTCAGATTAGTTCAGTTAGTTAAGGCTTTTGATGACTACTTAGAGAAAAGTTATCCTGGAGGAATCGCCCGTGCTTTCCGGGCAAGGAAAGTTTTTCCGAGTTCGATTTTGGAAGAACCGATGGATTAGTGTCTTGTTTGGATATCCGTGGGCGAGGCCCCGTGTGGGACCCTACCCGGCCAAGAAGTGCTACTTCCACTGCTAGCACCCCAGAATTTGTTACGCAGTGGGGTCAGGGATCTCACAAAATCTATGAAGCTAATTCTAATCTACCTAATGATCTAAATAATTCATAGGTATGATTAATCTAGGAGCAACCTACCTAATGATCTAAATAATGCATGGGTATGATGATTACTCTAGAACTAATTGTTTAATCAATAAAGTACCTTGTACGTCTAAATTTTTTAAAAAAAGTCAAATTTTGACAATGGAAGCATGAATAAAAGAGAATGGATAAGGAACCTACTTGTTTATACACCTTTGTTCCTTTTGACACTCCCCACCACTCCATTTCTCCAATGCTCTAAGAATAAATAAAAACAATTAAAAAAACCACAATTAGGTCAAAAAAACCAATTGATTTGCACTCCAACTGGCCCCAACATAAACTCCACTAAAAGCAAAGTGAATGCAAGGGGATCCTAAGATAGGAAACCATCCCTAGAAAAATGGTGCCAAATATGTTCACCAAAATAGGAACGACCTAGTGCATTTCATGATGGGAGGGAAAGGAAAATGCAAGGGTCAACTTTGGGGCTTGCCTCTAGTAGTCAATGATAACTCTCTTGTGGGAAGCTAGGATCCTCACCTTGCACCAAGGGTGTCACTCTAATGGTGCCTTGTAATAGTGGGGGTAGGGAGCAAAGAAGGAAGGAGCTATGGAAGAGCTCACCCCCCCCAATCTCAATGCCATGGGTGATTGCTAGATGGGGGAATGGAAAGAGAGCTAACAATGAGAGAGAGAGAGAGAGAGAGAGAGAGAGAGAGAGAGAGAGAGAGAGACAAAGAAAGTAATATCAACATCTATGAAAAACATCAAGGGTCTATGAGACCAAAAGTAATATAATGGTACCTAGATATAGCAAGCAATTCAAAACTAAAAGAAAAAGTAGAAAAAGAAGACATCTAACGCTAGTGTATATATATGTAATATCTACATGTAATCAACAGATGATCCTGTGTAGAGTGAGATATGTTGTGATAAGATAATGACGATCCCCCATTCTAGAATTGATCAAATGATCCTGTATAGAGTAAGATATTCCGTGATAAGCTAATGATGATACTCACCTTGGCTAGAATTGATCTGAATAGCAGAGAGAATATTAGGCCACCCAGCCAAATAACCTCTTGGGTGGATATCTACCTTTGTCAAGTGGAGGGTTATGGTACTTTGAGGGTGTCTGGTGGGATAGATTAACCTTGCTCCACTGAGAACTTCTTTGGGGTGCGGTGGATCCAAAATGCAGGTATGGGTTGTGGACTCTAATGTGGCCCCATGAAGATGGTTTTGGATTTACCTAGCAATCTTTGGCGTAGGTTTCACCAAATTAGTTAAGCTAAGGCTTTACAAAGGAGAGTAGGGATATTATGCGAGTGGCTTTGATTCAGGAAGCCTTTTTCGAAGGCCTATGCACAACTTTTAATGAGGTTAGCCTCTTCTTTGAGGGTAAGTTTTTCTCTCTGAGGGGGTGTCCCTCTGTTAACCCCCTATTTAGAACATGTGTTTAAGGGGTATTTAAAAAACTCCCTACGTATGGATTTTTAAAATTTAAAAACACTCCTTCTGTAACACTTTTAACAATAAAAGTACCCCTTTGTACCAAAGTTTTCACCATTTCAATTAAAAATCCCCTTATGTATGTAATTTTTCTGTACTAACTCCATAAGAAAAAAAAAACCCATTTGTTGAACTCACGTGCTATCTTACATATTTTTGAGTGACACCCCCCCCCAAGTTTTTTCTTCATTGCTTGCATTGCTTGTTGAATCTCCTTTTGATGGAGCAATTCTTAGGCTTTAGTCTTGGAAAGACCTTTGTTGATGCTTTTGTTGGAATAGAAGACTCGATCTTCAAGGTGAACTTGGAGACGTACAAAAAGATCTGGGCGGCATTAGCCACCGACAAGGACTAGCGAAATTATGTAATAGACGGAGAGATAAAAAAAGTTGGTTCTATTCCAGTCTATTTCAGAAAAGTTGTTCTTAGAATGGATCCAGTAAAGGCACTAAGATACCTATTTAAGGACTTACCGATAGAGATTACTTTAGTGGTAGTGTCTAATCCTGTATAATAAAGGTTTAAGGAAAGATCCCCTATAACAAAGGTTTAAGGCAGAGTGACACACCTTAATGATGCAAACATCCCCCTTAAAAAGATAAGCAAAAAACTAGTGTGTTTTAAAGGATGCAAATCATACACCAATGCAAATGAGAGGGGCTTTGAGAAATGATGCAAATAAAAGTTAGAGCAACTCATTAACTTGTGATTTGAAGCTTGAAACCCCTTAAAAAGCTAAAAATGATTAGTGTTAATCACTTACTTAAAAGTGATTTGAAGCTTGAAACCCCCCAAAAACTAAAAATAATTAGTGCTAATTACTTAATATAACGATGGGATGATCTGAAGCTTGAAACCCCAAAAAAACTAAAAATAATTAGTATTAATCACTTACTTAATGATGGACTAAAATGATTAGTATTAATCACTTACTTAATGATGGACTAAAATGATGAAACGCTTGATTCTCCTTAACTAGTGGATAATTTGCTTCAAGATTTGGTGTTACAACTCCTTGCACCTAATTGGACATGTTGGCTAAAAGGAATTTGATCAGTTCAAATTGTAGGCCACCAATTTTGTGTTTTTACTGCTATGTTTTTACACTAAAAATAATGTTTTTTTAAAGCCATTTTTGTTTGAATTAGGCTGAGCCTTTTGATGTGGTGGAAGGTGTTTGAGTTGGCTTGAAGGCCCTATGCTTGGTTTTCAAAGAGTGACTCTAAGGAGTTAGAAACAAGCATATTAGTGAAAGCTACATTTTTGACAAATGAGTTAGAAACAAGCATATTAGTGAAAGGAGTTAGAAACAAGCATATTAGTGAAAGGAGTTAGTCAAAGAGAGACTCTAAGGAGCTAGAAAAAAGCATATTAGTGAAAGGTACACTTGTGCAAAGAGGGGAGAGAGATGGTTATGGATAATGGAGTTATAATTATGGCTTAATGATGATAGCTAGAGATTATGGCTTTAATGCCATATTAGAATTAAAAGAGGTAGTCTAAGAAAATAGTCCAAATAATTGATGGCCGCCCGCACTACCAAAATGGGTGTGGCCATTATGCAAAAATTGGAGGAGAGTCATCCAACGCCGATGCTAGCCCTGCCTTGATCTGCTTATCATAAACCATCACATGGATTATATGCACATAGCAGTTTACCATGCAAATAATTGTTTAAAAAGTATTCTCATAACAATGCAACATGCTTAATTGATTAGGTAGGCATTGGGAAGGATCATCAAAATCCAAGGGTAAGGTATCCCACAACCTTGACATCGACATATATTTACACAAAGATATATGGTTTAATGTGCAATGCCAATACAAGCACGAAGTGTTATCTTGATGCTGAGACCAAGGCCACAATAGTTTTTTCTCATTGCCAATGCATGGGAACCATGATACATCTTATTATTGGTACCACAAGTAGGCTCTAACACGGAATCACTTATTAAGATGCCCCCTACACCAAGGTAACCCTTAGCCCATCTTGCCCCACCAACTACTAGTTCATTTGAGCTCCCTACAAGAGGTATGTACAAACCCCACAAACGCCATTGCCACCCGTGGTCACAACACAAAAGTAGTGCAAGCATAGAGGCACAACACATAAGAAGAAAAACTCTCTCTCTCTCTCTCTCTCTCTCTCTCTCTCTCTCTCTCTCTCTCTCTCTCTCTCTCTCTCTCATACACGAGTTTACCAAGAGCCATTTTCATTATGTGTAAAAGTCCTTCATACAACAAGCAAAAGTTCATTTACATACTTAAACTCATGTTTACACTTGGTTGGAAACCATTAAAAAGACCAAAATAGACTTCGATTTATAGTCATAGCCATACAAAGGACCATGACTTCTCAATACATTTGAAATAATACATGACGACGACGATAATTCCAAAATGGGTTAACATGCCCCCCTTCCTGAATTAATCTATTGCATGAGGATAATTCTAAAATTGCTTAGCATCCCCCCCTTCCTGAATCAAAGCCTTGAGATGGTGGGCTGTAGTAGACAATGATGTGTGGACATATGTGATGGAACCACAAAGTATCGGTGCTCCCTAATATTCTTGTTGAGTTTGATAAGGAGTTCTCCCGCTTCGTACTCGACACTGAGGTAAGAGGCTATGCTTTCCAAGGTCACCAAAGGGTTAGTAGGAATGAGATGGATGTAGTAGAAGTGGATGAAGTAAAGAACTTAGGAGTGCTTTGTGGTGGTTGTTGTGAAGATTGTGGTACAATTTGTCTGTTAAGAAGCTATGATGCTTCCCAAGGTCATTGGGAGCATTAGTAGTAGGAATAGAGATGGATGTAGTAGAAGTGAGTGGTAGTGTGCTTGTATTCTTGGTGGATCAAGTGAGATGTCAAGGTAGAGGCATCCTTTCTTCTTGGCTCTTTTTCTTGATCTTCAAAGGATGGTGGTTCTATGTGCTTGAAGAATTGCTCGACTTCCTCAAAGAAATGGTCTTCTTTTTATTGTCATCAGGGTAGACAATGTGTCATCATCAAAGGAATAGGTCTTACAATTTGTTCGAGGTGTGGCGCCAAGCGTCATTGTCTTTGGGATTGCCCGAAGGCTCAGTAGGTTTGGCAGCAAACCATCTGTCCTAGCGACTATCCCTAAGAAGATCTTGTGATGTTGGTTCAGGTGTCAAGGTTGGAATGTAATAGAGCTCTATCATTTGCTCTCCATTATCATCTAGTACTTGAGAAGGACATTGCTACACCAAGAGGGGATGTGTGTACAGAGTGGTGTGATCAATGATAGTGCTATTGAAGGACATTGCTACAAAGGGATGTGTGTACGGTGTGGTGTGATTAACGATACTATAACATGACATATGGTGGCAGTGGTTTTGTGCAAGTGTTGCAAGAAAGAGCAATACTGTGATGAATAAGGTTAAAGGATTGGGACAACAATCTCGGGGAGCTTGGCAACTCACCTATCTCCACTGCTTGGCTCATGAGTTTGCTGAGCCTCTCTTTTAAGCTCCTTGCCACATGGTATAGCTTTTGTTGGTGGGGGTTCTTTAGCCTTGGTGAGCTCTTCATGTAAATGGGGGATCTTTGCATCTCTATCTACTATATGGCCTTGCTGGGGAGTCACTATTAGCTTTAGATGGTCCCAGTGCTTATTCTTTAGCTTCTCCTATACTTTCTATAACCTGAGTCCTTAACTTGAGTCCATTGTCTACCGTGTCTCTTTGCAATGCCCTAGCTGCTTTGAGCTCAGACTCTATGGACTTCTGCTTGTAATCACCTTGTTTTAGTCTTCAAATACAGTGAGATGAGCATCTTTTGTTGATCCTTTAGCTCCTCTTCCTTGGTTGTTAAGTCTACGTTGGCTTTGTTAGCTTGTTGCCCTGCTGCTTGGATCTCCTCTTGAACTTTAGCTTACATCGTCTTGAATTTATCTTCTCTTTGCTTTAGCATGTCATGCTTCTCTTTAGCTTTGGCCATTAGTTTTGGCCCATTTTTGCTTCTCAGACATAGCTTCTTCTAACTGCCGTTACATGGCCGAAACTGTAGCTTTGTGCCTTGTCAGTATAGCATCTCGGACATAGCTTCTTCTAACTCCTTTTGGAACCTTGATGGAAGAAGTTAGGACTGCCAGCTGAATAAGAGTGTCAACATATCATTGGTGCTTTGAGAGACAGGCTGTTATTGTTGGACTTATGTTCTGGCTGCAATTGTGGTGTTGGCCCTTGAGTTTGATCTTGGTGATGTTGGACTCCTTGTGGCAGAGGCTGACGTGGTGGCATCTCTTGAGTCTTGTGGATTTCCATGACATTTACATCTTCTTCGTGATGGTATCCTTCTTCCTCATGAGAAGGTAGAGGCTGTGTGGGCTTTGCAGCTTGTGTAGCCTTAGTTGTTATGGCTTCAGGGGTCTGATCCCTCTTCCTCTTATCTTTCAGTTGGCCTTCTGAAGATTCCCTAAATATTTGGCTAGCCACTAGAGGTTGTAGTAGATGTTGTGTAAGTGTCCTAAGTCTCTTGAATGGTTGTTTTTGCTAGTTGTATGGATTTTGTTGCTGTGTGTATGCTACTCATGTCACAATAAATGACAATGGCCCTATTCACGGGCTCATACATATTATCACTAAGTAGCTTCTAAAACCAAGCTACCTCACAAGTTGCCCATAGAAGTTTCCCTGTACTCTTCCTCTATACTTGTTAAGGTAACTGTCGACTGTTTCTTACTGCTCTAACTCATAAGTATCACTCCCAAAAGAAAACATGAAGGTGCTGGTAGATCTCTTATCTGTGACACCACTAGCCCAATTAGCATCTTTGTAGCCATGGAGTAGTTCCATGAGCTCATCTCCTAGGATTCAAAACCCCCCCTTCTGCTTCTTGAGCTTCTTGGATGGGGTTATGGGGGTAGAGGGGGCTTCTTCGTCATTGGATTCCAGATTCTGTGTTTGAGTGATATGCAATGATTGTAAGCTAATCAATGTGGCTGCTAGATATTAATGTAAGCTATTGTTGGAGACTGCCCTAGTGTGTGCTGCAGTTTTATTAAGATGGTGGCAGTATGATTCGGTTTACATTAGTCAAGAGAGCATTGATGTGTCTCCCTTTTGTGCCTTCTGTATGTTGGAAACGAGTATAATCATAGATTAATTATAATTTTGATTATGATTAACAATTGATCAGGAGAAAAACCTGCCGATTTGCTTGTAGAATCTGTATTGCTTTACTTACAAATGATCAAGATGAAGGTGAAGATGAGATCCTCTAGGGCTTGCATTTAGGGAGATGGCTTCTTGTTGCTGCAACTCTTAAAAACTGGTAGCAGTTTGCTTGGGAGACAAGAAGGGCATGCTGTGCATGATAGGGTACTTTGGTAGGCACCATTCCTACTGTAAATTTCCCTACTTGCCTAAAGCTCATGATGAAATTAGTCAGCCCAATTGACTAGCAGCCCTTGCTTCAACATGGCCAGTGTGGAGAGGTACACCTCTTGAATATGTATGTCCACCATCTGCTGAGGTGATGAGGGCCCTGGCTGGGAGCACCAGGTCCTCTCCTTGGAGATATTCTCCCACCAATCCACTAGGTGATAGCTTGGATCTGTGTGGTATGTGACTTTGTGTTCCACCTTCTGTTGGGACTTGATGTGGATGTGCAGCATCATTTTGCCACTTCTTTCAGCAGCTCCTTTATGTAGTAGATTGATCATATTTGTTATTTTCTTTAATTATTTACATATATATGATAGCTACATATGGACATATCCATGGATGAAGTTGATAATAGGGAGCCACTTGCTGATGTGGCAACAAGAGTTGCTAGTGTGGCAAGTTTGATTGCTCATGCCTAAGAATGATGTGGCTTGTCCACATAGTGGATGGTTCTAATGAAATGGACTTGTGATGTGGCATATGTATGACATGGCACCAGGTGAGGTGACATGTCATGTCATCCTGCATGAGGTGGCACAATGACAAGGTAGAGATGGCAAGGTGATGTGGCATGTTAATGACAAGGCTTGGTACACCACCAAACTTAGGTTACCAAGGTTAATTAGGCTTGGTTTTAGACTTAGAAGATGGATGCAAAATATACCATTTTTCATTTGGGAGAGGGGTGAAATTAGACCGTCCTTGGCTTAAATTCAACAATTATCTTTTCATAGATACACAGTGTGTAATTTTTTTTTGAATTTTCAAATTATAAATCTTGAAAAATTTAAATGTTAAAGCTTAAATTCAACCTTAGATCCACATTGTAATGACTATCCCCTAGCCTCTTGACACTTTAAAGTTAAAAATTAACAATTTAAGTAGAGAAGGTCTCTTGCACATGGATGCCCAATAGCAACACATTACAATATCTCTTGTTTTTATGTTGTGGTTACATCATTTCAATTTATTAGTTTATCCCTTAGCTTCTCAGTATAAATGAGAATTGTTGCATGTCTCACACTTGGCATATTGAGTAAACTAGATATTCTAGGAAACCATGTGGTATGGCATGTGTGTTTGGATGTCTCCATTGCACATGTGTGGTTCTTATATGGAAGTTACAAAGCAAAAAAGAGATGGGATAAACACACTATGTTATCCTTTCCTTATCCAACATGAACTAGGGTGTGGAATCTTGAGATGCAAAATAGTGATTTCATGTACAAATTTATAGTTTAGGCCCAAAGCCAAAAGTATATATATGGAAGCCACTATAAGGTAGTGTATTCTTTAATTTGTGTTAAAGTTAGGAAAAAGTTTGTTACAAAGAAAAATGACAGTTACATACGCTAATCATATGTAAGGGCTTTATTCAAAAGCATAGCTAGATGCTAATAGCTTTTACTAGCAAACTTTTGGTGGCTTTGGCCATGCCATTCTTCTTGCTCCATGATCCATTGCTATCCATCCATTATGGTAGGCTTCAACTTTCCAGTCTCCCTAGAAGTGCATGTTTCCAATTCAATACATCTTGTGTCATAGCCAACCCATAATACCTCTCCACAAAGGACTAATCATCTACTACTTCCAAAAGAGATGAAACACATCATTCTAGGGCCTTCCTAAAAAAAGGACACACTAGATTAATATTCACCCATTTCTCTAGGTGGTTTCTTGTGGGTAGTTTGCATTTGAGCACTCTCCATAGAAGCAAGTTAAACTTCCCTAAGGAGGTAGCTATCTAAACTGTGTTTGTGTATCTCCTCCAAACCCTCTCAGGATCTCTTGTTGTTTGCCACTTTGAAAGCTTGATGCTAGCCTTTGAATCCAATCCATCATTTTTCAGGCTCATTCTTTGGTTGTAAGTTTGACCAATGGCTTGCCTCGAGCATCCAATTATGCATCTACTTATTGTTGGAGAACTGTTTGGATGAGAGATAATTCCTCAACATCAAGTCTCTAACTTACCTTTGAGAACCATACTCTTCCACATGCTAAGAATAAGCATGTTGATTAAATCTCCATAATCCATCCATGTGAGCCACTATTGCTCATCCCAAAATTTCTACCACATCCTTATTCTATTTTGGAGAAGTTTTCGGACTTTGTTAACATTGGTAAGAGCTAGAGGTGTTCCTTCACTGCCTCAAGAATGTACCCAATGTGGTCTCAAATTTGAAGGTCCAAGGTCCAAGGAACAAGGATGAATGGAAACACTTACCTTGAAAGAAGCGCTAAATTCTCAAAACATCAATTATGTACCCTTCAAAGACACATAAACTAACATTGCAAGAAGAGAGGTGGGCTACTTATGTCTTCTACAAGAAATTAGAGCTATTGGTGGTTAAACAAAAGGAAAAGGTAGCACATCTTATGATTCAAGCCTTGTCCAAGGTTAGGGCAATCTCTAGCAAGGAGGCAACAGTGGAGGATGGTCTTTAGCCACACGCTTTATGAGGACACATGCAAACATAATAACATTGCCCATTGGTGACAAATTGTCAAAGGATCCTTAAAACCCAAGGACCAAATATATTCGGCCTAGTACTAAGAGATGTTTCACATTTGGCCATTGAAAAATAACCGCTACACTAGAGATGCCGAGCAAAAATAGGTGTCTTTTTGGGGTGGGGACAATAGTGTGAAATAGTGAGTGTTGTACTTGCAAAAATTAATAAAAAAAAATAGAGGTTTTACATTTGTCCGCGGCCGCATGTCTGAAGACAAATCGGACGGACCAGGGGCCAAGTGAACAGGTTTATAATTAGCAAAATGTACGTTGCCGTATTTACATGGAATGAAAATGTAAGCAAATCTAGGGTTAGAAAGATGGTGCAGGAGGCCGCAGTAAAGGGTAGCCTTAGCAATTGGGTAATCTCCATATGGAATTAGGTGAGGGGGGTTTGCACTACTGCACAACGGTTGCCCCAAGGTGGGAGAATTGGAGTCTCGGCCCTTAAGCCTAATGGGGAGGGCAAGAAAGGCCTTGGCGATGAAGAGGAGGCTAACACAGCCTTCATTTGGGTTGTGAGTTGCCATATCGAAAGCCTTTGAGAGGGCACTTGCATGGCTTCTTCCAAGATGTCCTTGGCCATGTGGCGGTCTTCTGCTCTCAGCTTAGCCACTTGGCTATGCACACATTGTAAGGAGGCGGCCATTGTAGAATTTGAAGATGAAGATGGTGAAGGAGGAGGAGGAGGAGGAGGAGGAGGGGAGGAGGAACACCCTTGCTGCCTCATAGCCTCCTCGTCTTGCCTATCAATACTTGGCACAACCCTAGAGGCTTGCCTTTGTGAAACCTTTGCTCTTGCCTATTAATACTTGACACAACCTACTAGAGGCTTGCCTTTGTGAAACCTTGCTCCATTGAGGTAGCTAAATACCTTCAAAATTTCAACATCACTCTCAAGATTGGAAGATCAACAACAACACAAACAACAATAAGAGGAGTTGGACCACTAAAAGATGAATGATGCTTGATTGGGCCTTTTTGCTTGCACATAAACTAAAGAAAAGTGCCCCAAAGGTAATATTCCCAAATTTTTATCTCTTACTTAAATACCAAAGCAGCTAAAAGCCATATTTGAAAAGATAAAAGTTCCATTATGCTATCATTCTAAAGTTTGAAAAGTTTCCATCCCAACAAAAAGAAAAGTTTTTGTTTTGGATAAATGATTCGAAAATTTCCAAACCACATTGTGTTAAAAAAATTGTGTCTATTCGTAATGCTACCTAACAAGATAGGAACCAATAGGGCCATTTATTTTCACCATCATGCAATTGTTTCCTTTAAGGAAGAATATCACCTTGGAAAAATTTCTTAAAATGATCAAAACTTCTCAACCAAATTTGTGAAATGATGTCTGTCCCAATATAAAGTGTGGAAATAAAGTTAACTCCACACAAAAGAAAAGAATGACCTTAGACCAAGGAAGGCATGGCTTAATGTCTATTTATGCTTACACCTATTTCCCAAGGTTTGTCAAGAGGTGTTACAATTTTTAGAAGAACAAACAAACATCTTCTTTTAAGCATATCCTCACCTAGCACCTATTTTCCAAGGTTAACACCACACTTTTTTTGTTAAACTTTAGCATATCCCTACGATCATAGATTCCTTGTTGCTATTGTAACTCATTCCAAGCGTCAATGGCACTTCTTGTTTGAGTAAAAATAGAAGTAATATGGAACATTCCTTCTTCTCCTTTATTGGCCATCACAACATTTAAAAAAATGTCATTATAGGCCTACATGCTATAATATCATTATAGGTCTACATGCTATAATGATAAAAACCATGACTACTTACACAAATACCCATGCTTAGTTTTTGTTGTCTCCAAGACACCATGGGTATTACTGGCAATGAACGTGCACCTTTCTCATGAATTTTGTGACACTGTTTTAGTCATAAACCCTCCTTTATGATAATTGCACCTTTAGATTCTTTGTTGAATGTTTTAAATCTTCCTAATTAAAAACCGAAATCACAAGGGAGCAACATAATTGTTTTGAGTCTTTTTGTAAAGCTTGATTGCACTGATTTTGACATACTAATTTTTAATACTCACCCACTATAAACAGAACTTGGTAAAAAAATTCATTGCACGAGAAGAGTCAAGTTCAATTACACGAGAAGAGTCAAGTTCAATTGCATGAGAAGAGTCAAGGCTTGACTGCACTAATTCTGGCATATTAATTTTTAATACTCACCCACTATAAACAAAACAAAAAAGTTCATTGCACAAGAAGAGTCAAGTTGAATGTGGAAAGGGAACAAGCTATCACATGCGTTATTCTTATTTATAGAGATATTATATTAGAAAACTTAAGATTAGCCTAAGTTCCATTTTCATGCTTTATTGATGTTCATGGTGCATAAAGGAATTCCCATAAATAAGAAAAAGATATGACTAAAGGTCAAAGATCAATAAGTTGCTACACTATCTCTTTATGGCACTACATAATACCTCCGTATTTGAGAGACTAAACATACTCAAGCTATGATTGTTGATGTTCTCATTTGAGATTTCTAATGTGGATGTAGTGTATACATAACATATTAGAATTTCATTTAGCACTCAAAGGTGATTTTTAAAGCAATCGCAGGACCTAAAGATGGTGTTGTGTCATTGGCTAAAGAAGGTAAAAACACATGTGTATCTTTTGCACTCTTGTAAAGGTGTATAACTAGCATTAGAGACCTTAGGTTAAGCTTATGATGCAAAAAAATAGTGCCTTAGGACATTATTACAATACTAGTCCATGTATCACCCATGGTACACATGTTACAATAGGCGCCCTCATACCGTATGCTTAGGTTAAACTTATGATGCAAAGAAAAATTGTGCCTTAGGACATTATTACAATACTAGTCCATGTATCACCCATGGTACACATACTACAATAGGCAAAAAAAATAGTGCCTTAAGACATTATTACAATACTAGTCCATATATCACCCATGGTACACATGCTACAATAGGCACCCTCATACCTTATGCTTTCTTTAGAAAGTTCAAGAAAACATATCTTTGACATAATTTAGGATCAAAGATATGTTTTGTTAAAAGTTCTTTAAATATATGATAATTTATTCTAAACTTATTTGTACTCTTTGTTAAAAATCAATGATCCACCCTCATATTGTAATGTCCAAGAATTGGCACCTAGCTCATTCATGTATAATCCTCCATTATGACGAGTAGCGATGTTAGCATCTTTGTGTCTACATGGAATGGTGGCTTAGGAGTGGAGACGACTTAGGGAGTTGGGCCATTAAAAGGATATGCATGCTTTTACGAACCACTATTCCCATAATGGTCAACACATAAGGGTGCTAGAATTTACTATTGGACATTATGCCTTGAGGTTGTGAGACCCACACAAGCACCTAGATGGTTTTCTATGGCAGTAGTAGAGACACTAAGAAGTTGTTGTGAACAAACATATTGAGCTAGCCAATCCACTCACTACATAAGCACCTAGATGGTTTTCTATGGTGGTAGTAGAGACACTAGGAAGTTGTTGTGAACAAACACATTGAGCTAGCCAATCCACTCACCAATTATCTACCTTATTGTATGTTGCACCCTTAGGCTAGCTTCTATTATCATTCTAAGTAATTCTAAATCAACCATTGAAGCTCCCTTCACAACAGCACACCAACGTCTTTGTTAATGTTGCAATTTGAGTTTATGTTTTTTACAATGAAAGATTCTATATTGGTAGTGTATCCTCTTACACTCTCTACCCCTATTGTAAATGCACTCTCTCTCTCTCTCTCTCTCTCTCTCTCTCTCTCTCTCTCTCTCTCTCTCTCATAGTGAATTGTTTAAGGAATTACCTTTACATTTATCAGGCATGTGTCATAAAACAATGTCCATGTGACATGGCTAAAGTACTCCTCATCTCTTTGTAAGCTATTGTGAATGCAGAACTTACTCTTAAAATAATTCTAAATGGCCGTTGTGATATGAAAGAGCCAAGGCTCTTCTAAATATGAGACTTCTTCAAGGTGAATCCCTTTTAGGAGCTTCATTTTACCTATTTCTTTTGAAGATGGCTCAGTGGTCCCTTACAATCCTAAGAGGCTAACTTGCTCCCTAGTCAAATTTAAAACGTCACATTTCCAAGTTCTAAGGTAAGGAAGCCACATTTAATGCATGATATTGGATATAATCAAGCTCTTCCCTTTTGATATCTTAGTGCCCCTTCATTATCTTTTCCTTTAACATGCCTCCATAAACATGCATGAAGGCATGCTTGACTCGTAATAAACGACTCTGTCATGTACATTTTTAAGCATTTTGGCTCACAAAAACTTGAAAAGATCTTGGAAGCACGTCAAAAAACTTGAAAAGATCTTGGAAGCACGTCAATTTTGTAGATGTAAAATGGTAAAAACATGTGGATTTTAACCTTTTTATGTCAATCTTAAAGGGTAAGAGCGCTCCTCACAAGGCAACCTTGCATAAAGTAGCACCTTGATGAGTCTCTCAATGCTTGTCAACAGACATCAAAAAGCGGATGTGATTTGCTTTGCATTCCAATAAACTAGTGTAATGGCCAGTCTCCAACAGGTAGGAGCTCGGCACACGGTACACCATTCAAAAGATAATTGTACAAAGAAGGCATTTTGGCATGTAGTCCTGTGTGTGTGTGCGCGCGCGCGCGTGCGCATGCGCATGCGCGCTACAGTCTTCCCCCCCTCTCTCTTTCAACATTGTCACATTCCACTCTCTCTCTCTCTCTCTCTCTCTCTCTCTCTCTCACACACACACACACACACACACACACACACTTTGTGAAATCACACATACACATACACTACGACTATTGGAGCCTTCCCCACACCCCCCCTCTCTTTCTGTGCACATCTCTCTCTCTCTCTCTCTCTCTCTCTCTCTCTCTCTCTCGCTCTCTCTTTGTCTATGCATTTGTGCACACTCCAGCCTTTCACTCTCTCTCTGTCTCTCTCTCTCTCTCTCTCTCATCATACAACGCTGTAGCGACGCAAGTTGAGCATGGCAATGCTCACAATACTCTCCAAAAGAGCTGGACCCACCATGCAATCTTTCCCTTCTATTGTAGTCCCTCTCTATGCTACTGTCCTCCCCCCCCTCTCTCTCTATGTATCTCTCTCCCCCCCTATAGTCCTCTCTCTCTCTCTATGCTGCACTCCTCCCCCCTAACTCTCTCTATGTATCTCTCTCCCCTATAGTCCTCTCTCTACTTCTCTCTCTTTCTCTCTCTATGTTGCAATCCTCCCTCCCCTCTTTCTCTCTCCCCTTCAGCTTTGTCATATTCTCTCTCTCCCCTCCCACAAACACACACATATAGACTCTCTCTCTCTCTCTCTCTCTCTCTCTCTCTCTCCTACAAGCACCCCCTATCGGCGAGCTAATGAGAGAAGTAGCTGCCTCCACATTTCAACCTGCACGCAAGTTAACAAATCCTTTGTGTGTGAGAGAGAATATAGCTGTGTGAGAGGAAAGAAGCATCGTCTGCGGGGTTGCAAACTTCATGCAAGCAACAAAAGCCCATGAGAGAGAGAGAGAGAGAGAGAGAGAGAGAGAGAGAGAGAGTTACCTCATCTGGGGGGACAGAAGAGAGAATCTATGTGAGAGGGAAGAAGCACCCTCCATAGGGTTTCAAACTGCATGCAAGAAAATAAAGCCCATGAATGAGAGAGAGAGAGAGAGAGAGAGAAATCCTATGTGAGAGAGCTCCATGCTTAGAGTTTGCCATATTAGAAATTCATCTCGTTTGAAATTCTCTGAGGCGAGCAGTGTGCTTGTAATTGATTGATAAAATGGTCTTTAATTTTCGTAGATTAAAGCCGATGAATTAGACCGAACA
>NC_141051.1:19994061-20329061 GCF_041138505.1 Cibotium barometz
ACATATAAATCTATTTATATATACATGCTTACATACCTATAGATACACATACATACATAATATATTTACGTGTGTGTATCTATAGGTATGTAAGCATGTATACAAAGATTTCATTGAAAGATGTGAGATGAGATCATCTTAGATTCAAATTCAAAATTGCATTGGAAGATGTGAGATTTGGCTCCTCCTCACGCTTGCAGGAGGAGTGGTTATTTTGCATTAACCCCACCTCCTTTGTCCACGTGGAGGGAGGTGGGGTTGTGGTTAATCTTGTATAGATAGTATGAAGGCAACGTTAACGGTAACGTGCTTAAAAGGGTACCGATTTGGTGGCAAAACCCGCGCACTTTCAAATTTTAGTTTTTGCGAAGGTTGCCGTTGCAGCTTGCGTCTTAAATAAGGAAGTAAACGACCACAATTAAACACTTCATAGACAGTATGATGGAGATGCGTCGCTTGCATACCATGTTGGACGGTGATGTCATGTGTTAATGTGATCTAAAAAGTCATGACAACAATGCTTAAATTGGATGCTCATCTTCCTCCTCATTCCTCGCCTCCTCTCCCATTGAAGTGATTGCAAGAGTAGTGTTAGTAACTTGTTCCTCAGCCTCTGGGCCATCTGGCTCATAATCCACAAGGTCAACTATCTCCCTAACCTACTCACTGCCAATCGGAGGCTGTGGCTCTCCAGATGCATCAAAAAAATGAGGATCAGATTCCATGCTCTTCATTCCCACCTCTTGGAACTCATTTGGTAACTCCTTCAGAGCTATCACTCTTTGCTTGATAAATTTTACCTAGAGTGGATCAGATTCCACTGCAACCACATTTCTACCTCTTTTCAATGCACCGACAGTTGTGGTACCAGTCCTCGCACAAAGAGATCCATCAACCACTCTCCTTTCATAGAAAGTAAATGAATTAAAGCTACAATACGTATGAAGCTTACAAAGTGAAATTATCTTTTCGTATAAAGAACTATACATTTATTTTAAGTAATCATGATTTCAATTAAACGCTACAGTAATCATGCTTAAGTTTTTGAAACCACCTCTCAGATTTTTAACCCTAATAGAGAGGTGGGAAGTAGTGATGAGAAGGTGCCTTTTATAGACTTTATCCAAGAAACATAGAACAAAGAAAGAGGCCATGTATTCCTTCCGTGGGAATGAGCTCGTGGAGGAGCTCACTCCCAAGGAAGAAGGCATGAATTCCTTCCTTGGGGATGAGCTCGTGGAGGAGCTCACTCCCAAGGAAGAAGGCATGAATTCCTTCCTTGGGGATGAGCTCGTGGAGGAGCTCGAAGGCATGCATGTCAAGACCTTGGTCACGATAGTAGAAGGAAAAAAATTCTCAGTGGCCCACCACACTCCCAATTGTTTTCTTGTTAACCAAGAAGCTAGAGGTCGAAGTTGCCCTTACCAGAACTAGTCTAACAACATGATCCAAGTGTCGTGGGGCGCATACAATAGAAGTGTGTGGAATATGTTTCCACGTACAATCCTTCTACCATGACTGGCACAACTATAGATGTCACATAAGTGAACATCTTCCTTTATACAAATATTGTTTGGATTACATTTATCCATAATGCCTCAAAAATTCAAGCGAGACAAGCTATCCAAGAAAGATAAGCAGGCTCTATGCAAGTCCCATAGGACAAAACAAAAAAGGTTTTAATTTGAGGATTTACTACCATACCTTGTAGTCGTGGCCACCAGGGCCCTACACAGCAACCAACACTCAAGCCAATGGATTAATATAACACATGCATCACAAATATAGTGCATCAGGGGGGTAGGGTGAACTAGTCAACTAGGTAGACTATTATCTTAATGAGATCCACACTACCTGTACCCACCAGACAAAGATCAAGAACCCACAAGTGCTAACTACATGCCTTGGGATGGCGAATGCCAAAGTTGATGCTGCTATGTGAAGAGGATACTTGGAGTTGATGAGAAAGGGCCCAAGAAGACCTTAAGCAAGCTGCCAATCAAGAGACCACTCCCTATGCTACAAGTTACAAAACCCATAGCTCAAAGCATTCTATAAGAAGCAACTCAACAACAAGAGCATTCTATAAGCAACTCAACAATAAGATCTAAGGCCAATATAAGAACCATAAACACAAGAGGCTACTATTGTAACTCTGCTATAAAGTGTACCAATGTTCTTGACTATACAACAAGCAAGCAAGTTAAACACACACATACCAGAGAACTACTTGGAGTCTACCAGAGACTTCAAGGGAGCCGTCCATCTATATGCCAACATGATGCCACCATTGATGCAAGCTATGAATGAAGAAAGAAGTTGAGTTAAAGAAGATCACTTTGGCATACAAAATCTGCTTCTCCAATCCTCCACACCCAATCCACCTTTTTGCTTGGGTGTACAAACTTGCTCCTAGAATATTGAGTGCTAGACTTTACCATCTTGAGCTCCCCATGGGAAATCTTGAAATAGTTTCTCCACTTTCTGCTATGCGGCATAGCTGGGTCTGGTTCTAGTGGGCCATTTTGGTTTGGATTTTTTGGTAGAGCTAGTTAAATCTCTACTTGCTATTCATATCAGCTCCAATATGACAATCTAATATCTGGAAGGGATGACCATGCATTAGGCTTATTTTGGACTCAATTTCGGTCCTTTCTTCTCTAGATAGAGAAAAGGTTTGAACCTATAGAAAGAAAGCTACCATAACAAAACTTTTGCTTTTTAGATATATTTCATATATTCTTTATAAGGATTTATTATTAATAAAGAAATACGATTTGCCTAATAAAATACTTAGACCAAACTGTATATTGTCAGTTTCTTAACTCGTTATGAAAGCTATAGATACTGTCAACTCATTTACTTTTGCATGTTTTGGAGGTTATCTTCTTCGCTCTCCTTTTTTCATATCAGAGTAGCTCTCCTCTTGCATTCACTTATCCCTTCTCTTTTTGCATGGCAACCACACGACCTAGGAGTTTGAGCTCCTCTATTAGAGCTATTACAATATATAATAGTTTTGATGTGGATAATCAAAGGTGGATTCCTACCACCATCTCTATTGGCAGTTGGGTTACGTTGCAGATGAGGAAGAGAAAAGGATAAAAAATGAGTTCATCAGCACATACAAAGGTAGGGTTAAAGATTTCAAGTTCTTTGACACAAATAAAAACATCAAAGAATTCCTTATACAACATGCTTATATGCACTCAAAGTTGCGTTTACAATGTTTACCTAATGGCATCCCCCTCTATAGATCAAATTGTAAGTGGGAGGTATTTCAAATGATTTTACATTATGTCTATGTAATGAGTTTCTTTTCTGTATGATTAATTTTCTTGTATTTGTCTGTACAGACGTATATCCTTCAAACCTTGTAGATTGGCAACCCATAGATAGTATAGTGGGAACTTTTGGTGTGTTTCATGCTTTTATTGGTGAGCAACAATACAAAGTAAGATCAAGTAGGTGTTTGGCAGAGAGAGGAGTTTTCTCTTATGACATGTTTTATATGGCACCTCATAGTGTTATAGCTTATGGCTCTCTAAAAGCATCACCTCTTGCTTCATTCAACTGTCCAGAATGGCCGATATCAACTACAGAAACAAGTGAGTGCTCTAGGTTATTGTGCAAAGATGTATGTGACCAAATGTGGCAACTCGCCCAGCAAGTGAAAATAATTGTGTTTATGCCATTGCATGTGTTCGTTGAATTCTTTTATAATGAGGAGGTTAGATGCCAATGTTTATCTGCGAATCAGAGACATGTTTGGATTTCTTGGATCAAAACTGATATGTGAAAGAACAAAATGGGGTTACCTGCAAAATTTAGCAGAAGGATTATCTGTACATATATGATTGGCTCTCAGAATTTTATTTTAGCCTTTCATTACATGAGATGGCATTATGTGAATGGAAATATTATAGCTATTGATCGGGACTTGGAGGATAACATTGAAAATTCATTAATTCTATTAGAGGTATCATTTGAGTACGAGCTTCTGATAGTACTTAATAAAAGGTCAAAAATTTCCCTACGTCAAGTGAGAACTAACTTGGCAAATGAGGTCGACCTACAAGTGCCTGATAATTATGTGTTCAAGTGCAACGACTGTAAGGTATGCCAATCACACTAGCCATGCAAACGTATTAACACACTATTAATATATGCAAAAATATTTCATTGCTATGCCCTAATCATTATTATTAATACATTACTGTGATTTTTGTAAACTGGTTCCGAGGAGAAAAGAAAGGACCATTCCATAAAGACATCATCAACAAGCAAGTTTTCTTGGTGCAGTCGGACTATGTAATTGGACCTTCAAATTTGAGACCACATTGGGTACATTCTTGAGGCAGTGAAGGAACACCTCTAGCTCTTACCAATGTTAACAAAGTCCGAAAACTTCTCCAAAATAGAATAAGGATGTGGTAGAAATTTTGGGATGAGCAATAGTGGCTCACATGGATGGATTATGGAGATTTAATCAACATGCTTATTCTTAGCATGTGGAAGAGTATGGTTCTCAAGGTAAGTTAGAGACTTGATGTTGAGGAATTATCTCTCATCCAAACAGTTCTCCAACAATAAGTAGATGCATAATTGGATGCTCGAGGCAAGCCATTGGTCAAACTTACAACCAAAGAATGAGCCTGAAAAATGATGGATTGGATTCAAAGGCTAGCATCAAGCTTTCAAAGTGGCAAACAACAAGAGATCCTGTGAGGGTTTGGAGGAGATACACAAACACAATTTAGATAGCTACCTCCTTAGGGAAGTTTAACTTGCTTCTATGGAGAGTGCTCAAATGCAAACTACCCACAAGAAGCCACATAGAGAAATGGGTGAATATTAATCTAGTGTGTCCTTTTTTTAGGAAGAGTGCTCAAATGCAAACTACCCACAAGAAACTACCCACAAGAAACCACATAGAGAAATGGGTGAATATTAATCTAGTGTGTCCTTTTTTTAGGAAGGCCCTAGAATGATGTGTTTCATTTCTTTTGGAAGTAGTAGATGATTAGTCCTTTGTAGAGAGGTATTATGGGTTGGCTATGACACAAGATGTATTGAATTGGAAACATGCACTTCTAGGGAGACTAGAAAGTTGAAGCCTACCATAATGGATGGCTAGCAATGGATCATGGAGCAAGAAGAATGGCATGGCCAAAGCCACCAAAAGTTTGCTAGTAAAAGCTATTAGCATCTAGCTATGCTTTTGAATAAAGCCCTTACATAGGATTAGTGTATGTAACTGTCATTTTTCTTTGTAACAAACTTTTTCCTAACTTTAACACAAATTAAAGAATACACTACCTTATAGTGACTTCCATATATATACTTTTGGCTTTGGGCCTAAACTATAAATTCGTACATGAAATCACTATTTTGCATCTCAAGATTCCACACCCTAGTTCATGTTGGATAAGGAAAGGATAACATAGTGTGTTTATCCCATCTCTTTCTTGCTTTGTAACTTCCATATAAGAACCACACATGTGAAATGGAGACATCCAAACACACATGCCATACCACATGGTTTCCTAGAATATCTAGTTTACTTAATATGCCAAGTGTGAGACATGCAACAATTCTCATTTATACTGAGAAGCTAAGGGATAGACTAATAAATTGAAATGATGTAACCACAACATAAAAACAAGAGATATTGTAATGTGTTGCTATTGGGCATCCAAATTGGATCTAAGGTTGAATTTAAGCTTTAACATTTAAATTTTTCAAGATTTATAATTTGAAAATTCAAAAAAAATTACACACTGTGTATCTATGAAAAGATAATTGTTGAATTTAAGCCAAGGACGGTCTAATTTCACCCCTCCCAAATGAAAAATGGTATATTTTGCATCCATCTTCTAAGTCTAAAACCAAACCTAATTAACCTTGGTAACCTAAGTTTGGTGGTGTACCAAGCTAGAGATACCCTCTTGGGTGGCCATGTGTGAGTTTGTGGGTGACATCACCACCATGTGTCATGCCACATCATCACTAAGCCACTCTAGGGAGGTGTCATTAACATGCCACATCACCTTACCACCTCTGCCTTGTCATTGTGACACCTCATGCAGGATGACATGACATGTCACCTCACCTGGTGCCATGTCATACATATGCCACATCACAAGTCCATTTCATTAGAACCATCCACTATGTGGACAAGCCACATCATTCTTAGGCATGAGCAATCAAACTTGCCACACTAGCAACTCTTGTTGCCACATCAGCAAGTGGCTCCCTATTATCAACTTCATCCATGGATATGTCCATATGTAGCTATCATATATATGTAAATAATTAAAGAAAATAACAAATATGATCAATCTACTACATAAAGAATCTGCTGAAAGAAGTGGCAAAATGATGCTGCACATCCACAACATCAAGTCCCAACAGAAGGTGGAACACAAAGTCACATACCACACATATCCAAGCTATCACCTAGTGGATTGGTGGGAGAATATCTCCAAGGAGAGGACCTGGTGCTCCCAGCCCAGGGCCCTCATCACCTCGGTAGATGGTGAACATACATATTCAAGAGGTGTACCTCTCCACATGGCCTACCTCTCCACACTGGCCATGTTGAAGCAAGGGCTGCTAGTCAATTGGGCTGACTAATTTCATCATGAGCTTTAGGCAAGTAGGGAAATTTGTAGTAGGAATGGTGCCTATCAAAGTACCCTATCATGCACAGCATGCCCTTCTTGTCTCCCAAGCAAACTGCTACCAGTTTTAAGAGTTGCAGCAACAAGAAGCCATCTCCCTGAATGCAAGCCCTAGAGGAACTCATCTTCACCTTCATCTTCATCATCTGTAAGCAAAGCAATACAGATTCTACAAGCAAAATTGGCAGGTTTTTCTCCTGATCAATTGTTAATCGTAATCAAAAGTATAATTAATCTATGATTATACTCGTTTCCAACATACAGAAGGCACAAAAGGGAGACACATCAATGCTCTCTGATTGATGTAAACCGAATCATGCTGCCACCATCTTAATAAAACTGCAGCACACACTAGGGCAGTCTCCAACAATAGCTTACATTAATATCTAGCAGCCACATTGATTAGCTTACAATCATTGCATATCACTCAAACACAGAATCTGGAATCCAATGACGAAGAAGCCCCCTCTACCCCCATAAACCCATCCAAGAAGCTCAAGAAGCAGAAGGGGGGTTTTGAGTCCTGGGAGATGAGCTCATGGAACTACTCCATGGCTACAAAGATGCTAATTGGGCTAGTGGTGTCACAGATAAGAGATCTACTAGCACCTTCATGTTTTCTTTTGGGAGTGGTACTTATGAGTTAGAGCAGTAAGAAACAGTCGACAGTTACCTTATCGAGTATAGAGGCAGAGTACGGGGAAACTGCTATGGGCAACTTGTGAGGTAGCTTGGTTTTAGAAGCTACTTAATGATAATATGTATGAGCCCGTGAATAGGGCCATTGTCATTTATTGTGACATGAGTAGCATACACACAGCAACAAAATCCATACAACTAGCAAAAACAACCATTAAAGAAACTTGGGACAGTTACACAACATCTACCACAACCTCTAGTGGCTAGCCAAATATTTAGGGAATCTTCAGAAGGCCAACTAAAAGATAAGAGGAAGAGGGATCAGACCCTTGAAGCCATAACAACTAAGGCTACACAAGCTGCAAAGCCGACACAGCCTCTACCTTCTCGTGAGGAAGAAGGATACCATCACGAAGAAGATGTAAATGTCATGGAAATCCACAAGACTCAAGAGATGCCACCGCGTCAGCCTCTGCCACAAGGAGTCCAACATCACCAAGATCAAACTCAAGGGCCAACACCACAATTGCAGCCAGAACATAAGTCCAACAATAACAGCCTGTCTCTCAAAGCACCAATGATATGTTTAAGTTGACACTCTTATTCAGCTGGCAGTCCTAACTTCTTCCATCAAGGCTCCAAAAGGAGTTAGAAGAAGCTATGTCCGAGATGCTCCAAAAGGCACAAAGCTATAGTTCCGGCCATGTAACGGCAGTTAAAAGAAGCTATGTCTGAGAAGCAAAAATGAGCCAAAACTAATAGCCAAAGCTAAAGAGAAGCATGACATGCTAAAGCAAAGAGAAGATAAATTCAAGACGATGTAAGCTAAAGTTCAAGAGGAGATCCAAGCAAGCTAACAAAGCCAACGTAGACTTAACAACCAAGGAAGAGGAGCTAAAGGATCAACAAAAGATGCTCACCTCACTGTATTTGAAGACTAAAACAAGGTGATTACAAGCAGAAGTCCATAGAGTCTGAGCTCAAAGCAGCTAGGGCATTGCAAAGAGACACAGTAGACAATGGACTCAAGTTAAGGACTCAGGTTATAGAAAGTACATGAGAAGCTAAAGAATAAGCACTGGGACCATCTAAAGCTAATAGTGACTCCCCAGCAAGGCCATATAGCATATAGAGATGCAAAGATCACACCTCGAACAAATTGTAAGACCTATTCCTTTGATGATGACACATTGTCTAGCCTGATGACAATAAAAAGAAGACCATTTCTTTGAGGAAGTCGAGCAATTCTTCAAGCACATAGAACCACCATCCTTTGAAGATCAAGAAAAAGAGCCAAGGAGAAAGGATGCCTCTACCTTGACATCTCACTTGATCCACCAAGAATACAAGCACACTACCACTCACTCCTACTACATCCATCTCTATTCCTACTACTAATGCTCCCAATGACCTTGGGAAGCATCATAGCTTCTTAACAGACAAATTGTACCACAATCTTCACAACCACCACAAAGCACTGCTAAGCTCTTTACTTCATCCACTTCTACTACATCCATCTCTATTCCTACTAACCCTTTGACCTTGGAAAGCATAGCCTCTTACCTCAGTGTCGAGTACGAAGCAGGAGAACTCCTTATCAAACTCAACAAGAATATTAGGGAGTGCCGATACTTTGTGGTTCCATCACATATGTCCACACATCATTGTCTACTACAGCCCACCATCTCAAGGCTTTGATTCAGGAAGGGGGGGATGTTAAGCCATTTTAGAATTATCCTCATGCAATAGATTAATTCAGGAAGGGGGGCATGTTAACCCATTTTGGAATTATCGTCATCGTCATGTATTATTTCAAATGTATTGAGAAGTCATGGTCCTTTGTATGGCTATGCCTATAAATTGAAGTCTATTTTGGTCTTTTTAATGGTGTCCAGCCAAGTGTAAACATGAGTTTAAGTATGTAAATGAACTTTTGCTTGTTGTATGAAGGACATTTACACATAATGAAAATGGGTCTTGGCAAACTCGTGTATGAGAGAGAGAGAGAGAGAGAGAGAGAGAGAGAGTTTTTCTTCTTATGTGTTGTGCCTCTATGCTTGCACTACTTTTGTGTTGTGACCACGGGTGGCAATGGCGTTTGTGGGGTTTGTACATACCTCTTGGTAGGGAGCTCAAATGAACTAGTAGTTGGTGGGGCAAGATGGACTAAGGGTTACCTTGGTGTAGGGGGCATCTTAATAAGTGATTCCGTGTTCCAGCCTACTTGTGGTACCAATAATAAGATGTATCATGGCTCCCATGCACTGGTAATGAGAAAAAAACTATGGTGGCCTTGGTCTCAGCATCAAGATACACTTCGTGCTTGTATTAGCATTGCACATTAAACCATATATCTTTGTGTAAATATATGTCGATGTCAAGGTTGTGGGATACCTTACCCTTGGAGTTTGATGATCCTTCCAATGCCTACCTAATCAGTTGAGCATGTTGTATTGTTATGAGAATACTTTTTAAACAATTATTTGAATGGTAAAATGCTATGTGCATATAATCCATGTGATGGTTTATGATGATAAGCAGATCAGGGCAGGGCTAGCATCGGCGTTGGATGACTCTCCTCCAATTTTTGCGTAATGGCCACACCCATTTTGGTAGTGCGGGCGGCCATCAATTATTTGGACTATTTGCTTAGACTACCTCTTTTAATTCTAATATGGTATTAAAGCCATAATCTCTAGCTATCATCATTAAGCCATAATCTCTAGCTATCATCATAATCTCTAGCTCTCATCATTAAGCCATAATTATAACTCCATTATCCATAACCATCTCTCTCCCCTCTTTGCAAAAGTGTAGCTTTCACTAATATGCTTTTTTCTAACTCCTTAGAGTCTCTCTTTCACTAACTCCTTTCACTAATATGCTTGTTTCTAACTCCTTTGTCAAAAATGTAGCTTTCACTAATATGCTTGTTTCTAACTCCTTAGAGTCTCTCTTTGAAAACCAAGCATAGGGCCTTCAAGCCAACTCACATAGCTTCCACCACATCAAAAGGCTCAGCCTAATTCAAACAAAAATGGCTTCAAAAAACATTATTGTTAGTGTAAAAACATAGCAGTAAAAACATAAAATTGGTGCCCACAATTTGAATTGATCAAATTTCAACTTGTCCAATTAGGTGCAAGGAGTTGTAACACCAAATCTTGAAGCAAATTATCCACTAGTTAAGGAGAATCAAGCGTTTCATCATTTTAGTCCATCATTATCAAGTATGTGATTAATACTAATCATTTTTAGTTTTTTGGGGTTTCAAGCTTTAGATCATCCCATCGTTGTTAAGTAACTAGCACTAATTATTTTTAGCTTTTGGGGGGTTTCAAGCTTCAGATCATCCCATCGTTGTTAAGTAATTAGCACTAATTATTTTTAGTTTTTGGGGGGTTTCAAGCTTCAAATCACTTTTAAGTAAGTGATTAACACTAATCATTTTTAGCCTTTTAAGGGGTTTCAAGCTTCAAATCACAAGTTAATGAGTTGCTCTAACTTTTATTTGGATCATTTCTCAAAGCCCCTCTCATTTGCATTGGTGTATGATTTGCATCCTTTAAAACACACTAGTTTTTTGCTTATCTTTTTAAGGGGGATGTTTGCATCATTAAGGTGTGTCACTCTGCCTTAAACCTTTGTTATAGGGGATTTTTCCTTAAACCTTTATTATACGGGATTAGACACTACCACTAAAGCTAATCTCTATCGGTAAGACCTTGAATAGGTATCTTAGTGCCTCCATTGGATCCATTCTAAGAACAACTTTTCTGAAATAGACTGGAATAGAACCAACTTTACTACTAGAGGCAAGCCCCAAAGTTGACCCTTGCATTTTCCTTTCCCTCCCATCATGAAATGCACTAGGTTGTTCCTATTTTGGTGAACATATTTGGCACCATTTTTCTAGGGATGGTTTCCTATCTTAGGATCCCCTTGCATTCACTTTGCTTTTAGTGGAGTTTATGTTGGGGCCAGTTGGAGTGCAAATCCATTGGTTTTTTTGACCTAATTGTGGTTTTTTTAAATTGTTTTTATTGATTCTTAGAGCATTAGAGAAATGGAGTGGTGGGGAGTGTCAAAAGGAACAAAGGTGTATAAACAAATAGGTTCCTTATCCATTCTCTTTTATTCACGCTTCCATTGTCAAAATTTGACTTTTTTAAAAAAAAATTAGACGTACAAGGTGCTTTATTGATTAAACAATTAGTTCTAGAGTAATCATCATACCCATGCATTATTTAGATCATTAGGTAGGTTGCTCCTAGATTAATCATACCTATGCATTATTTAGATCATTAGGTAGGTTAGAATTAGCTTCATAGATTTTGTGAGATCCATGACCCCACTGCGCAACGAATTATGGGGTGCTAGTAGCGGAAGTAGCAATTCTTGTGCGAGACAGGGTCCCACACTCGGGGCCTCACCCACGGATATCCAGACAAGAGACTAATACATCGGTTCTTCCAAAACCAAACTCGAAAAAACTTTCCTTGCCCGGAAAGCACGGGCAATTCCTCCAGCGATTCCTCCAGGATAACTTTTCTCTAAGTAGTCATCAAAAGCCTTAACTAACTGAACTGATCTGACCGAGCTCGTAAGTCATTGAGAGGCACAGCCGTTGATTCTTTTCCATAGAACAATTTTTATCCGGGATTTACTTCATCTATCGTACCAATAGAAATTAGTCTCATTTTAGGGATCCATCAATCCAGCCTTAGTCCCATGGGTTAGAGCCAACCGCCCAACCACTGTAGTGATGGGATCCAATTAGGAATTTGGTTAGGTTTTGTCCGGGGTACCAGGGAAAAGAGTTCCCAGGCCCCCTAGCCGAAAATTCATGCAAACTTAAAACTAGTCATACCACTTACACACCCAATATGAAATTGCCTTTTTCACAGAATCAACATCTTCTAAAAACAATCTTTTAATGAAACCATTGTGTCACTGATCATAATCGTCAAAATCTCTGGTTGAATCCTTATTTCCAATCATTCCTTCATCGATGTACCTATGGCATCATTGGCAACAAGACTGCTCACCACCTGTCCACTCAGGGGCCTTTTCAATAGTTCCTAGCTCACCACCTATCCACTCAGGGGCCTTTTCAATAGTTCCTAGCTCATAGTAACCGGCAATATATTCACATAACAAAATGGAATCTCCATTGAAGATCAGCAAGATCAACCAACCGATCCATATAAAAGAGCCATGGACTCATCCGTTGAGGACCAGCAAGGTCAATCAACCAGATCCATGCCCGAATTCAAAAAACAACTCTTACTCCTTGTTTCAATATCTTCCACCACGCACGTGTGGGTATCGTCGGTGACCCAGAGCCTGAGCACCGTATGGTCAGCACCCTCTAGGATCCTTCGCAGGTGACCTAGCGCTTCACTCATAGGCCGCTTCCTTGGTCCCTCATCCACCGTACTGGAAGCTCATCATTTAAATTGAACCGAGGCTGGTCAAGAACTCGGCCGACCTTGCTACGTGAGACGTCCTCGTTGACACTCCGTCAGCTGTTGCAACTTTATCAGCTAGGTCTCCACCACCTCATTCATAAGACGGTCAAAATGCTTCCCTGGCATTCTTGACATAAAACAATCATTTAAAAACAGGTCATAAATACAATTTCTATAACAAATCTCTCATCTTTCCACATCAATCTACATTACTTAATCCACATTCATTTCATAAGCATTCCCATTCTCATCACATCATTTTCCATCTTAAGACTTCTTTCCTCAATTAACCTCATCAGATATCATCCACTCGCATTTACCCATACATCTCATCTCATCACATTCATTAACATCTATCCAGTTTACATCGCATCTTATCACATCCGTTCACATCCCATACCATTCATTCTCATCCCGATTCACATGCCATCACATTCATTCACATCCCTTATCATTCGTTCACATCTCGATTCACAGGTTATCACATTCATTCACATCTCTTATCATTCATTCACATCCTGATTCACATGCTAACACATTCATTCACATCCCATATTATTCATTCACATCCTTTATCATTCATATCTATCCAATTTACATCACATCTCATCGCCTCTATTCTCCTTCATATCCATCACATTCACATCCATATATATTCTTCCACATACATCCACATCCATACTTATCACATACACATACACATCTATCCTTTCACATACATTCATAAAAATCAACTTTTGTGGGAATAACACTTTTATAAAAATCCTTTTATACATCTATTTATGCATAAATTCAATTTTAAGGAAAATAACACTTTCGAAATAAAAATAAATTCCTTTATGCATCTTTCTATGCATAAAATCAAAATCAATGAGAATAACTCTTTTGAATTAAAAATAAATTCCTTTATGCATCTTTCTATGCATAAAATCAAATCAATGAGAATAACTCTTTTGAATTAAAAATAAATTCCTTTATGCATCTTTCTATGCATGAAATCAAAATCAATGAGAACCCCACCTATCCAGGGGCCTTTTCAATAGTTCCTAGCTCATAGTAACCGGCAATATATTCACATAACAAAATGAAATCTCCATTGAAGATCAGCAAGATCAACCAACCGATCCATATAAAAGAGCCATGGACTCATCCGTTGAGGACCAGCAAGGTCAATCAACCAGATCCATGCCCGAATTCAAAAAACAACTCTTACTCCTTGTTTCAATATCTTTCACCACGCACGTGTGGGTATCGTCGGTGAGACCCAGAGCCCGAGCACCATATGGTCAGCACCCTCTAGGATCCTTCGCAGGGTGACCTAGCGCTTCACTCATAGGCTGCTTCCTTGGTCCCTCATCCATCGTACTGGAAGCTCATCATTTAAATTGAACCGAGGCTGGTCAAGAACTCGGCCGACCTTGCTACGTGAGACGTCCTCGTTGACACTCCGTCAGCTGTTGCAACTTTATCAGCTAGGTCTCCACCACCTCATTCACAAGACAGTCAAAATGCTTCCCCGGCATTCTTGACATAAAACAATCATTTAAAAACAGGTCATAAATACAATTTCTATAACAAATCTCTCGTCTTTCCACATCAATCTACATTACTTAATCCACATTCATTTCATAAGCATTCCCATTCTCATCACATCATTTTCCATCTTAAGACTTCTTTCCTCAATTAACCTCATCAGATATCATCCACTCGCATTTACCCATACATCTCATCTCATCACATTCATTAACATCTATCCAGTTTACATCGCATCTTATCACATCCATTCACATCCTATACCATTCATTCTCATCCTGATTCACATGCCATCACATTCATTCACATCCCTTATCATTCGTTCACATCTCGATTCACAGGTTATCACATTCATTCACATCTCTTATCATTCATTCACATCCTGATTCACATGCACATTCATTCACATCCCATATTATTCATTCACATCCTTTATTATTCATATCTATCCAATTTACATCACATCTCATCGCCTCTATTCTCCTTCATATCCATCACATTCACATCCACATATATTCTTCCACATACATCCACATCCATACTTATCACATACACATCCACATCTATCCTTTCACATACATTCACATCCATACTTATCGCATACACATCCACATCTATCCTTTCACATACATCCACATCCATCCACATTGATACCATATCATTCATTTACATCCTGATTCACATGACATCTCATCACATCTATTCACATCACATCCATCCATCCATTCATTTACATTTATCTGATTCACATCACATCTACCCATTCATTCATTCACATTTATCTGATTCACATCACACCTATCCATCCATTCATTCTTTTATAAAAATCAACTTTTGTGGGAATAACACTTTTATAAAAATCCTTTTATACATCTATTTATGCATAAATTCAGTTTTAAGGAAAATAACACTTTCGAAATAAAAATAAATTCCTTTATGCATCTTTCTATGCATAAAATCAAAATCAATGAGAATAACTCTTTTGAATTAAAAATAAATTCCTTTATGCATCTTTCTATGCATGAAATCAAAATCAATGAGAATAACTCTTTTGAAATAAAAATAAATTCCTTTATGTAAGATAAAACTTTTTTGACAAAATTTAAGAAAAGTTTTTCATAACCTCCTTTGTATGGCTGACCATTTTTCAATTTTTTTCGTTCTCAAGTTACTTAGAAATTATCCCAAATGGTTTAAAGCATTCTTAACTAATCAAATTCCACTTTTTGTATGGCTGACCATTTTTCAATTTTTTTCATTCTCAAGTTACTTAGAAATTATCCCAAATGGTTTAAAGCATTCTAAACTAATCAAATTCCACTTTTTAAAGAGAAACAATATGAAAAGTTTAATTCTAACAATTTGATTATATATCTAGGATAAAGAAAGGCTGAATTCAAGAATGAAGAGAGGGGGAAAGCCTTTCCAACAAGGCATAACATCATTTTTCATTTTAAAGAAAACAAAAGTTAGAAAACCATTAAATGGAATAAAGAAAAAGTAAGATTTCTAGCTTACATGAATTTTTGTGAGCTTTCCTTTGGCTTGATGGTTTGAGGGATCTACTCTTGTTTGCAACAAGAGTGGCCACCAATTCTTTTGAAGAGGAAATGGTCAAAAACTAATGAATTATCAATAAATTCACTGTTTTTGTCTCTAGGGAGGAGTAGAGTAACAGTGCAAAAAACACTATTAAGCTTTTACAAAGGGGGAGGCTTCTATTTATAGGAAAAAGTGAGACTCTAACCAAGCAAACTGATTCTAGAATTTTTCAGATCAGTTTGGTCACTTTTGGACCATTTTTAGGCCAGTTTAGCTTACTTTTTGGTTCTAGTTGAAACAGGAGAGAGGAGAGATGAAATATCTTGAGAGTTTAAAACTCCACCACACATGTGAAATAGGTGCCTCCTTCAAGAGGGGAATTCCCCCACACTGAGGTGTAAAAAATGCATCATTTCCTCTAAATATCTCTTCTTTTTTAACTAATAACCTTGTCCTTAGTCAACTCTTCATCTTATGTGAGTATTTACTCATTTTTGGGGGGATTTTCTTTATTTCTTCAACTTATATCCTCCCTACATTTGGATTAGTCTAATTGGTCCCTCAGAACTTTAATCTAAAATTTTCAGAAAATCTGGACCCTTAGGCTAAGGCCTTTTGAACAGATTATAATTTATTTCTAATGCACCTTCTGAATTTCTTTTTGAACTTCTGTTTTGGGGGAATTTTTTTTAATAAGAAGAGATATTTTCCATCCAAAAACACCTAAAAATTGAATAATCTCTCTCTAGAATATTTTCTCTCTCTAAGCCAAAATAGGTAGAAACAAGATCTGTTAATATTCTGACAAGGGGAATGATTACAGGGGGAGAGATTGGACATCTTGAGGGGCTGGGGGAGGAATCTTACATCCTACCCCACTTAAAAAACGCGAGATGTCCTCATCTCGCAGGTGGAGTATGATCTCTTTCATCATCTTCTTCTTCTTCAATCACTTCCAGCGTTACTGCCTTGGAAGTGGACAGCCGATTTGGGAACAACTCTCTTTGACTTCCCCAATTCTGAGGTAGAGGTCTTACATTACTTTGGATTGAAACTGCAGGTTGGTTAGAGGGTTTACTTATGGGATTTCCTTGAATTTGGCAGATAGAAACCTGATTACTCTGGAAGGAAGGAGGTGGAGTCTAGAATCTTGATCCCTGATTTCCTTGCCCCGAAAACCTTGATCCAAAAGGAGTTGGGAAATCCATACTGCGATGTCCAAATCCTTAACAGTTATAGTATTTCACTCCCTTGTTTAAGGGTGGAACTTCTGAAGTTAAATTCCAGAGAATTGAGTTTCGGGAAAAGGACATTTCTTCCATTCTAGAACTTCCCCTATCCTAGGATTGACCCTCATATCTCTTAGGCGGTGGAAGGTTGGAATCACCTTCTAGAACTAATAATCTTTTGAAAGGTGATGGTGCTGGCTTTGGTGGGACCTTGACATCAAAGGCCTTAGAGAAATCCTTTGCCATCCGCACTGCTTCAGCCATGGAAAACTGGCTTGGTGTTCTTCACCAAAATATTCAAAGGTTCGTTCAGTCCCCAAATGAGCCTGGCCATCAGCTGTTCTTCATTCAAGCGGTGGCGAGTATTTGAGGAGAAGAGAGAATGCTTTACTTCAATAGTTATGCTCCCCTGGGTTAGCTCTAAGAATTTGTTCATCTTTATTTTCAAAAAGCCGGGAGGACAGATTTTGAGATCATGCCATGTTTGGGTATTCGGATCAAGACGGTTTGTCTCACAGTGGTTTCTCCATGCCACTCTGGCTGTTTCTACAGTCTTCAGCCTTGCAAGAGCCATTTTGCTCTTCTCATTGTACCTGGTGATATCAAAGTATTCTTCCTTTGCTTCGATCCACTTCTCCATGGCCTCGCCCAAGTTTTCCCCTTCACCCTTGAAAGGCCCAAGCTGTGAGCTATGAAGAGTTTTACGAACATCCAAGTCGAGCTCTTCCTCATCGAGTTGGGGGTTATCATTTCTACCACAACGACCTCGATCCATGTTCCTATCAATACGAAATATCTTGTTAAGTCCCTTTATTTATGATTCAAATCTGATTTTTGATTCAACTGGCCCCACAATCCAACAGAGATTATGTAGATTTCTCCTCTTAGATATTTTTAGAGATTCAAGATTGCCTTTTGCCTTTCTAGATCATTATTTTTAACCAAAATTTCTATTTTTGGAGCCCAAAATTTTCTTAAAATAACCAAAACAATTCAAGAAAATTACTAGTAAATTTCTAAAAAATTATCTAGACCTTTTGCGAGAAATTGACCACATTTTTGATCATTTTTGCATGTCGGTTTCAATCGAAGTAAGATTAATTATTATATCTTTTTAATACTAACATACTTGAGACCACAGAATATATAGTACACATCGCTATGACTTGCTCATCCCCTCATAGCCCACGTCACCTGTCCAAACTCCCATAACTGGCAAAAAATGTCTCCAACTCACTTATATATCCACGCGCACAATGCACACTTATTCAAGGCATTATTTTACATCTTCAACAAAGAATGGTCAAAGACTAGATGAACCCGAATACAAATGGTCAAAGAGCTGGACGAACGATCACGGAGCATTTTTTGTCATGATCCCTATTTGGCAACACTCACATATTTCATCATAATATTCAGTTATGTCAACTCATGGAGCAACATGAAATCATTCGTCGCTCGCAGATACAAAATCAAAGATGGCACCACTGCCTCTGTAGCCCGTGAACACTTTCTTTCTCACTTATGTTTCCTTCATTTTCACTTACCACGTGAAAAGATATTTGTCACGATGCATACACATGTCTTTGAGGATTATAGAATCACACTTTTATTTTGTAGTAGATCAACAACCCATTGGAGATAACAAATCTTTTACTCCAATTTCCTATTCACATATCATTCTACTAGAAAGCTAATTTCATAATATTTAGACATTACTTTATTTGATGTAATCTTATATTATTAACCCTTTTTGTTAAGAATTCCAACAGCAACAAGAAAATATAATATTTATCATAGATATTTAGTCAAGTATAAAGGCCACCCCATTGGAGATTCTCAATTCCCATAATAGTATTTTACAATCAATTCATTGGGTTCATGTTATCCTCCCACAATAGTATTTTGCAATCAATTCATTGGGCTCATGTCAACCTCCCACAATAGTCATGAAGGTGAGTGTGCGGGCAAGTAGGACCATGTTAGGCCTTGTGATATTTCCCCACTCTACCCCGTCTTTGTGGGTGGATCCTGAAATAGAATCCTTGATGGTGGGGATGGACTAATATTGGGTATAGGGATCCATTTTTGTTGGAGTTGCAAGGCTTCCCTGATTCCACACAAGGTGAGGGGGGTGGTGAGCTCAGTGCAAGGCTTCCTTGATGCTATCCAAGGTGAGGGGGGTGGTGAGATCAATTCCTTTGGTTGTAGGGGTCCATTTCTATTGGAGGTGCAAGGCTTCCCTAATTCCATCCAAGGTGAGCTCAATGCCTTTGGCATCATTGATAGTCCCTATGTTAGTGGTTACATTAAATAATAATATAAATTGTATGTAGGTGGAGTGTTCTAGTCCATCAAGGTGGTAGTGTAGGAGGTCTAGGCTCTTCAGATGTCACATATCCTTTAGCCTGTGGACAATCTCCTAGCATGGTGCAATGTTGTAGGTGATTTTATGTTTGGTCTTCTTGTTGTTCTTGATGTGTCTATGCATCATATGTCCACTCACTTCCTTCATGATCTCAAGGAGAGTGTTTAGTTAGGGAAATGTAGTATTCATTGAGGAATCCAAACTTGGGGCCCGTCTGCTCTTCTTAGTGGGTGGGTGCAGCCACCAAGTTCTCTATCTCTATATCTACTGATCCTGATATGTCTGCCATGCTGAGGGTTTTGAGTGGTGGGAAGCTCTAAAATTTGATATTTTGGGAGAAAGTATTGAGTGCTGAAAGGTAGAAGTTAGAAGGGGGAAAAGGCAAGAGCTCAGCTATAGTATGAGCACGAAGATAAACAATCAAAAATGGGGGGGAAGGGACATTTGTTTCTATGGGTTTTTGGGTGGGTACATGTATATGTAAGATTTGGTGGGTATGTACATGGCTAAAACACTATGGCACCGGGTATCTGCGTGCCCACATAGAAAAGTGGGTGTAGGAACGTGCAAACATAGACAGATAATGTTTCTAGGAACGTGCATGGCTATAGAATTGTGATGTGAGAAGAGGTGGGTGCAGACATTCTGAAAGAAATGTGAAGGAACGTGCATGTATAGACAATTTGTATAGGTGGGTGGATGCACAAACCAATTAGGTATGTTCAATTTCACGTTCATTTGCATATGATTAGGTATGATTTGTATAGGTGGGTGGATGCACAAACCAATTAGGTATGTTCAATTTCACGTTCATTTGCATATGATTAGGTATAAGAGTGGCTACAGATTGGGGCTTTACGATGTGCATGGCTAGAGATTTGGGAATGTAAACTCTAGAGCTGTAGGAATGTATGTTCCTAGAGATCTCAATGAAAATTTAAGATTTTTGCACAATTTAAGATTTGGGAATGTAAACTCTAGAGCTGTAGGAATGTATGTTCCTAGAGATCTCAATGAAAATTTAAGATTTTTGCACAATTTTTAGTGTAATTTTCTATGGTGTATGTTTGTGTGCCCAAGCATGCTAAATAATTGATAAGCCCTAGTAAGTGATTTACGTAGGTGGATGTCCACTTTGTGGGCGTTCTCCTTCAACAAATCCCAACATTATCTCCAAATCGTGGCTTCAACACTTTTCCTTTCTTCATTGTGTTGGTTTCTTTAGTGGTTACTTTGTCTTGAATCCGCTTTCTTTGACTCTCTCCTACTTTCTTTAACATTTTTTCTCTCCCACCCTTATCCATTTTTTAGGGGATTTAGATGGAAAATATTTACTCATTGTGGGAGGACTTCTCTAACCATAGGCTCCTACACATCTACTTTCTTTTTTTTACTACCTTCTTCACTTCTCCAAACCATCCTGCTTTATTTGGCTCTTTTTAAGTGCTTTCTTTAAATATTTACTTATGGTGGGAAGACTTGTCTAACCCATAAACTCCACATGGTAAAGGCTACCTTAGGCAACCAAATTTTGGTGTTGCCATCATAAGCAGTCCCATCCATCCTTATCCAAGGAGGACCTCTTCTTGCATAGTTCATCACACAAAACTTCCCTTTTAGGGGTTATTCCCAATGTGAAACAATGTGGTGAAAGCCCTAGGCAATGTAGTATCAATTGTTCTAATATATTCCTTAGAAGGTTATATTCCCAATGTCAAATGACATGGTGAAAGACCTAGGGCATTCAACAATGTTAGAATTTATTATTTTGATGTATTCCTTAGTACGTGTAAGATAAGGTTAGCCTAATGTACACCAGGTCGTCTTGTGAGACATATGGTTATGTTTGGACCTTGTTTATACCAAAGCTCAATATCGGTTAGCCTAATATGTACACCAGGTCTCGTGAGAGACATATGGTTATGTCAAGCCCTCGTGCCTACTAAAGCTCAATATCGGTCTTGGTGGTTATGCCTAGCCTTGGCTAGCTTTACTTCCCAGCCTTCTTCTTGGTTTTGTTGAGAATGGACAGGAATCTAAAGTATAGAGGTTAAGAAAAGCTTTATATGGCCTTAAGCAAGCTCTTAGAGCCACGGTATGAGAAGATAAATGCATACTTGGTTGTAAATAGTACACTCTATATAAAGATAAGATAAAACATACTTAGGACTAAGGATTATTTTTTGGTCTTGTTGACATGATGTTGGCTGCTACTCAAGCCCTTAATGAGGAGAAGATTTCAGCCTTCAAGGTTGAATTACATGTTTGATTTGAGATGATTTTGACCCATTGCATTATTATTTGGGCATACAGTTGATATAACGTGAGACGTGATGATGGTATAATGATGTTGTGGTCAAAGTATATAGAGAGGTTGCTTACACGGTTTGGTCTTGAAGACTATAAGCCTATTGCTACATAAGTAGAGACATGTGCTAAGCTTAGTTTCTAGGATGCAAGTGCACCATTTGATGCATCACTTTGTTAGTATGCTATTGGATGCCTCATTTATCTATGTAGTATGAGGCTAGATAATCAGTTTAGAGTCTCCTAGTTGAGTAAGTTTATGCACAGTCTTAGAAGTAAGCATTGGTAGGCTACCAATGCTTATTAACAGGGCACTTAGCCCCTTGGCTTATTCTATGCTAAGGGGGGTGATGTTCAATTTCATGCTTTGAGTGATTCTGATTGGGATGGATGTTATAATATATGCGAGTGTCATAACATCCACTTTCACCTTGGTGATTTATGTATATCATAGCTCAACAAGAAAAGTAGTCGGCAATGGCAACTTCGAGCTATAAAGCTGAGTATAGGAGGGTAGCTTTTATAATGCCTGTGAAGTGTGTATAGCTCACATGCCTTTTGGCAGATCTTGATGTTAGACAAAAATCCCTCACATCCATCTTCATTGATAGCCAGAGTGCATTAGTAGAGATGCATGATCATTATGTTAGACAAAAATCCCTCACATCCATCTTTATTGAGGAACCTAGTGTTTCATGCTTGCACAAAGCACATTGAGATGCATGATCATTATGTCATTGTAGGAAAGATTGGCTTGGTTTACGTCTTTACACACAATAATGTAGGAACCTAGTGTTTCATGCTTGCACAAAGCAGCCTGGCCATCAGCTATTCTTCATTTAAGCGGTGGCGAGTATTAGAGGAGAAGAGCGAATGCTTTACTTCAATAGTTATGCTCCCCTGGGTTAGCTCTAAGAATTTGTTTATCTTTATTTCTAAAAAGCCAGGAGGACAGATTTTGAGATCATTCCATGTCTGGGTATTCGGATCAAGACGGTTTGTCTCGCAGTGGTTTCTCCATGCCACTCTGTGGTTTCTCCATGCCACTCTGGCTGTTTCTACAGTCTTCAGCCTTGCAAGAGCCATTTTGCTCTTCTCATTGTACCTGGTGACATCAAAGTATTCTTCCATTGCTTCGATCCACTTCTCCATGGCCTCGCCCAAGTTTTCCCCTTCACCCTTGAAAGGCCCAAGCTGTGAGCTATGAAGAGTTTTACGAACATCCAAGTCGAGCTCTTCCTCATCGAGTTGGGGGTTATCATTTCTACCACAACGACCTCGATCCATGTTCCTATCAATACGAAATATCTTGTTAGGTCCCTTTATTTATGATTCAAATCTGATTTTTGATTCAACTGATTCTAGGGTTCTTTAGATAGGTCGGCTCCCACAGAATCGTGGGATAAAGATACTCGCATTATCAGATAACAATTCATTCAGAACATATTATTCATATCTTTAACACAATAATGGTCTATTAGACCAAAATTTACTCCATGGGGGATTTCAATTCTATAGATTTTTAATTTGCCATCCCTTAACTTGATCCACTGGGTCAAGAGTTAACATTAGCAATCTGTCAGCACAATCCACTAATCTCATAGTGATTTGCTGAAGTCATTATCGTCATTCCAGTTACGAACATCAACACATGGACTCGTCCCATTCATCCTCATTGTGGTTTTGCTCGGATTATCGTTTTTCAACCAAAAATTCAAGAATCATCATTTTTCAATCAGAATCCAATTTAACTCATCAGTTCTTAATCAGAATTTTAAAATTATACCAACCACATTCGAATTCATCATCTGGATAGCAGTTTAGCTTATAATTTCACGATCTTAGATTTACTCGTATTATATACTGCCAGTAAAAGAGCTGCAGTTATACCCTCGGTATATACGGGTAGTCATGGTCCTTGGAATAATAAGGTAAATACTATCATGTCTAGGCCTCAAGCAAGTCAAGGATTCCATATAATTGTAGTACTTCTATCTGAAGACCCAATTATCAATTTAGGAATTTCATTCTGAATATAAACTTGTTTGAGTTTCATCACACAATTCCAACCTTTTACTGCTTCTTCATAAATTTATGACATTCTTGGCTTCTCGGTAGATCCACTTTAGCCAAATTGCTCTAATACCAGCTGTGAGATCCCTTACCCCACTGTGCAATGAATTCTGGGGTGCTAGCAGTGGAGGTAGCACTTCTTATGCGAGGCAAGGTCCCACACTCAGGGCCTCTCCCACCACGGATATCCAGACAAGAGACTAATCCATCGGTTCTTCCAAATTCGAACTCAAAAAAACTTCCCTTGCCTGGAAAGCACGGGCGATTCCTCCAGGATAACTTTTCTCTAAGTAGTCAAAAGCCTTAACTAATTGAACTGATCTGACCGAACTCGTAAGTCCCATAGTTAAATCAAGGGAAAGATTACAGTTAGATCATAGAGACCAACACTTTTTTCCTCATTGAGAGGCACAGTCGATTCTTTTCCATAGAATAATTTTTATCCGGGATTTACTTCATCTATCATACCAATAGAAATTAGTCTCATTTTAGGGATCCATCAGTGCAGCCTAACCCCATCTAGTCCCATGGGTTAGCCAACTATCCAACCACTGTAGTGATGGGATCCAATTAGGAATTTGGTTAGGTTTTGTCCCGGGTACCAGGGAAAAGAGTTCCCAGGTCCCCTAGCCAGAAATTCATGCAAACTTAAAACTAGTCACACCACTTACACACCCAATATGAAATTGCCTTTTTCACAGAATAGTCTTTTAATGAAACCATTGTGTCACTGATCATAATCGTCAAAATCTCTGGTTGAATCCTTATTTCCAATCATTCCTTCATCGGTGTACCTATGGCATCATTGGCAACCAGAACGCTCACCACCTGTCCACTCAGGGGCCTTTTCAATAGTTCCTAGCTCATAGTAATTGGCAATATATTCACATAATAAAATGGAATCTCCGTTGAAGATCAGCAAGATCAACCAACGGATCCATATAAAAGAGCCATGGACTCATCCGCCGTTGAGGACCAGCAAGGTTAATCAACCAGATCCATGCTCGAATTTAGAAAACAACTCTTACTCCTTGTTCCAATATCTTCCACAACGCACGTGTGGGTATCATCGGCGACCCAGATCCCGAGCACCGTATGGTCAGCACCCTTTAGGATCCTTCGCAGGTGACCTAACGCTTCACTCATAGGCCGCTTCCTTGGTCCCTCATCCACTATACCGGAAGCTCACCATTTAAATCAAACCGAGGCTAGTCAAGACCTCAGCCGACCTTGCTACGCGACCTTGCTACGCGAGACATCCTCCGTTGACTCTCCTCAGCTATTGCAACTTTATCAGCTAGGTCTCCACCACGACCTCATTCACAAGACGGTCAAAATGCTTCCCCAGCATTCTTGACATAAAACAGTCATTTAAAAACAGGTCATAAATACAATTTCTATAATGAACCTCTCGTCTTTCCACATCAATCTACATTACTTAATCCACATTCATTTCATAAGCATTCCCATTCTCATCACATCATTTTCCATCTTAACACTTCTTTCCTCAATTAACCTCATCAAATCTCATCCACTCGCATTTACCCATACATCTCATCTCATCACATTCATTAACATCTATCCAGTTTACATCTCATCTCATCACATTCATTAACATCTATCCAATTTACATCGCATCTTATCACATCCATTCACATTCATTAACATCTATCCAGTTTACATCGCATCTTATCACATCCATTCACATCCCATACCATTCATTCTCAACCCGATTCACATGCCATCACATTCATTCACATCCCTTATCATTCATTCACATCCCTTATCATTCATTCACATCTCGATTCACACGTTATCACATTCATTCACATCCCTTATCATTCATTCACATCCCTTATCATTCATTCACATCTCGATTCACATGTTATCACATTCATTCACATCCCTTATCATTCATTCACATCCTGATTCACATGCTAACACATTCATTCACATCCCATATCATTCATTCACATCCTTTATTATCATTCATATCTATCCAATTTACATCACATCTCATCGCCTCTATTCTCGTTCATATGCATCACATTCACATCCACATATATTCTTCCACATCCATACTTATCACATACACATCCACATCTATCCTTTCACATATAGTCACATCCATACTTATCACATACACATCCACATCTATCCTTTCACATACATCCACATCCATCCTTTCACATACATACATCCACATCCATTCTTTCACATACATCCACTTCCATTCATCCACATCCATCCTTTCACATACATCCACATCCATCCCATATCATCCATTTACATCCTGATTCACATGACATCTCATCACATCTATTCACATCACATCCATCCATCCATTCATTCATATTTATCTGATTCACATCACATCTATCCATCCATTCATTCACATTTATCTGATTCACATCACACCTATCCATCCATTCATTCGTTTATAAAAATCAACTTCTGTGGGAATAACACTTTTATAAAAATCCTTTTATACATCTATTTATGCATTATTAAATTCAATTTTAAGGAGAATAACTCTTTTGAAATAAAAATAAATTCCTTTATGCATTTTTCTATGCATATAGAATCAAAATCAATGAGAATAACTCTTTTGAATTAAAAATAAATTCCTTTATGCATCTTTCTATGCATAGAATCAAAATCATTGAGAATAACTCTTTTGAATTAAAAATAAATTCCTTTATGCATCTTTCTATGCATAGAATAAAAATCAATGAGAATAACTCTTTTGAATTAAAAATAAATTCCTTTATGCATCTTTCTATGCATAGAATCAAAATCAATGAGAATAACTCTTTTGAAATAAAAATAAATTCCTTTATGCATCTTTCTATGCATAGAATCAAAATCAATGAGAATAACTCTTTTGAAATAAAAATAAATTCCTTTATGTATCTTTCTATGCATAGAAATTAATTCTAATAAAAATCACACTTTTATAATAAAAAATATCCAATATGCATCTTTCTATGCATAGAAATTAATTCTAATGAAAATAACGCTTTTACAATAAAATATTTCCAATATGCATCTTTCTATGCATAGAAATGAATTCTAATGGAAATAACACTTTTATAATAAAAATATTTCTAATATGCATTTTTCTATGCCTAGAATGAAAATAACACTTTTAGAATATACAAACGGTGGGGATTACTCTTTTTGAATAATAAAAGATAAAACTTATTTCACAAAATTTAAGAAAAGTTTGCCATAACCTCCTTTGTATGGCTGACCATTTTTTAATTTTTTTCATTCTCAAGTTACTTAGAAATTATCCCAAATGGTTTAAAGCATTCTAAACTAATCAAATTTCACTTTTTAAAGAGAAACAATATGAAAAGTTTAATTCTAACAATTTGATTATATATCTAGGATAAAGAAAGGCTGAATTCAAGAATGAAGAGAGGGGGAAAGCCTTTCCAACAAGGCATAACATCATTTTTCATTTTAAAGAAAACAAAAATTAGAAAACCATTAAATGGAATAAAGAAAAAGTAGGATTTCTAGCTTACATGAATTTTTGTGAGCTTTCCTTTGGCTTGATGGTTTGAGGGATCTACTCTTGTTTGCAACAAGAGTGGCCACCAATTCTTTTGAAGAGGAAATGGTCAAAAACTAATGAATTATCAATAAATTCATTGTTTTTGGCTCTAGGGAGGAGTAGAGTAACAGTGCAAAAAACAATATTAAGCTTTTACAAAGGGGGAGGCTTCTATTTATAGAAAAAAGTGAGCCTCTAAGCAAGCAAACTGATTCTAGAATTTTCCAGATCAGTTTGGTCAGTTTTTGACCATTTTTAGGCCAGTTTACCTTACTTTTTGGTTCTAGTTGAAAGAGGAGAGAGGAGAGATGAAATATCTCATTATTTGAGAGTTTAAAACTCCACCATACATGTGAAATAGGTGCCTCCTTCATGAGGGGAATTCCCCCACACTGAGGTGTCAAAAATGCATCATTTCCTCTAAATATCTCTTCTTTTTTAACTAATAACCTTGTCGTTAGTCAACTCTTCATCTTATGTGAGTATTTACTCATTTTTGGGAGAATTTTCTTTATTTCTTCAATTTATCTCCTCCCTACATTTGGATTAATCTAATTGGCCCCTCAGAACCTTAATCTAAAATTTTCAGAAAATCTGGACCCTTAGGCTAAGGCCTTTTGAACAGATATATATAAATGATTTCTAATGCACCTTTTGAATTTCTTTTTGAACTTCTGTTTTGGGGGAATTTATTTTAATAATAAGAGATATTTTTCCATCTAAAATATCTAGAAACTGAATAATCTCTCTCTAGAACATTTTCTCTCTCTAAGCCAAAATAGGTAGAAACAAGATCTGTTAATATTCTGACAAGGGGAATGATTAAAGAGGGAGAGATTGGACATCTTGAGGGGCTGGGGGAGGAATCTTACAGATTTCATTAATCAAAAATAAAAAAAACATAAGGTAATTAAGAGTAATTAGAAGTAAAGAATTATGATAAAGGAAAAAATAGTGTAAACAATTGTCTATTTTACTCTACATATCTTTCTAATTATGCTTTGGAATATACGTCCCTACCTAGAGTCGAGCATGTTCCTACATAAAGAGAGTATCCATTCAAATCTACACTATAGATTTTACTAATTAGGAATATTTCTAATTTAATTCACTAAATGTACCAAAACTAACAAATTCCATGGATAGCCATTTGTCTAGTGCATTTAAACAAAGGTAGCCAATCAAAAACCATTTGTTTTACAGATGACTTTCTGATTACCAGTATCTAGAGCTTACATATGCATACCTACCTAGATATTATAGCCACATCCATGTGTCTACACTGCATGCATCCACATGTCCTAGAAGTTTCTATAAATGCATGTTCACAAAGGATGGATAGTCAAACCTATACACCTTCTTGCCGTGTACATATGCACATTTACACAACACATAGAGTATAGCCATGCATGTTCCCATCATTTGAGGACATATAATCTCAATCCCATACCCATGTACATACCCAAACACCACACTGAAGTTCCCATGCTATGTACATCATTTGAGGACGTATATTCTCAGACCCATACTCGTGTACATACCCAAAGACCCTGTATATCTACAAAAGTTCCCATCCCATATCCATGCGCATACTTATTACCAAAGTCACGTTTGTTCCCATACCTATTACCAAATTCACGTACATTCCCATCCTCTTGAACTTACTCACTTGTCCAAGATTTCTTCGTATACACATACCTATAATTGTAGATTCATATATTTCTTGGGACAAATTTTGAAGATAGGGCAGAGCCACCAGAAAGATGATTCCAATGTCAGTTTGGCATCTTTGTTGGCATCAATCCAACAAATTCTTCATGTAACTTCCAGCAAGCTTATTGCATTCTTAGTTGGCATGTAGTTGACAAATTCTTCATGCAACTATGATGATGCAAATAAAATTCAAGGCATCTTTTTGAGTAGTCCAAGCATTGCGTGTATGAAGGATAATAATGCAAGTGATAGTGAGGATAGTGCAAGCACAGTTCAAGGTAGCCTCCCTAAGCAGTCCAAGCATTGTGCAATGGATGAAGGTTCCATCTACATGCACACTCCTACATCACCTACCTCACTAAAGCATAGGGTCCAAGTTTCAAACCTCTTCATATGAGAATCATTTGGACACTTCAGAAACAAAGGACCTTCATGTATTTCACTCAAGATGATTGTAGTATCACTTATAAAACTACTGTAAAGCCAATAATGCCAACACCAATGGGATTCTATCTGCCTTTACCTACATACACTACACTACCATATTGTGCACCTTAAAGCCAATAATACTACACTGCCATATTGTGCACCTTAAAGCCAATAATACTACACTGCCATATTGTGCACCTTAAAGCCAATAATACTACACCAATGGGATTATATCTACCTCTACCTACATACATTGCCTACATTCACTATGCTACCATCTCCTAAACCTTACCACACTAACCTTAGAAATGGTAAGCTTAGCAATGGAAATAGGGAGAGGGGTAGCCTTGGGAATTACACTAGCTATGTTGACAAGACTACCTTGGTACTCTTCCTAGAGTACCATAAGCAACTCTTCCTAGAGTACCAAATGACCTTAATGAACATCTTGGAGGGAGAAGAGCAGTAATGCATCTATGTTAAGCCACTAACGCACCCAATCTTAGACCCTAAGTAGTTACATCATGGATGCAATGTTTCCACCTTATTGAGAAGTTGAGTGTCCAATCAAAAGAAAAATATACACAACCTAATCTATCTTCCACTAATCTCAATGTGCATAAGTTATGGAATTGAGCACATGTACAATGTAGGAGTGTGGAGATATTCTGGGAGATATTCAGGGAAAAGAGAAGAGGTGGAGAGAATCAGGCAAAAGGTGGAGATATTCTGGGAGTGAATCATGGAGAAATCAATGGGATTTGATGCTTGATGTAAACACTATAAATTGAGGCATAGCCCTAATGAGAATTTGCTGGTTTTTGAGTATCCATGCCTACATTAATCTATTTGCTAATTATTCACTAATTACATCTTAATCATTTCTTAATCACTTTGTTAATCATGTTGATTCTAGTGTATGATCCACCATAGCTCATCATTATGCTCAAATTTCAACACTTAATAGCATATCAAGTATGCTAACTAGCATATTCAGTATGCTAATTAGCATAACCAGTATGCTAGTTAGTATACAGGATATGCTAATTAGCATATCCTGTATGCTAATTAGCATTTCAGATAGCAATCCAATATGCTAACTAGCATACTGGATATGCTAATTAGCATTCAATATGCTAACTCCGGTATGCTAATAAGCATACCCAATATGCTTACTAGCATATTGGATATGCTAATTAGCATCCACTCATCCAACTAGCATATCCAGTGTGCTAGTTAGCATACTGGTTACGCTAATTAGCGTATCTTGTATGCTAGTTAGCATATCTAGTATCCTAACTAGCATATCCGTTGTGTTTATTAGCATTCTGGATACGCTTTTTAGCGTATCTGGTATGCTAGTTAGCATGCTAGTTAACATATCCCGTATGCTAGTTAGCATACTAGATATGCTAGTAGGCCTACTTGATATGCTAATTAAAATATCCGGTATGCTTGTTAGTGTATTGGGTATGCTAACTAGCATATATACTATGCTAGTTAGTATACAGGGTATGCTTACTAGGATGCTAGTTAGCATACAGAGTATGCTAACGAGGATGCTAGTTAGCATGCAGGGTATGCTAACTAGCATATACGGTATATGCTCGTTAGCATCCTACTAGCATATCTAGTATGCTAGTATACTGGATATGTTAATTAGCATATGCAATATGCTAACTAGTATACTGGATATGTTAATTAGCATATGCAATATGCTAACTATCATACTGTATATGCTAACTAGTATACTGGATATGCTAACTAGTATACTGGATATGTTAATTAGCATATGCAATATGCTAACTATCATACTGTATATGCTAACTAGCATATCTAGTATGATAACTAGCATACCTAGCATGCTAATTAGCATATTCATTATGCTAACTAGCACACCTTTTATTCCCAATATGATCAAGCTTGCAGACTGTATGTCCTGTATGCTAGCTAGCAAGCATACATTCAAGTATGGTTTCTTACCAATCTCTGGTGTGGTTGGATGTCGTTGTGTTGCAAGGTTGCACAACCATGCGGTAGGTATACTTTTTTTGCAGAAGGGAGCCCTACATACGGTCCCAAGGGAGCATGTAGCAGCAAAGCACAGAAGGTGATAATTATGCTCACAAGGGAGCTTGACCATTGCAAAGAATGGTTGGACCTCAGGGGGCAGACCACAGCCAGTACACAGGTTTGTTCCGATGCTGTCTTGCACCTCTCTATCCTTCATAAAACTATCAAGGGCTAGATTAGTTAGGGCAGTTTGGAGAAACGAGCCCTGCAGCTTGGACTGCATGTGTATCAGAAGTTCAAATTAGCCTTCAGAGTTCTGTACCTTGGATTTTGCAATTTCCACCTCAACCTACAAAACCAAGACAAAAAGAGCATGGTAAGTACATGAGTTACCTGAGCACATGTACCAAACATAAAGTGCAGAGATGAAACTTACGGACACTTACCAGTTTACAGGTTATGTCTATGTTACTATCTATGGGGTCATCTTCACGAAGAGAAAACCCCATAGCCTCTATGGTGTCTTTGGTTGTCTCTATTCTGACTTCAAGCTCCATCTTTCGCCGGGCATCCACATCATTGCTTTGCAATAGAGCCTGCAACTCCATCTCAGGTGCTTGCAACCTCTGTCTCATGGCCGTGACAATAGGAGTGACCTTCGCATTTTTTGCATTCAAAGCCCTAGCAAGTTCCAGGCCCTCTTGCACTTTGTTTAGATTCTGTTTCTCATAATGTAGCTGTGTTTTCATTTGAAGGATAGCTACCTTCATGCACTGCCATTCCTCCAACCCACAAAATGAAGAAGCTTCCATCTCCTGTCGACTATCTTGATGAGGCTAAAGTGTGGCCTTGGTAGATTTGGCAGTACTCTTTCCTGCCACAATGCCATGTTTTCCTCGTAGATGTCAGCAGACTCATCCTCAATTTTTGAAGCTGGAAGCTGAAGATTGCGTAGTCTCCACTTGTTAACATGGCCCTCATAATAGCCCTTCTCTCGAATATCCTGCAAGTACTGCACTGCAAACTCGGCCCAATTGAACCTAATGGCTGTCCCGCTTGCAATCACGACAGGAATGAATTCTTTCACGAAACCCTTTGCAAATGCAAAGGAAATTTCCATGTTGGTTGGGGCCTTCTGGTATACATTGTACTGCAGTTTCATCATCGACTCATACATTTCGGTGTGGATGGTACTGCATTTGATGCGGTACTGGCTGGGATCCTTTGTTTGTTTGAACACACTGAACCATTCAGCATCAGTGACCTACTCCCACCTAACCATTTTGGGATCTAAACCCTCCATGGAAAGGCCATAAGCAGCATTGAACTCTACCAAAGTTGTACAGAATTTTTCCTGCATGGGGATCATGACCCTCGGAGCTTTCCATCGGCCTGCACACATCAAAGGGAAATGTGCTCAACTGTAAAGGGAAATGTGCTCAACTATATTGCATGGAAATGTGCTCAACTGTATTGCATGGAGCTTCTTGTGGTACTGAAGCCGAAAGTAGAAGAGAAAACACACAGAACCCGCACAAGAGAGAGAGAGAGAGAGAGAGAGAGAGAGAGAGAGAGAGAGAGAAAGTACCCGAGAGGGACATTGGGAAACCTTGAGATCGCTTTGCGCTTTTGCAGGGAGATGGAGAAGCAGAAGGGGCTCTGCGTTTTCTGTGTATAGGAGAATGCGAATGCACCGCCTTGCTTGTGGGCTCCATGGTGCTCTGGCCTTTGCACTTCATCACCCCACCACTCCGCTGTAACGCCCGTGCTAACTAGCTTCAAAGACTAGCTTGTAATTCAATATACCACAAATTTCATTGATTATTCTTTTTTTTTGAAGTGCTCATTTGAGCTTTTTGTATCAGCCAGAAGTTTTAAATATGATTACTAATATAGTGACTTACATGCCTAAACTTATGCTAACTAGGAATGCTTGTTCACACATGTGAACTAGCATAAAAAGCGTAGCACGTTAACATGCTTCTACCCTCTTTCATTTCCCCCTGGATGCTTGTGTAAGCTAGTCTTAGATCAGAAATCAGGGAAACCTATGCAAGTTGAATTGGCAAGTGGAAAGATTCTTTTCACTCACCTTCAGTTCAATGGGAATTTAACTGACTGTCAGTTCAAAGTTATACCTTTGGGAGTTTTCGACGAGATCCTTGGAATGGATTGGCTCCACAAAAATCAAGCTGACATTCACTGTCATAATGGAACCATTTCCTTCCGTGACCTTCACGAAAATAAAGTTCAAGGAACCGGAATTTCAGGATCCCCAAGTCAGCAGTTAGTAAAGGCTTCTAAGTTACTAAAAGGACTTAGAAAGAAGCAGCTCATTTATGTTGTCAAAATGAATCCAGTAGACTCAAAGTTAAAAGCTAAAGAGCCTGAATGGTTAAGTGATTATGATGATTTATTCCCAACAGAATTAACAGAGATGCCTCCAATTCGGGAAGTAGATCATGTGATAAAATTGACCCCTGAGCTCAACCAGTAGCCCTACGCACGTACAAAATGCCAGTTCTTGAAGCCATTAAACTCAAGGAATAGCTTAGACAACTGTTAGAACAAGGGTTTGTAAGACCCAGTGTTTCACCTTGGGGTGCGCCAGCTCTCTTTCAGAAAAATAAAGATGAAACGCTAAGACTCTGTGTGGACTACAAAGGTCTCAATCAATTGACAGCAGCAGTTAAGAATAAGTATCCTATCCTTAGAATTGATGAGCTTCTGAATCGGGCTAAGTGGAGCCCAGATCTTCACAAAGATAGATCTCAAATCAAGGTATTATCAGATTAGGATTAATGAGCAAGATATCCCAAAGACAGCCATCAATACTCGGTATGGGCATTATGAATTCACTGTCATAACGTTTGGATTGACAATTGTCCCAGCTACATTCAATCGACTAATGCAGGTCATTCTCAGAGAATACTTGGATGATTTTGTTCTTGTTTTCTTTGATGATATTCTGATTTACTCAAAGAATGCAGCTGACCATGAAGCTCATGTCAAAAGAGTTCTTGAGATCCTAAGGAAGCACCAACTCTTTGCAAAAAAGAGCAAATGCACTTTCTTTGCCGACTGTGTTGAATACTTGGGCTTTCTGGTAGATGGAATTTCTCTAGATTTTGCTAAAGTTCAAGCACTCATAGATTGGCCTGAACCAAAGATAGTGAAAGAAGTCAGAGGATTCTTGGGATTGACTGGTTGGTATAGAATTTTTATACAAAAGTATGCTCTCATAGCTTCCCCCCTGACTAATCTTCTCAAGAAGAATATTCCGTTTCAATGGTCTGCCAGGTGTCAGAGTGCTTTTGATAGCTGAAGACCGCCTTGGTAACCAATCCCATTCTGAAGCTACCAGATTTCTCTCTACCCTTTAAGGTAGTAACTGATGCCAGTGGTTTTGCCATGGGAGGTGCACTCATGTAGTGACCTATGAATCCCAAAAACTTAGAACGCATGAGAGAAATTATGTTGTCCATGACCTGGAACTACTTTCAGTAGTGTATGCCCTGAAGCTGTGGAGAATTACCTACTGGGTCAAAGATTCACTTTGATGAGATGATAGATCATCAGAGCTTAAAGTGGATTTCACTCAGAAGGATCTCAACATGCGCCAAAGAAGGTGGATGTAGATCCTGTAGGAATTTGATTTTGAAATCAAGTACCGCCCAGGCAAAGAAAATGTGGTAGCAGATGCCCTCAGTAGAAAAGCCTCCTTGCTTGCAATTACTGTAGTGTCAAATCCTTTGGTTATTGAAGCAAGAGAGAAGATCATGCAAGATAGATTCTTTGGCCCTATTGCTACCCTACTTATGCAGGAAAGCCAAAATCCACAGGAGCTGAACCGAGTTCAAGGGTACAGCCTAGATGATGGAATTATGTATTATAATCGCAGGCTATGCATTCCCAATTATGAGGGAACTAAGGGTCAAATTCTGAATGAAGCCCATGACAGCCTTATTGCAAGACATCCAGGTTTCATCAAAACCTACATGTCTGTGAAAAAAAGCTTCGTTTGGCCTGGTCTAAAAAAGGATGTACTTAATCATGTACGTCAATGTCTGACCTATCAGAAAGTCAAGGCTGAGAGAGAAAAAATGCCTGGGAAGTTACATCCATTAGACATCACCCAAATGAAGTGGGAATGTATCATTATGGATTTTATTACCGGATTACCTTCAGTGCAATCAGGTTACAACTCCATCTTCATGGTAGTTGATAGACTAACCAAAGTTGATAGATGAAGTGGGAATGTATCACTATGGATTTTATTACTGGATTACCTTCAGTGCAATCAGGTTACAACTCCATCTTCATGGTAGTTGATAGACTAACTAAAGTTGCCCATCTGATTCGAGTAAAAGAAACCTACACTATAGTGGATGTGGCCAGAGTGTTCCTCAAAGAAATCTTCAGATTGCATGGCCTACCTAGAAGAATAGTAAGTGATCGAGATCCCAAATTCACGTCAAGATTCTGGACTGCATTTTTTAAAGCAGTAGGAACTTTCTTGGATCTCAGCACAGTTTACCACCCCGAGACCGATGGTCAAACTGAAAGAGTGAACCAAGTAATCGAAGATATACTTTGGTCATGCTGTGGTGTGGCAGGGAACCTAAGAAATGGCTAAGCTATCTACACCTAGTCGAGTTTGCCTATAATGCTTCTTATCACTCACAGAAGTATTGGGATGAGCCCTTTTAAAGCTTTGTATGGACAAGATTGCTTAACTCCACTAACTTGGTCCGACCCAACCATTGATTAGGGTCGAGATGTTCAGACAGATGCTTGTTGATGACATGGAGCAGTAGATGCAGTCAATTCGCAAAGATATAAAAGCTGCCCAGGATAGACAGAAGCAGTATGTAGATAAGAAGAGGTCAGACAAAAAATTCAAAGAAGCAGATATGGTCTTCATTCGAGTACGCCGTAAAAGAAGTTCTCTATCACTTGGGAAGTACAAGAAGTTATCCCCTAGACATTGTGGACCATATCTGATTACAAAGAAAGTAGGTGACAGCCTACGAGCTTCCTCTACCTCCTCATCTCAAAGTACATAATGTATTTCATGTTAGCCTTCTTAAAAAGTACATAATGTATTTCATGTTAGCCTTCTTAAAAAGTATATACCAAGCCCAAATCATGTGCTTGATGATGAAATCTTAACTTCTTCAACCCAAGGGCAGATGGAACTCCAACCTGAAGAAATCCTTGATGTTTGAGAAAAGGTTCTCAGGAACATAATTCTAAGAGAATTGTTGGTCAAATGGAAGTTCTATCCTTTTGAAGATGCCACTTGGGAGAAAGAAGCCGAACTGTTTGCGGGATTACCCCCAGTTTGCGAGATGAGGACATCTCGCATTTTTCAAGTGGGAGAGAATGTAAGATTCCTCCCCAGCCCCTCAAATGTCCAGTATCTTCCCTTGTAATCAACTCCCTCTTCAGATACATAAAAGATCTTGTTTCTACCTATAGAGAGAGAAAATTTTCTAGAGAGAAATTATCTCAGATTTTAGATATTTTTGGATGAAAAATTATCTCTTATTATTAAAATAAATTTCCCCGAAACAGAAGTTCAAAAAGATTTTCAGAAGATGCATTAGAAATAAATTATAATCTGTTCAAAAGGCCTTATATAAGGGTGGTCTAGATTTTTTTAAAATTTTAAATTAAGGTTCTGAGGATCCAATCAGATTCATCCAAATGTGTGGAGGAGATAAATAGAATAAATAAAGAAAATCCCCCCAAAAATGAGTAAATACTCACATAAGATGAAGAGTGGACTAAGGACCAAAGGAAATACTAAAAAAATAAATTTTTGACACCTCATATGTGGGGATTCCCCCTCATGAAGGAGGTGCCTATTTCACATGTATGGTGGAGTTTTAAATTCTCAAATATTGAGATAATTCATCTCTCCTCTCTCCTAATTCAAGTCTAGTTCCAAAAAGTAAGCTAAACTGACCCAAAAATGGTCAAAAATTGACCAAACTGATCTGGAAAATTCTAGAATCAGTTTGCTTGGTTAGAGCTCACTTTTTCCTATAATTAGAAGCCTCCCCCTTTGTTGAAGCTTAATAGTGTTTTATGCACTGTTACTCTACTCCTCCCCAGAGCCAAAAACTGTGAATTTCTTAATAATTTATTAGTTTTTGACCATTCCCTCTTCTAAAGAATTGGTGGCCACTCTTGTTGCAAACAAGAGTAGAACCCTCAAACCATCAAGCCAAAGGAAAGCTCCCAGAAATTCATGTAAGTTAGAAATCCTTCTTTTTCTTATTTTTTTAATGGTTTTGTAAATTTTGTTATCTTTAAAATGATAATCTGATGCTATGCCTTGCTGGAAAGACTTTCCCCCTTTCTCATTCTTAAATTCAGCCCTTCTTTATCCTAGTTAAGTAGTCAAATTGTTTGAATTAAAATTTTCATATTGTTTCTCTTTTAAAAGTGGAATTTGATTAGCTTAGGATGCTTTAAACCAATTGGGGATAATTTTTAAGTAAATTAAGAATAGGAAAAATTGAAAAATGGTCAGCCATACAAAGGAGGTTATGGCAAAATTTTCTTAAATTTTGTGAAATAAGTATGACCTTTTATTATTCAAAAAGAGTAATCCCCATCGTTTGTGTATTCTAAAAGTGTTTTTTTCATTCTATGCATAGAAAAATGCATAGTAGAAATATTTTATTACAAAAGTGTTATTTCTATTAGATTTAAATTCTATGCATAGAAAGATGCATATTGATTATTTTTTACTATAAAAGAGTGATTTTCATTAGATTTAAATTCTATGCATATAGAAAGATGCATATTGATTTTTTTATTTATAAAAGAGCGATTTTCATTAGATTTAAATTATATGCATAGAAAGATGCATATTGATAAATTTTTATTATTATAAAAGTGTTACTTTCATCAATATTGATTTTTATGCATAAAATGATGCATAATTTTTTTTTAAATTATAAGTGTTACTTTCATCATTATTGATTTTTATGCATAAAATGATGCATAAAAGAATATTTTTACTTATAAAAGTGTTACTTTCATCAATATTGATTTTTATGCATAAATAGATGCATAAAAGGATTTTTTATTATAAAAGTGTTACTTTCATCAATATTGATTTTTATTTTTTAAATAGATGCATAAAAGAATTTTTTTTATTATAAAAGTGTTACTTTCATCAATATTGATTTTTATATGCATAAAAGGATTTTTTTAATTATTAAAGTGTTACTTTCATCAAAATTGATTTTTTTTGCATAAATAGATGCATAAAAGGATTTTCTTTTATATAAAAGTGTTATTTCAATAGAAGTTGGATTTCATGCATAAATAGATGCATACAGAAATTTTATATCAAAATAAGAGTTCTCTTTAATCTTATGTTTAAATCCCATGAATATTGAAAAATGAATAAGTAAATACTCAGTAAAGGAAAATTATACCGTTTCATATTCTCTAGGATGGTAATGAGAAAATTCAAAAAAACTATCGAAGTCGGAATTTTAGATAAATGATTAATTTATTCCTCATAGGAATTCGTGACTAGTTTTGAATTCAATTAAACAAAATACTTATGAATGAAATTCAGTAAAGTAGTAATTGAAATATTACCCTTCGAGAAAGATAGTTCAGGGAGAATCTTTCCAGACTCGAACCCTAAATCAGACTATGACCGAGACTTAATCTCCTTCGTTAGTTTCAAGAAAAGATGATGTGACGAGTTCACTAATCTACACTCAAATCACCCACCGAATCTGAAACTAAGTTGAGACCTTTGATTTTAATCTGAGGATCAAGAATTCAGAATTCGAGGAATTCTCCTTGGGAATCCAGACCTGTGATCTAGAAGTCTTGGGATACGGAATTCAGATATACTCATTGTATTCAAAAGAAAATCAAAACTGGAAACTTACATAGAAACCCTGTTTTCTTAAAAGACTGTCTTACGCCAGAATGCTGGAGGGAGCATTTGGTATATGTGTTTTCTAAGGGAAGTTCGGTTGCAACAGCTCGCGAGGAGTGTTCAAAGGACAGCTCACGCACGGCAAAAACCTGCCTAGGTCTTGACCAGCCTGGGTATGGTGTAAAATGGTGTGCTTCCGGTACGATGGGCGAGGGCCTACGAAGCGGAGCCTGAGTGAAGTGCCAGGACACCTGGAGGATACTGGAGGATTCTGACCAGGCGATGCACGGGCTCGCGGTGCTTAGGACACCCATGCGTATGTCGTGGAAGATATATATATATTTGATGGCGAGAAAATTATCATAATCTGTTACTAGATCTCGTTGTTGTGACCTGCTGGTCTCAACGGAGAGTCCAGAGTGATACTGTTTTGTGAGAAACAAGGGTTGAATGGAAATTTTGAGTTATGACATCTGTAACCAATAATTGTTTTTCAATGGATTGTTTTAAAAGTTAAAGTTTAAAGAGGAGTGTGTGCGTATCTGTATTCTAAAGCAAAAGTTAAGAAAGGCATTCAATTATGGGTGGGTGAGTACTTGTCTGGTTCTACCAATTCCAGTGGAATCAGTAGAGTTTTAATAATAAAATTGATCAATAGGAATATGCTTAGAACTCGAATAGTTAAGTAATAACCTGAAGACTTCTCAAATGAATAGATCAATGGCTGTGCCTAATTCAATTAGGAAAAAAGCATTAATTCCTTCAAGTTATAGTTTCCCTTCTATCCGGTTTATTCAGATGAAGGTTAGATCAGTCTTGACTTTGTTAGAAAAATTCATTAAGAAATTCAAAATGGTGGAATCGTCCCCATTTTCCAGGCATGGGAAATTCTCCCGGTTTTGGTTTTCGAAATGACCACCAGCTTAGTCTCGTGCCCGGACATTCGAGGGCGAGGCCCCGAGTGGGAAACCCTGCCCTGTGCATGAGGAAGCTACTTCCGCTGCTACCACCTGGGAATCCGCGGTGCGCAGAGGGGGCAATGGGATCCCACAACGCAAGCCCGCGTTGATTTGCAAAATTTGCCTCGCTTATGTGTGTTTTTCTGCCATTTCTTATACTCACCAGTACTCCCTTTTGTAGAGAAGAGAGCCAAGTGATTGGCTTGGTCAAAGAAGCCTTGTGTGGAGAGGAATATATCCTCCACTATCAAGGGGTAGAAGGGAAGAACACCCACAAGCTTCATATCTAGGGTCTTTGAAGATTATCACTAATCAAGATTAGTAAAATAAATATGAGAACATAAAGACTGAAAATCATGGCTCTAATACCATGTTTGCAATTACAAGAGATCACACATGGAGCTATAGAGGATGAAATATCATCATGATGGTGGAGTGTGTAGAGGAGAGAGAAGCAGAAGCTTAAAAACACAAGACAGAGAAAAGTAGGCACAACACAAGAAAGGATAATCAAACCACCAACAAGTACAATACCCTTTTATAGGCATCGAGGCCCTATCTTTTAACTCTTACTAAGGGATTGTTCACACCTAAAGTATTTGGACCAAGTTAGTTATAATCCAAGTTAAAAGATAAGCACCAAGGCCCTATCTTTTAACTCTTACTAAGTGGTTGTTCATACCTAAAGTATGTTGAGATATCGAGCTCATCTAGTGAGCTCGATATCTAGTGAGGCGGTGGACACTGATGACCCGCCTGGGGGATAGGCCCCACACTTACACCACTGGCATGGTTGGTGAGATCATGGGTGATATGCGGCCAGTGGGATGACAGGCTATGTGACAACCATTCTTGAGACTGGCATAGTTATAGCGCCAGCTCATTTAGTTGGGTTCACACTATAAAGAACCCTAGTATGTATTTGGTTGAGTACCTTTTCATATCGTGTGTACTCTTATCTTTGTATATGGTGTGTTGAGTATTGTGTGAAGAAGAGGAAGATTTTCAGCCTCTCACCTTGTGTGTTCTCTTTTAGAGTTTTGTGAGTGTGTGTGTGCTTGCAAGAGCTCAAGATCTCTTCTCCCCTGCATCTTTTCATGGTATCAGAGCCTGGTTCATGCTAAGGACTGAGCTACAAGCAAGAGAAGCATAGGAAGCGGTATGAGGGTAAGAGCTTCATCTACTCTTGCCTATTTGTGTTGGCGACTACACCCTTGTCGGGAGCTCTACGGGAGGCACCGGCAAACGATCTCTGATTGAGGAGCTTTCTTCATGGGAGTAAAGTTATAGGGCAACTATACTGTCCTATTGAACTAAATTTTTTGGGCCGAAAATGCATTTTGGGTGCGTTGGGACCTCCGTTTTTCGGAAAGCAGGCGATTTCGAGCACTGCGCGGGTAAGTCATCGATTCTATGCAGAACTCTATTTTAAGAACTACACGAAGATAGCTTGGTTGTGCAGACATTGTGTGTGCTGCAAGGAGGTTAAACAATTGCCATTGGGTGTATGTATGCACATTGAGGTCACTGGTTGTGACATTTGAGTGTAGTATAGTACCGCTGCTGCAGAAAATATAGCATTTTGTGCAGGACAAACCAGAGTGCTGTTTCAGGTAAATTTGTGTGTCTGGCAAGATGTCAAATGATGGCATAAACCAAATTGTTGCTAAGAAGCTTGACAAGAACAACTTCCATGCTTGGAGGTTTAGGTTGACAAATTTTCTGATGGGAAAGGTTTACTGGGACTACATAGAAGGTGAGCATGAAGAGGCACCGGAGATACCGGAGATCAATTCGATTGCTGCAGATGTGAAAGAGTTCAAGGATTGGAACCAAGGAGCCAGAAAAGTTATGTATTGGCTCTCTATCAGTATATAGGACACCATGATTGGGCACATACAGGATGCCAAGTCCCCCAAGGAGGCATGGGACACCTTGGTAAAACTCTATGAAACGAATACCAAGGCACAAAAGATACAATTGAAGAATGAACTTCATACTATGGAGAAAAAGAGTTTGTCTGTGAATGACTATGCATTGAAGATCAAGGGTATTGTGGAATCCCTTGCATCTATTGGTGTTCCAGTAGATGATGAGATGATAAGGTGGAAGTCTGTCTACGTGGTCTCGGGCCACAATACAAGGCATTCAAGACGTCTATTTAGACTCGGGAAAACATTCCCAATTTTATAGATTTGGTGTCTATGTTGATTATAGAAGAGAAGATCTTGGGTGAAGACCAACAGTCTTCACAAAACAAAAACAGTTTAGAGCAACATGCCTTCTACACAAGTTTAGGAAGAGGACAAGGTAGAGGAGTCCGTGGACGCGGCCAAGGAGGTGGCGAATAGGTAATCAGAATTATGGCTAGCAACAACAACAACATCTTGTCACTATTGGCTTTCATGTAGCCGATGTAGATTTCTTGCTGTATGTGAGACACACTGATAAAGGGGTTGTGCTTGTTGTCATCTATGTAGATGACCTGATCATTACGGGAGACCATGATGCAAAGATCTTTGATGTAAAGATCTTGCTTAGACAGAAGTTTGAGATGAAGGATCAGGGGGAGCTCAGATATTTCTTGGGCATTGAGGTGATTAGGTCATCACATGGTATTGGATTACTGCAGAGACAGTATGGCTTGGACATGTCCAAGTATGGTATGACAGTCTATAAGCCTATCTCAGTGCCATTGGATCAGAATGGCAAGTTGAGTGCAGATTAAGGAGAGATTTTGGAGGATCCTACTATGTATAGGCGCATAGTAGGAAGCTTGATCTACATGACGATGACTAGGCCAGATTTGAGCTATGATGTTGGGTTGGTGAGTCAGTTTATGCAGGTTCCTCGAAAGCTGCATTTGGATGCATTGAGACGCATACTGAGGTATGTGAGGTCTACTTTGCATTGTGGACTATTTTATGAAATTGGGACAGAGATATGTGTACATGGGTACACAGATGCTGATTGGGCTGGTAGTATCTCAGATAGAAGATCTACTAGTGGCTTCATGTTTTCTTTGGGGAGTGTTGCTGTGACTTGGAGCAGCAAGAAGCAGCCTACGGTTGCTCTATCCAGTACAGAGGCCGAGTACAGAGATGCTGTTATGGCAGCATGTGAGGTAGCTTGGTTGAGAAAGCTACTTGCAAATTTGGGTCTATCAGTGGGGTGGATAGACAAGTTATCATTTTTTGTGACAACATTAGCAGTATACAATTGGCCAGGAACCCAGTTTTTCATGCTCGCACACGAAGCATTTTTCATATCATGTGTACTCTTATCCTTGTATATGGTGTGTTGAGTGTTGTGTGAAGAAGAAGAAGATTTTCAGCCTATCACCTTGTGTGTTCTCTTTTAGAGTTTTGTGGGTGTGTGTATATTTTCAGCCTCTCACCTTGTGTGTTCTCTTTTAGAGTTTTGTGGGTGTGTGTGTGCTTGCAAGAGCTCAAGCTCTCTTCTTCCCTACATCTTTCCAAAGTATTCACCCCAAGTTGGCTATAGACCATATAAACCATAAGCCTGCATCCCCAAGGATGATCAAACCACCAAGTATAATACCCTTTTATAGGCACCAAGGGCCTATCTTTTAACTATTACTAAGGGGTTGTTCACACCTAAATTATTCACACCAAGTTGGCTATATAAACCATAAGCCTGTATCCCCAATGTCACATGATATTGTGGTGTATTATTTCAGTAGTCATTAGAGATGCTAGTTTGTGGGGGCAAATTGGATCAATGGGCCAACCAGATCATTTTTCCAATGAGATTGTATATAAATTGTTTGATTTTTTTGATGAGATTTCATACAAATGGTCCAAGTTTTAGGGGTGGCATAATTGTGTGTTAACTAATGTCGTTAACATACACCCTCTTGTATTGGTGAGGCACAATAGGGACTCTATGTGTAGTAGGTGACTCAATATTTTTGTGGTGTAAGGCTTAGACCTATAATGTTCCATTAAGGGAACTAGCAACTTCTTTGAGTTTTTCTTGGTGGAGGTCTACTTGAGTTGTTAGGTGTGCCTGTTGTGTTGAGGCTAACTGCTCCTATTTCCTGTACATTATATCCATTAGGTTTCTAACTACACTAACCATCTCACAGAGGGGAGCGGTCATGCTCGCTGCTACTGGTGGTAAGTCCAAAAGCCATTCTTGCAATCTTTGAATAGTTGCTATACAAGTTTTTGGTGTATGTAAGCTCCCTTTATGTCTTCGCTCTTGAAAGTGTATCGTGTGTTCTGAACTTAGGCTCCAATGTTGGGAAATTAGCTAGATGAGGGAAACTAATTGGTGGGCTTTTGGGAACCTAGGATAGGTCTCTTTGATGGTGTGGTGGGCCACAACACTAAGCAATGTAATAACCTTCATCTCGAACCATGCCAACTCCCAACTTCTATTAAGGGGTTGGTGCATATGCCTTGTGAAAAAAGTTGGCCTAATTAATTGGCCCTACTTGACCATAGCCAGTGTGGATAGGTTGCACTACTTCTACCTTTAAGTCAACCAAGGGAAAGTAGGACCAAGTACGTGTCATGAAGACGAGTGTGCAAATAGGACCAAGTATGTGTTGTGAAGGTTAGTGTGCGGATAAGACAAGTATGTGTCATTTTTTTTGTCACCTAGAAGCTTTTTGTTATAAGCTTTAATATATAAAGCTTTAAAACTTTACAAGCTTAAAGTTTTTAAGATTTCTAAAGCTTTTAAGATTTCTAAAACGTTTAAGCTTTCTAAAGCTTTACTACAAGATTTTAAAAAAACTTTATTCAATTCTCAAAATTTGGGGTTCTTTAGATAGGTCGGCTCCCCACAGAATCGTGGGATAAAGATACTCGCATTATCAGATAACAATTCATTCAGAACATATTATTCATATCTTTAACACAATAATGGTCTATTAGACCAAAATTTACTCCATGGTTTTTAATTTGCCATCCCTCAACTTGATCCACTGGGTCAAGAGTTAACATTAGCAATCTGTCAGCACAATCCACTAATCTCATAGTGATTTGCTGAAGTCATTATCGTCATTCCAGTTACGAACATCAACACATGGACTCTTCCCATTCATCCTCATTGTGGTTTTGCTCGGATTATCGTTTTTCAACCAAAAATTCAAGAATCATCATTTTTCAATCAGAATCCAATTTAACTCATCAGTTCTTAATCAGAACTTTAAAATCATACCAACCACATTCGAATTCATCATCTAGATAGCAGTTTAGCTTATAATTTCAAGATCTTAGATTTACTCGTATTATATACTGCCAGTAAAGAGCTGCAGTTATACCCTCGTCGATATATACGGGTAGTCACGGTCCTTGGAATAATAAGGTAAATACCATCATGTCTAGGCCTCAAACAAGTCAAGGATTCCATATAATTGTAGTACTTCTATCTGAAGACCCAATTATCAATTTAGGAATTTCATTCTGAATATAAACTTGTTTGAGTTTCATCACACAATTCCAACCTTTTACTGCTTCTTCATAAATTTATGACATTCTTGGCTTCTCGGTAGATCCACTTTAGCCAAATTGCTCTAATACCAGCTGTGAGATCCCTTACCCCACTGTGCAACGAATTCTGGGGTGCTAGCAGCAGCGGAAGTAGCACTTCTTATGCGGGGCAAGGTCCCACACTCGGGGCCTCGTCCACCACCCACCATGGATATCTAGACAAGAGACTAATCCATCGGTTCTTCCAAATCCGAACTCGAAAAAACTTCCCTTGCCTGGAAAGCACGGGCAATTCCTCCAGGATAACTTTTCTCTAAGTAGTCAAAAGCCTTAACTAATTGAATTGATCTGACCAAACCCGTAAGTCCCATAGTCAGATCAAGGGAAAGATTGCAGTTGGATCATAGAGACCAACACTTTTTTCCTCAGTGAGAGGCACAGTCGTTGATTCTTTTCCATAGAATAATTTTTATCCGGGATTTACTTCATCTATTATACCAATAGAAATTAGTCTCATTTTAGGGATCCATCAGTCCAGCCTAACCCCATCCAGTCCCATGGGTTAGCCAACTACCCAACCACTGTAGTGATGGGATCCAATTAGGAATTTGGTTAGGTTTTGTCCCGGGTACCAGGGAAAAGAGTTCCCAGGTCCCCTAGCCAAAAATTCATGCAAACTTAAAACTAGTCACACCACTTACACACCCAATATGAAATTGCCTTTTTCACAGAATCAGCATCTTCTAAAAATAGTCTTTTAATGAAACCATTGTGTCACTGATCATAATCGTCAAAATCTCCGGTTGAATCCTTATTTCCAATCATTCCTTTATCAATGTACCTATGGCATCATTGGCAACCAGAATGCTCACCACCTGTCCACTCAAGCCTCTATCCAAGAGCTTGTTCCCACACACACCCTATTCACTTGTATATTTCAACACCTCCCCTCAAGTGAATAATTCTAGTACACCTAGACCCTATACCAAGTTTGCCTCCCCTTACTTGATAGTCCGCGACCAGTGTCTACTCCTCCCCTCAAGTTATCTTAGCACACCTAGACCCTATATCAAGTTTCTCTCTTACTTGATAGCCTGCGACCAGTGCCTCAGATCCCTAAACCCATAGTCCTTGACACTCTCTCTCTCTATGTGTCCAAGGCTTACTATAGTTGCCCGCGACCTTGACTAAAGTGCTCACACATACATCTCTCTACCACGTGGCCTACATCATCGGTGGCTCAGAGGTGGTTTTACTTTATTGGGGCAGGTTACATTGGGTTGTGGGTCTCTCTCTCTCGCTCAGATATTTTCATATGGCTCCTCACTCTTTGGAGCCTCACATCTTCTCTTGTCTTCAGTCTTCTTGTCGTGGCAGCATCTCTCCACGCGTCCGTCTCTTCTTTCAGTCTTCTCGGGGCAGCTTCTCTTCTCGTGTCCATGTCTTCCTTCAGATCTTCTTCTCGGTGTGGATCCTCTTCTTGGGAAGAGATATTCTTCTTCTTTCATGGCTGGGGCCATGAGCTCGTCCGTCAGGTCATTTTGCTCCATGTGAGCAACATATTTCAATGTTTTGCTGACAGTTCCTTTGGGCTTTTTATGTTTATCTTGTGTCATTATGCAATGCAAACCCAAATTTATGCAGGAGGTCTTACCTCTTGCCTTAATCTGGACAAGGGCAGTGTCTGTTCCCATTTTTACACTGATGCAATGTGCCCAATACATAATGCGTATAGCATTCATTCTCATGCACATTCCAAATGCAACTTTGGATATGTGAATAATCTTGAATTTGAGTGAGATTTATAGGCATTAACCAAGGGTTAAATGCAAAATGATGATTTTCACAATTTTATCAGCACAATTTTACTAGAAATTACACTGAATCAAGGGTAACCAATTTGTACGGGATGGTTGGAGTATCAAACCAACTCCGATTTGAAATCTGAAGTTATAGGGATCTGTATCAGATACCTAATGGTTAATTTGAACCCTCAATTGCACCAAAATACAGTGATTAGCACTGATTAATCATTGATTAGTAAATTAATGCTCTGGTTTGTGTGTAGAAAACAGAGTATGCGGGGAGCTCAGATCTGGTGCCTTCCACTTCAAATGATCTCAAATGCTTTCAAAGGCATCAATAGCAATGAGTCTAGTAGAGGATTAAGCCAAGAAACACAAAATTTGACCAAATAATGAAAGCTTAATCTCTGTTTTACCAAAGTCACCTGCAGATTTGATGAAGAGCTTGGATCTCAATGTAGACTTAATGAAATTGAATTTTGTCTTCACCAGCTTGTAGAGCATGCTTGATTACACCTTGGGCTAAGAGGAATTAGAGAGCTTTGATCTGTGGAAGTTGCAATGTCAAAAACATCTTAGAAAAACGTAGCCTGCAAATCGAGCTCCCGTCGGCGTTCTGCGTTGAATTAGCCCACAAGATTTGAGATGTGTGTAGCCCTATGAGTCTACTATGAGTACCTAAGAGGGCTTAGCCTAATGTTATGTGTGCAAGGAGAATGGAGTCCTCCACTGGCTGGGGGTGAAGGGGAGAAGTGAAAGCTTACTAAAAAATTAATTTTTTTGCTAATTATCTACTAATCCTCATTAATTAACTAATGGGCTCATAAATATGATTGATTCTAGGCATGGCTCTGATACCATGTTGAAATTTGAGCATAATGATGAGCTATGGTGGATCATACACTAGAATCAACATGATTAACAAAGTGATTAAGAAATGATTAAGATGTAATTAGTGAATAATTAGCAAATAGATTAATGTAGGCATGGATACTCAAAAACCAGCAAATTCTCATTAGGGCTATGCCTCAATTTATAGTGTTTACATCAAGCATCAAATCCCATTGATTTCTCCATGATTCACTCCCAGAATATCTCCACCTTTTGCCTGATTCTCTCCACCTCTTCTCTTTTCCCTGAATATCTCCCAGAATATCTCCACACTCCTACATTCTCTCATGCTACCCATTATTCTCTCCCAGTAGATTCTTCTCACCTTTTCACAGGTTCTTTCACAATTACATCTCCTCTTTTACAGCCTCTATCCAAGAGCTTGTTCCCACACACACCCTATTCACTTGTATATTTCAACATTAAGCATGTTGGATATGCTAATTATTACCAATTTTTATATGCTAGTAATAAGCATTTTGGAGCATATTGGATTAGCGTAGAGGTTATAAGGTCTACTAGTTAGCATACTAGGTATGCTAGTTAGCATATTGGATATGCTTATTAGCATACCAAATATGCTAGCTGGAATGATAGTTAGCATACAGGATATACTAATTAGCATATCCAGTATGCTGGTTAGTATACTGGATATGCTAATTAGCATACTTGATATGCTATTAAGCATGTTGGATATGCTAATTAGCATATACTGTGCTCTAGTAAGCATATAGAAGCTTTTGGGTACACTTGAATTGCTTAGAGATTATAAGGTTTACTAGTTAGCATACTTGGTATGCTTGTTAGCATACTTGATATTCTAGTTAGCATATATGATTATGCTAGCTAGCATACACGAGAATACTAATTAGCATACTGGCCTAGCTGCACACATAGTTAGCATATGAAACATACTATGTAGCATACATGACATACTTATAAAGGGTGTAATCAAAGATTTTTTTGTTGTAGGCCTCTCAAAGCCCCTACATGATGTGGGCAGTGTGCATGACACCAAAGGTAAGGGAAAGGCTACAAACTGAGAACCCTTTGACTGAGAAGGGTGGTGAGTTAGATACAATGAATGAAGGAGTAGATGCGGGATCCCAGCAAATGCAAAGTGCAAGCATGAAAACAACAGAGGAAGGCGGTGACGTGAGTTGTAAATCAGAAGAAGATGATTTTTTTGTCATGGTTCCTCATGCACGTGCCATGCCTGTTGCAACTGACACAGTAAAAACTTCTCAGCAGACAATGGCTAGTGCCAATGCATCAGGGGAAACATTGAAGACTAACAGCATAGAGGACCCGCAGGAAGTTGGTGATAACAGCCCTCTCGAGGGTTTTTTGCGAAAGGCTAAGGCAAAGAGAAAAGTGGGCCCGGAAGAGGTACCTGAAGAAACTGCAAGCAACGGCTATGGTTCCCCAAAGAAGATGGAGGACAAAGCTGAAAGCACCAAAGGTGAAAAGAAAGCCACCCGCTCAAGAGCTTGCAAAAAACTGTGTTAAGACCTTTCCTTTTTTGCCCAGATTCTGTACTGTAAGCACGCAACTGTCACTGTTCAGTTGTTTAGCCTTTACTTAGTGTTCCCATACCTATGCCCTTTTATTTTCCTGGTGAAAATATCTTTGTGTAATATAATGTTGAGCAGCAGTCCATTATAATTTTCTTCCAATCTATGAACTTCTTCACTTCATATCGCTGTTTCTTTGCAGAGGAAGAGAAACTGGCATTAATTGCCTTACCTGATGTAAATGCTGCCATGCAATGGCAGAAATTACGGAAATGGCGAGTCCGCAAAGCCAGGCAGATAAGGAGACAAAAATTGGAGATTGAAAAGCGGCTCGAACGATATTCACAGCGTGCTCGTAGAATTTTTGAGCGCCTAAATTATGTTCACCCATCAGGGGAGGGTATATATGCTGAATGGTATCCTCTTCCAGACCCAATATGGGTGCCTAAGCGACTGTGTGATGAAAAAAGGGCTCTTTTACTAGATCTCAATGGTCTTTTGTTGAGGGTGGTAGAGACTCGCTTCGACGAAAAGCCCCCTACATATGTAGATGAAATGTTAAAATACAATGTAGAGGATATGCAGGTGTTCTCGCAAGGACAGCCACATGTTTTTGGACTGGTGTCTTCAGTTCTTCAGTGTGTATATTTGGAGCACAAGCATGCATCGTAAAGTCATGAATATTTGCAGGGCTGTTTTTAAATTGCAGGTGCCAATGATTGCCGGTTTTTTTGTGCAAGAGCACTGCAGTCCGCAACCCTGGCAGATCTTGAATAAACCTGTGTTTATGAAAGATTTAGCCTTGTTTTGGAAATACAATCCGGCGTACAACGCCCAAAACATGCTTTTGATTGATGATAGCCTCTACAAAGTGTTTTAGAACTTAGCACAAGCTTGGCTCGTTACTCCGAAGCTAGAGGACCAGAGTGCTGAGGAGAGACAATAGTTTCTTATAGAAACTTTGAAAGACTGGCTTTTTCTTTGGCTGCAGAGTCGGATGATCGGGCAGCGTATGTGGCTGACAATTTCTTCCATACAGGCTCTGATAACTTCTCTGATGCAGTCAATCAAACAGCTGCTAGAGGTTGAGAGACAAGCAGAACTTCGTCGCAAACAAAAGGAAGATGACCTAGAAGTAGAGAGAGAGGAGAAAGCTAGGCTGGAGAGGGAAAGAAAAGAAAAGGAACAGCAGAGAGGCGACCTAGAAGCAGAGAGAAAGGAAAAAGCAGAGGAAAAGGAGAAAGCAGAGAAAAAGGAGGGAGCAAAAAAGCCCGGTCACTCTACAAACGCCCTCTGAGGAGGCCTAAAGATTTTTGGCGGGTGTGACTCATTGTAAAATTAAACCCTATGTAATGTTATTTGATACTGGAAGTTAATGATGAGATAATCTTTTCAACAGTTGCCTCCTACTATTCCATTTTTATGTGTTATAGAATTATGTATTGGGTTTTTTGTTAGGTAGCACACACTATAAAGTAGCAAGTATACAGTTAGCATATACTGTGGTAGTTAGCATACACTATATGCTAGTTAGCATAATCCTGTATGCTAGTTAGCACACTATATAGCAGCTAGTTAGTGTACAGTTAGCATATATTGTGCTTGTTAGCATACACTATATGCTAGTTAGCATATACTGTATATGCTAGTCAGCATATAGTTAGCATACAGTATATGCTAACTAGCATATACTGTATGCTAGTTAGCATACGCTTTATGCTAGTTAGCACACACTATGTAGAAGCTTGTTAGTAAACAATTATCATATACTGTTGTAGTTAGCATACAATATATGCTAGTTAGCATATACTGTATGCTAGTAAGCACACGCTATATAGTAGCTAGTGAGTATACAGTTAGCATATACTGTGCTAGTTAGCATACCCTATATGCTAGTTAGTATACACTATATGCTAGTTGGCATATATTGTATGCTAGTTAGCATACGCTATATGCTAGTAAGCACACAATATAAATTAGGTAGTTAGTATACAGTTAACATGTACTGTGCGAGTTAGCATACAGTATATGCTAGTTAGCCTATACTATATACTAGTTAGCATACAATGTATGCTAGTTAGCATACACTGTATGCTAGTTAGCATACGCTTTATGCTAGCTAGCACACACTTTGTAGAAGCTTGTTAGTCAGTATATACTGTATATGCTAGTCAGCATATACTGTTTGCTAGTTAGCATATAGTATATGCTAACTAGCATATACTGTATGCTAGTTAGCATACGCTTTATGCTAGTTAGCACACACTATGTAGAAGCTTGTTAGTAAACAATTATCATATACTGCAGTAGTTAGCATACAGTATATGCTAGTTAGCATATACTGTATGCTAGTAAGCACACGCTATATAGTAGCTAGTGTGCATACAGTTAGCATATACTGTGCTAGTTAGCATACACTATATGCTAGTTAGCATACACTATATGCTAGTTGGCATATACTGTATGCTAGTTAGCATACAGTATATGCTAGTAAGCACATAATATAAATTAGGTAGTTAGTATATAGTTAACATATACTGTGCGAGTTAGCATACAGTATATGCTAGTTAGCCTATACTATATACTAGTTAGCATACTTTATATGCTAGTTAGGATACACTGTATGCTAGTTAGCATACGCTTTATGCTAGCTAGCACACACTTTGTAGAAGCTTGTTAGTACACAATTAGCATATACTGTGGTAGTAGTAAGCATACACAAGATACAAAATAGAATAAAAGACCATGACGCTCATGTCAAAAATTGAATGGCATGCTGTTATAGATTGCTTCATAATCTTTGGGGGTGATTGTGTACATTTGCCTTCTCTTTTGCATGTGTTTCATGGGTACCTTGATACAACGTACAAGATTTGAAAGTATGTGAACAACAGGTTGATTGAAGTCTAGTTTGAAGGTGTATGCATCCACTTGCTTGTAATACAGTCCTTGCATGACATAAGGGCCTTTGTCAATTACATTGTTCCACTCATCAATGTAACCCTGTTTTGCCTTTTCTTTTACTGCAATGCACTTTACCAAGTAAAAGTCTACATTCTCATCATTGGTTGTAGCATCCGGATTCACTGCAAAAGTGTCACCAACACACAAAGCACTACTTAATGCATCATGGTGGTCTTCATACACGAATTTTTCATATCCAATGATCTGTACTTCAAGGGCATCATCAGTCGGAGTGTCTTCTTTATCCTCAACTTCATCAGACAATGGCATCAGAATGTGATAATCCCAAGGCTGCACATGAGATTTGTTAGTGCAGCGATTCCAACTATGGTTCATGCATGCAAAGCATGCCAATGGTCTTGTGGGAATGGCAGTTGCATCCTGCCGGTTGTGACCGCGAAAAGCATGCAAGGTGCGAGACTTCTCAACCGTGGCACAATTCCATTTAACCTCCCTGTTTACATCACCTACTTTGATCTCCCAAAACACACGGGCACATTCCCTTTCTTTTAGAGGATATGATGCAGCTGCTCCCTTTGATAGGTTGGCTTGGCAATAGGCAACCACATCTACAACACACTTTAAAGTGGCCCCATTAGGCTTCAGCTGTTCATGTGTCAACGATCTTTTAACAACTGCAGCTGCACCATCATGCTCTCCCTTGCCATGTCCTGATCTAAAGAAGAACCAGCAGATCTCCATTCATGTCAGTCCAGCATACCTTGCAACAAAATAGAAAGGCCTAGCAGCCTTAAACTGGAGGCAGCACCATCTGACCAGACCCAGTGACGTTTCTGGAGTGACACCTTCTCTCTGTAACCAGCCACAATGCAGCATAAAACAATGTTGGACAAACAATGTGTCATGCACTTTGTCATCTGATATGAAGAAGTGGATTTTCTTGACTACTTCCCCTTCCCTGCGGTAGTATGTTATGTGCACAAAAATAGTTACTTGACTTGAGTACCAATGCATGGATTGAATCTCATTTTCCTCCTTGAATGCATAGTTTTCTGCAAAGTCTACAACCGACACAACCACATCGTCAGGAAATCTAAGAATACAATCCTTAAACTGTTGTGCTTGCCATCGAGCGATATAGTTATGTTTAATAAAAACCTTCAGATTGGTCTGTAAGAGTTGAAGAAACTCCCAACACTGCATTTCTTTAGTCACAAGATCTTTTCTCTTTTTTTTTGTCTTCGTGCTTATCTGTTGCCTCCACATATGCAAACAATTTCACAAAGATATTCTTACTTGGGCTTTGTGTCTCTAAGCAGCATGTTTCTAGTTTTTTCACACCACAGTTCTTACATTCGCCCATCAAACACTGACTATTGTGGTAACCAGCATCTATTTGCTTCGGGCAGAGAACTGACTCCCATAGATGTGTGACACCTTTGAAAGTTTGACATAAAGCCATGCAACCCCTGCTAGTTTCATCACCTCTGACGCAAACGCTGCATGTACATCTGCATTGGGCTCCATGCAGCCCGAATGACTGAGACCGCATATGGTTAAGTGTGTCCTTTAAAAAGGACATCTGCACATGATATTCGCAGCAGCATGTGTATCTATCTTTCAGCCGCCGTACAAAAAATGGCTTCATCATCTCAAACATTCTCATACCTATTTTGCAATCTGGATGCTTTTCTTTAAATTTGTAGAAGAGCTCAACCTGTAATTATGAGAGTTAGAAGGTGGTTATTATGCTAGTTATGCTAATTAGTATACAGGCCATGCATGGAAGCATACTATATGTAACCCCCACAGCACTTACAGTATGCTAACTAGCACTTACAGTATGCTTCCATGCATGTGCAGTATGTTAACTAGCACTCACAGTATGCTAACTAGCACTTGCAGAATGCTAACTAGCACTGACAGTATGCTAACTAACACATTCAATAGGCTAATTGGTACATTCAGTATGCTAAGTAGCACATTCAATTAGCTAATTAGTACATTCACAGTGTGCTAACTAGCACAAACAGTGCTAAACTAGCACAAACAGTATGCTAACAAGCACATTCATTATGCCAACTAGCACATTCAGTATGCTAAGTAGCACTTACAATATGCTAACCACTTAAAGTATGCTAATTAGCACTCACAGTATGCTAATAAGCACATACAGAGTGCTAACTATCACTAATCATATGCTAACTAGCACTTACAGTATGCTAAGATGCACCTACGTTATGCTAACTAGCACCTTGAGTATGCTAACTAACTAGCACTTAGAATATGCTAACTAGCACTTAGAATATGCTAACTAGCACTAACAATATGCTAATCAGCACCTACCATATGCGAACTAGCACTCACAGCATGCTAACTAGCATTTACATGCTAACTAGCATGTAGAGTGTGCTAATCAGCACATAGAGTATGCTAACTAGCATACACAGTCTGCTAACTACATTTACAGTGTGCCTCCAGGTATGGCTTGTATACTAACTAGCATGTAGAGTGTGCTAATTAGCACATAGAGTATGCAAACTAGCATACACAGTCTGCTAACTAGCATTTACAGTGTGCCTCCAGGTATGGCTTGTATACTAATTAGCATTACTAATATGATAAATAACGCACTCTGTAAGGTGATCAACATATTGAAGATTTGAACTAGCATATACAATATAGCATGTTCTAGCATGTAGAGTGTGCTAATTAGCACATAGAGTATGCTAACTAGCATTACACAGTCTGCTAACTAGCATTTACAGTGTGCCTCCAGGTATGGCTTGTATACTAATTAGCATTACTAATATGATAAATAATACACTTTGTAAGGTGATCAACATATTGAAGATTTGAACTAGCATATACAGTATAGCATGTTCTAGCTAGAATAAACCATAAACAACCACAGTGTAAATAACAACCAGTATGCTAACTATAAAGTTTCACATGCTTTTTAGTGTACTCGAATAATGGTGCTTTGGTTAGATCAATTACCTGAGGTTCATCAAGGAGGTGTACAGGGTGCTTTATGTAATTTTTTTCTCCCCATCCTCTTTCGACAAACATCTTTTTTGTTAGGGGATACACGTGCCTCATGTTGAGATTCAAGCTCGATGTCAGTGTGAGCCAGCTATGCTATGTGCTGGCAGATTAGGTAGGAACATGTGTGAGACATAAATGACCGCGTGTCCAGTTGGTCATAGTGTGTGGACATTAGCTAGGGTTAGTAGAGTGTGGACACAACTCATTGTGTGTTGTGTGGATTATGGATTAGTGCATTATGCTTTGTGTGAGAGTGGACATGGCTTCCCTCTATGGTTAGGGTTTGCAATATACATTAGGGTTTGCTCCTGTGTGTGTGTCTCCTCTCCCTCTACCGTTCTTTCAACATGGTATCAGAGCCTTGTGCTATTTATTAGGGTTTATGAGTGAGTGAAGAGAAGAGGGAGAAGAAGCTGTGAAGTTGGCCATTGGAGATGTGAAGCTTGGAGCACACCAAATACTATCAGATCTGAGAGCTTGGCCTACCGGGTAAGGTCTTCTAAACATCCTTGAGCAGATTGCAGGTGATATAGGCAAAAGCAAAGCAAATCAAAGCAAAATTCTGGTTTTTGAAGCTTTCCATTAAAGCTTGGGAACATTGATGTATGGTGGAAATACATGTAAATCTAGCGAAGCAAACATGTATCTGACAATGAGGGATGTAATGGCAACTCTTATGCAAGCCCTATTGTGATTTTGGAGCAATTTGAATGCATTTCAAAGTGTGAAAATCTCTGTTTTTTGAGCTCACACAAAACAGAGAAAAGGAAGCCCAAAATTGAAGCATTTGGAGTGTGATTTTGGCTCAAATCCAACCATTGGTGGATTGCACATGTACCTAGGTGTGTTGGGCATCTATTATCATCATCAATTAGCACCACAAACTCTCCTAAACCCCCCTACAGCAGGCGGCGCTGAATCAACAGAGAAAACAGGGCAGATTTTGTTCATTTTGACTACGAGGAGATCAAATTCTCAGTGGGTGCTTGATATCTTCCACAACTTCTTTAGCAATTGGATGCTTTATACTTTGGAGAAGAGGGCTATGTGATTTGTTTGGTCAATGATGCCTAATTGAGCTGGGAATGAGCTGATTAAAATAGGCTGTCCACTGGTTGCAGAGAAACAGAGCATTTTTAATTGAGCAATTAATCTTTGGTCTTTTACAATTGGACAAATTCCTCTTACATGGAGTTGATGGACACTAATGCTAAGCTAATGAATGCCTGGTTGCTCAATTTGTACAAATATTGAAGGAATTAGAGCAAATTTTCTACTGGTTTTTCTGGTTTTTCCAAAAACAGAGAAAGGGGTTTTCAAAAATTGATATGTACACGTCAGATGGTGTTGATACTCAACATTGAGGTTGATTAGGTGTCAATGCAAGTTGCCCATACTTGATTGCACCATTACATTGTGATTTGGAGCCTTGGAAGGCGTGTCAATTTAGGGTATCCCGCACTGAGTGAGTCAGTTCATCTTGGATGATTACAGGTTGATTTTCTACATCCAATTTGGAGTTTGTTGGCTACCTTGGAGTATCTGGAACATTCATTGGAGTGTGGTTGAGCTGAGGAAGGCTCATTTACAGATTTGAAGTGTGCGGAAGGTGTATGCATTGAGCAAACATGTCGGATAATCCAGTTCAGATTGTTGGTGAAAAGCTGGATCGGAAGAACTTCCAGGCATGGAGTACAGGATAAAGAGTTTCTTGAAAGGAAAAGGATTTTGGAACCTTATTACAGGTGCTGAGCCAGAGCCTGAGCTACCTCGGCAACCTACACAGTAGCAGCTTATTGCTCATAAGCAATGGTCAGAGAGAGCATTCAAAGTGCTGCATTATCTGTCTATATGCATTTCTGATGCTATGCTCATACACATACAGGATGCTGAGAATCCCAAAGATGCATGGGATACTTTGGTCAAGATGTTTGATACAGATACGAGTGCTCGCAAGTCTCAGTTACGACAGCAGATACACAATGTGAAAAGGAATAAAAGGAGCATACATGATTATGTGCAAGAAATCAAGAAGTTTGCAGATGCATTGGCCACAATAAATGCCCCCATGCCTGATGATGATTTGGTGGATATTACCTTGCGTGGTCTTGGCAAGGAATACAAATCCTTTGATACATCTATCTCAGTGAGGAGTACAGGTTTACCCGACTTCGATGAGTTGGTTTCACTCTTGTTGGTTGAGGAAATCAAGCTCAGTGATTCATTTCTGGATGCATCTACTTGCCATGATGATGGCAGAAATCAGGCTTTCTACTCGCAGAGAGGCTTTAGAGGCAGGGGGAGATTTGCATCACGTGGACGTGGTGGTAATGGTCGTGGATGGCAGGACAGGCCTCCACAATAGAATTTTCAGCCTTCATATGGTGCTCGAGGTGGTCGTGGATATGCACCTCAGCGAGGCAGAGGTACCCCCCGTGGTCGAGGACGTTGGTAAGGCCAACAAAATTCTATGCAAGATGTTGAATGCCATTATTGTGGCAAATATGGTCATATGGCGAGAGATTGTTTCCGCAAACAGAATGATTTGAGAGGGGGTAGAGCACAGCGTGGTGGTCATTATGGTGGAAACTATGCACAACATGGTGGTAACTATGCATCAAGTAGCAATGATGGAACTGCAAATCATTCGTTTGCCATGAAGCATGTTGTGGGTTCTATGACGACAAATGCTAAGAATGATGACACATGGTATATGGACTCAGGAGCATCAAACCATATGACATGTCATGGTGAATGGTTTGAGCATATGAAGCCTATGGATGTAAAAGGCTATGTGGAAACAGGTGATGATACCCAGCATGTCATTACACATGTTGGAAGTGTACCATTGGTCATGCACAATGGTCAGACAAAGTCTATGCAGATGTGCTGTATGTGCCTTCGATCACTAAAAGCTTGGCCTCAGTTGGTCAAATGGTGGAACAGGGATTACAGGTTCGTTTCAACGAGCATGGATGCTTCGTTGAAGATTTCAAACATGGATGTAGAGTGATTGCTAAAGGCAAGAAAGAAGGAAGATTGTTTAAGCTGGATGCTGGAATTCCTGAGCTAAAATCAGCCATGTTCTCAAAGAGCAGGAATGTGGTACAGGACATTGATATGTGGCATAAGAGGATTGGCCATGTCAATATACAGAGATTAAAGAACATGCAAACAAGAGGCATTGTCAATGGATTGCCTAGGTTCAAATATGATGGACATATGCATGTTTGTGAAGCCTGTCAGTTTGGGAAGCAGGCAAGGTTGAGGTTTCCTAGAGAAGGAAATATGAGTAACAGGCCACTTGAGATAGTACACAGTGATGTATGGGGTCCTGCACAAAACCCATCTATCAAAGGCAGTTTATACTATGTTACATTCATAGATGATTTTAGCATGATGACATGGATATACTTTCTCAAAGAGAAGAGTGAAGTGTTGGAAAAGTTCATGGATTTCAAAGCTTTTGCAGAAAAGCAATATGGCTGTTGGATTAAATGTCTGAGGACAGATGGAGGTGGTGAATACACCTCAAAAACTTTTGAGCATTTCTTGAGGAAGCATGGAATAAGAAGACAGTTGACTTGCAGGTATACACCTCAGCAGAATGGTGTGGCTGAGAGAAAGAATAGAGTCATATGTGAAGTGGCAAGGGCAATGCTCAATGAAAAGAGCATGCCAGATTACTATTGGGCAGAAGCATGTGCTACTGCAGTATATATATTGAACAAAACACCTACAGTAGCCATTCATGGAAGCACGCCAGAGATGCGGCTCACAGGTTACAGGCCAGACATTGGACATCTTAAAGTTTTTGGATGCATAGCTTATGTACATGTGCCTGATGAAAGAAGAAGAAAGTTGGATCCTAAAGCAGAGAAATGTGTATTTGTTGGATATGCACAGGATCAAAAGGCATACAAATGTTATAACCCTCAAACTAGACAAGTGGTCATCTCACGTGATGTGGTGTTTGATGAGCTTGCTAGTTGGTACAAAGCAAAAGATGAGGGTGTTATTGAGTCACTTGAGGCTGATGTTCATGTGAACTTGCCACAAGCAAGTTCTAGTTCTACTACTATGTCTGGGCCAGCAGGTAGAAGCTGAGAGTAGCAGTGTACGTCCATGGTCAGGACGTTTGAGGCATGAGAGTGTGAGCACTGGGAGTAGTGCTATGGATAAAGGCAAAAAGAAAGTCGAAGGAATTGGAATCACAGGTTATGAGTCATCTAGTTCTGAGAGTTTGGATGAGGAGCTTGGCATACCTGTTTTACGCACACCTGGTGCTAGGCAGGATAGATATGTGCCACCACATGCTAGAGTTACAGGTGTACAGAGTGACCCGCAGGCATTGCGGAGATCCCAGAGAGTCAGATATCCTGTTGACAGATTGACATATAGAGATTTTGCTATGCACTGCATATATGACATCTATGGTGAAGCATGTGGAACCTACATGCTATACAGAGGCTATTGGAGAGCATGTATGGGAAAAAGCAATGGATGTTGAGATGGACGCATTGGTCCATAATGATACATGGGACTTGGTTGCACTACCAAAGGACAAGAATGTTATTGGATGTAAATGGGTTTACAAAGTGAAGTGCAAATCTGATGGTTCTATTGAGAGACATAAAGCAAGATTGGTAGCAAAGGGTTATGCACAGACCCAAGGATTGGATTATGATGAGACGTTTAGTCCAGTGGCTAAGATGGGCACAGTGAGAGCAGTCATTGCTATGGCTGCAGCTAATGGCTGGGAAATGCATCAGATGGATGTCAAGAATGCATTTCTAAATGGAGATCTACAAGAGGAAGTGTACATGGCACAGCCAGAAGGGTATGTACACCCAAGATATCCCACTCACGTATGCAGGTTGAAAAAGGCATTGTATGGTCTAAAGCAAGCACCTCGTGCTTGGAGTGATAAGATGAGCAGATATCTTATCTCACTTGGTTTTCAGATTTCTACAGCAGATTCTTCACTCTATGTGAAGAAGACACAGCATGGGATTGTTTTACTAGTCATCTATGTGGATGACTTGATTATCACAGGTGATCATGGTGCAGATGTGATGCATGTCAAGAAAGCTTTGAGTGGGCAATTTGACATGAAAGATCTTCGTGAGTTGAGATACTTCCTTGGGATTGAAGTGGTAAAAGATCATGCAGGTACTTGGTTAGTACAGCGCCAATATGCATTGGATATGTTGGCAAAGTATGGCATGACAGGGTGTAAGCCTATGAGTACACCATTAGAGCAAAATGTGAAGTTGCGGGCTGATTATGGTGAGGAATTGGATGATCCTTCTATGTACACGAAGATGGTTGGTAGTCTCATATATATGACTATCACACGCCCGGATTTGAGTTATGCTGTGGGGCTAGTCAGCCAGTTTATGCAGAGCCCCAGGAAACCACATTTGGATGTAGTGAGACGCATCATGAGATATGTGAAGACCACATCACATTATGGTCTATTTTATGAGAGTGGTAAAAGCTTGGACATACATGGCTACACAGATGCTGATTGGGCAGGTAGCGCATATGACAGGAGGTCTACTAGTGGATATGCTTTTACACTTGGAAGTGCCGTGGTGAGTTGGAGTAGCAAGAAGCAACCTACAGTTGCTTTATCCAGTACAGAGGTTGAGTACAGGGGTGCAGCCATTGCTACTTGTGAGGCTATATGGTTAAAGAGTCTCTTGACAGATTTATGTGAGCCTCTTGATGGCAAAGTTGTCATTCATTGTGACAACATGAGCAGTATACAGTTGGCAAAGAATCCAGTGTTTCATGCGAGGACCAAACACATAGAGGTCCATTATCACTTTGTCAGAGAAAAGGTGCTGGATGGTACAGTTGATCTTTAGTATGTGAAGACTGATGAGCAGGTGGCTGATATCTTCACAAAGCCACTTGGCAGGGAGAAGTTTGAGTACTTCCGGACTATGTTGGGAGTACATGGGATGAGCTTGAGGGAGAGTGTTGAGAGTCTTGATATCCCAAGCTCATCTACATCTTCATCGGCAGTACATCATGAGCTTGAGAGGGGATGTTGAGATTCAAGCTTGATGTCAGTGTGAGCCAGCTATGCTATGTGCTGGCAGATTAGGTAGGAACATGTGTGAGACATAAATGACCGCGTGTCCAGCTGGTCATAGTGTGTGGACATTAGCTAGGGTTAGTAGAGTGTGGACACAACTCATTGTGTGTTGTGTGGATTATGGATTAGTGCATTATGCTTTGTGTGAGAGTGGACATGGCTTCCCTGTATGTTTAGGGTTTGCAATATACATTAGGGTCCTGTGTGTGTGTCTCCTCTCCCTCTACCGTTCTTTCAACACCTCATCCCTCCAAAATGTGTAAACCAGCTCTTTCATTTCATCTGTGATTGTGCTACGATGACGGGCATGTTTTTGACATGCAGCCAATGAAAACATTCCACCGTCAACATTCGATGTCACCCGCAATTTAGCCTTGTACAAGGATCGACGCGGAACTTTAAGGAGTCTCGAGACTTTTGACATTTGCATGTTCTCCTTTGAATTCAACATCATGGACAATGCTGTATGCTTCAAATACAACTCCTCATTATAGCTTGGCTACTTTACAAGCGCCAAGGTGTTACGAACATTGCACATGATTGCACTTTGAATAGTAGACTCCTCTGGACACACTGCTTGCACAACAGGATGATGAGATACTAGATTCCAAATTTCTTGCTTGTCTTCTATACTAATTCCTTCAGTCCTCCTCATGAACAGTGCCACAATCTCAGACGAGATTTTCTTCTTCTTTTCCTCCTCAAAGGCAAGCTCTTGAACCTGAACCTGCTTAAGTTTTTTCTTCTCTCGTTGTTTCCTCTTTCTTTGTCTCTCATAATCCCTAATGGCAGTACAAGTTGGGTCCTCCAAGTTCGGATTCATTGTCTGTAAAGGATCCCTTCTGCTACCTTCATCTGCTACCCCCCTTGAACGCGCAAGTAAACCTACCAGATCAGATTGCAAGGTATGGTTCGCCATAACTCTATGAGATGGGGAGGAAGTGGGCTACACGGAGAGAATGCGAGGCAAAGGGAGAGGGTGAGACTGTTTAAGCAGCATCACAGAGAGAGAGAGAGAGAGAGAGAGAGAGAGAGAGAGAGAGAGAGAGAGAGAGCTTGGCTTACACAGATCATGGAGAACCTCGAGAGAGCGAGAGAGAGAGAGAGAGAGAGAGAGACACAGAGACAGAAAGATAGAGATAGAGAGAGAGAGAGAGCGCGCTCATCCACTAGACCATGACTTCAGTAACTAAAAAGATGCTACATTTGAATTTGGCACCGAGTAAATTTAACATTAATTATGGAAAGTTTATTTCAAAATGGACATATTCTTGGCTCTCGAATGTATGCTAACAAGCACTACTAACTAGCATTGTCCGGGACATCATTTTTTGTGCACGTTAACATGCTTCTACCCAAGAATGAGTACTGCCTGAATCAATCAAAAGCTTAAAAGGCTTACCCTGATACTCAGCTAGAGTATGGATAACAGAGAATTGGCGATTTGGCCCTTGGTTTTCAATTGCTGCATAAATCTTTCCTCTTTCTTCTTCCACTACTTCTGCTATTGTGACTGCTCTGGCTGCTCTGCAGTCTGAGGTGGAACTCTTTCTCTTTGGTTGCCCCAGTTTTGAGAAGGAGTTCTGAGGCTATTTTGGATAGAGGCAGATGGCTGAGCTGGAGTTCTCTTGGGATTTCCTTGATTTGGGCAAGATGGACCCTGATTTGACTGATAGGAAAGGGATGGTGTCTGCACTCTTGGTCCTTGACTTCCCTGTCTCCTTGACATGGCAGGAGTCGGGTAGTCTTTCAGCTGGTGACCAAAACCCTGACATCCAAAACACCGGTTCTCACTTCTGAGCTCATCCCTGAATCCTTGAAATAGGTGGGGCTTCTGAGAAAGTGTTTTGGGGCTTCTGAGAAAGTGTTCTGGGGGGAAGGGTCTTCCTTCACTTCTGAATCTTCCCGCATCCTGATTTTGAATTGGGCCTTGCTGCCACTTTGGGGGAGGAAAGTTTGAAGTACTTCTCGGGGTTTGGAATCTTTTAAAGTTAGAGGGTGCAGGCTTTGGCGGGACCTTAACAACAAAGGCTTTGGCAAAGTCCTTTGCCATTCTTACTGCTTCGGCCATTGAGAGAAAGTTTTGGCATTCTTTACTAAGGTGTCCAATGGCTCGTTCATTCCTCGAATGAATCTGGCCATCAGCAGCTGGCTGGGGGCCAATTGTTGCGGGGAATATTTGAGGAGAAGGGCAAAAGCTTGATGGTACTCTTTAATTGTTCGGCTATCATGATTTAGTTCCAAGAACTCATTCATTTTAGTTTCAAGGAAGCTCGGAGGACAAAACCTCTTTCTGAGGTAAGCTTTAAGATCAGTCCAAGTCTGGGTATTCCAGTCGAGACGGTTAGTCTCGCAGTGATTCCTCCAAGCGACCCTGGCCGTTTCCACAATTTTTAACCTGGCGAGAGACATCTTGCTTCTCTCATTGTAGCCAGTTACATCAAAGTATTCCTCCATTGCCTCAATCCATTTTTCCACTACTTCACCTAACTGCTCCCCTTCACCCTTGAAGGGACCAGGTTGGTATCTGTGCAGGGCTTTTCGAACATCCGGATCTAACTCTTTGTCATCGGTTAGAGGATCCAGTTGCCTTGCACATGCCGCGCGCCTCATGACTCTAACAAAACAAGATTTTCGTCAACTTAACTTTGACAACAGATTTATGATTATTTAATTTTTATGATTTATTGTTTAAATAGATAATTATTTCATCATACTTCATGAAACAAGACTTACTCTGATAATTTTATTAACCATTCACAATTATGAAAACAATTTGGATTTATTTTTTTTGCAAAACATCGTTTATTATCAAAAGTTTTCAATATATACATAGGGCATCACGGCTCCCAAAATCACATCGTATTCACATAAAGAAGCGCAACTGCGAAGGAGACATGCCATGGTACACACGATTCATTACAGAAAGAGGTGCTATAATTCTACTTCTAGGGATAAAGCGGCTAAGAAGCCTAAAAATTTGGCATGAAATTTTGAAATTCCTGGGTGAATGATCAAAGAGTTGTACATGCTGAACAAGCCCTAGCCTTATCTGAATCATGGCTAAGGAAATATTTTGCCTGAGCCTCTGACGCTGACTGGTACTGACATTAATACATCGTCCTCCATAGAACCACATATACCGACGTCGCTCAAGAGGATCAGGAAAGTAAATACACTCAAAATGACGTGTGAGTCTCACTCTACTTACTCGGGTCGTAGTAGAGTTGATGAGGTGCTCGAATGTAAAGGTTATCATATCCTGACTCTGGGAGAGTTCAAGAATGCCAGATAGATTCGGGGTATCCATCTATAAAATTCCAATTCAATTTATGAGTTTTCAATTTTTGAAGTTCATTCAACATAATATTAACAAGTGAAAACATTATTTCCCTGATTTACTTTAAAAATTTAAGCAATTTCTGATGCTGCTACGTAAATTTACAATAGCGCTCTGATACCAACTGTGGGATCCCACTGCCCCTATTCCCGGCGGATGGTAGCACAGCGGAAGTAGCTTCCTCATGCACGAGGCAGGGTTTCTCACTTGGGGCCTCGCCCTCGAATGTCTGGGTACGAGACTAAGCTGGTGGTCATCCCAAAAACCAAAACCGGGAGAATTTTCCATGCCCAAAAAAAGGGGACGATTCCACCATTTTGAATTTCTTAGCGAATTTTTCTAACGAAGTCAAGACTGATCTAACCTTCATCTGAATAAACCAAATAGAAGGGAAACTATAACAGACTTAACTTGAAGGAATCAACGCTTTTTTTCTAATTGAATTAGGCACAGCCGTTGATCTATTCATTTGAGAAGTCTTCAGGTTATTATTTAACTATTCAAGTTCTAAGCGTATTCATATTGATCAATTTTATTATTAAAACTCTATTGATTCTCGCCTACCAACCACTGGAATTGGTAGAACCAGACAAGTACTCACCCACCCATAATTGAATGCCTTTCTTAACTTTTGCTTTAGAATACAGATACGCACACACTCCTCTTTAAACTTTAACTTTTAAAACAATCCATTGAAAAACAATTATTCGTTACAGGTGTCATAACTCAAAATTTCCATTCAATCCTTGTTTCTCACAAAACAATATCACTTTCGACTCTTTGTTGAGACCAGCAGGTCAGCAAGATCCAGTAACAGATTACAATAATTTTCTCACCATCAAACATATATATATCTTCCACGACATACGCATGGGTGTCCTAAGCACCGCGAGCCCGTGCATCGCCTGGTCAGAACCCTCTAGGATCCTCCTTAGGTGTCCTGGCACTTCACTCAGGGACCGCTTCGTTGGCCCTCGCCCATCGTACCGAAAGCACACCATTTTACACCATACCCAGGCTGGTCAAGACTTGGGCAGGTTTTTGCTGCGTGAGCCGTCCTTTGAACACTCCCCACCAGCTGTTGCAACCGAACTTTCCTTAGAAAACACATATACCAAATGCTCCCTTCATCAGCATTCTGGCGTAAGACAGTCCTTTAAGAAAACAAGGTTTCTATGCAAGTTTTCAGTTTTGATTTTCTTTTGAATACAATGAGTATATCTTAATTCTGTATCCCAAGACTTCTAGATCACAAGTCTAGATTCCCAAGCAGAATTCCTCGAATTTTGAATTCTTGATCCTCAAATCAAAATCAAAGGTCTCAACTTAGTTTCAGATTCGGTGGGTGATTTGAGTGTAGATTACTGAACTGGTCACATCGTCTTTTCTTGAAACTGATGAAGGAGATTAAGTCTCGGTCCTAGTCTAATTCAGGGTTCGAGTTTGGAAAGATTCTCCCTGAGCTATCTTTCTCGAAGGGTAATATTACTTTACTAAATTTCATTCATTGAGTATTTTGCTTAACTGAATTCAAAACTAGTCACGAATTCCTATGAGGAATAAATTAATCATTTATCTAAAATTTCGACTTCGATAGTTTTTCTGAATTTTCTCATTACCATCCTAGAGAATATGAAATGGTATAATTTTTCTTCTCACTGAGTATTTACTTATTCATTTTCCAATATTCATGGGATTTAAACATAGGATTAAAGAGAACTCTTATTTTGATAAAAAAATTCTGTATGCATCTATTTATGCATGAAATCCAACTTCTATGAAAATAACACTTTTATATAAAAGAAAATCCTTTTATGCAAAAAAAATCAATTTTGCTGAAAGTAACACTTTTATAATTAAAAAAAATCTTTTATGCATATAAAAATCAATATTGATGAGAGTAACACTTTTATAATAAAAAAATTCTTTTATGCATCTATTTATGCATAAAAATCAATATTGTAATGAAAGTAACACTTTTATAATAAAAAAAATTCTTTTATGCATAAAAATCAATAATGATGAAAGTAACACTTTTATAATAATAAAAAATCTTTTATGCATAAAAATCAATATTGATGAAAGTAACACTTTTATAATAATAAAAATTTATCAATATGCATCTTTCTATGCATAGAATTTAAATCTAATGAAAATCACTTTTTATAATAAAAAAATAATCAATATGCATCTTTCTATGCATAGAATTTAAATCTAATGAAAATCACTCTTTTATAGTAAAAAAAATAATCAATATGCATCTTTCTATGCGTAGAATTTAAATCTAATAGAAATAACACTTTTGTAATAAAATATTTCTACTATGCATAGAATGAAAAAAATACTTTTAGAATACACAAACGACGGGGATTACTCTTTTTGAATAATAAAAGGTAATACTTATTTCACAAAATTTAAGAAAATTTTGTCATAACCTCCTTTGTATGGCTGACCATTTTTCAATTTTTCCTATTCTTAATTTACTTAAAAATTATCCCCAATTGGTTTAAAGCATCCTAATCTAATCAAATTCCACTTTTAAAAGAGAAACAATATGAAAATTTTAATTCAAACAATTTGATTGCTTAACTAGGATAAAGAAGGGCTGAATTTAAGAATGAGAAAGGGGGAAAGTCTTTCCAGCAAGGCATAGCATCAGATTATCATTTTAAAGATAACAAAATTTACAAAACCATTAAAAAATTAAGAAAAAGTAGGATTTCTAACCCATAGCTATAAGTGCCTCTTATTGCTTTTCTTAAGGAAATTTGAGAAAGGCCTTCAATTTTACACTCCAAGTCTACCTCTTCTCTTTGAGTGCAAATAAAAATTTCTTTTACTAATTAGTAATTAATCATCACTAATCCTAGTTTTCTTGGGCCATCAAGGGTTCAACCCTAGCTTGCCAAAGCTTCATAGTGAAAAAGCCCCTTGATTTGCCCCTCTGATGGTGCTCTACAAATCATGGTATTTTTTGCACAAATTATAAGAAAATTACATTCACTAATGTCATAATTAGTACTAATCACCTTAGATTTTTAGGGCCATTAGAGGTTCATATCTAACATTCAAGTGTTGCTAACCTCTGTAAAGCATCAAATTATATTTTCCCCTTGATTTGAGTGATCAATCTGCTAATTCAAAATAGGGTATAAATCTGCATTAGCATTGCTTGGGACAATGGGATTTGTGAGCTTTTATGGTTCATGTAACTCATCAGTTATACTCATAAATCAATTGTACAAGGGCAAGACACTGGCCATTGATACGGCTAAGACCCCCTTAAGCACCATGAGTAAGGCCTACGGGCACTTGGATGGTCATCACATAAACAACATTGTAAACAATAACTAGAGCTAGCATTGGCATCATTATGGTGGTTAATTTGGTTTATACCTAACTTGGTGTGAATACTTTAGATGTGAACAACCCCTTAGTAAGAGTCAACAAAAGATAGGGCCTTGGTGCCTATAAAAGGGTATTGTACTTGGTGGTTTGATCATCCTTTCATAATACAGTCATTCTTGTGTTATGCACACTTTGCTCTCTCTTGTGTGTTCAAGCTTCTCCTTCTCTCTTCAATTTGACACTCCAAGTCTACCTCTTCTCTCTAAGTGCAAACAAAAATTTCTTTTACTAATTCATCACTAATCCTAGTTTCTTTGGGCCATCAAGGGTTCAACCCTACCATTGGGGACCTGCTATATAGCTTGCCAAAGCTTCATGGTGAAAAAGCCCCTTGATTTGCCCCTCTGATGGTGCTCTACAAATCATGGTGTTTGCTGCACAAATTATTAAAAAATTACATTCACTAATGTCATAATTATTATGATGCTTCAATTGGCAGTGTCTATTCTCGTACAACTTGGCAAGTTTGGATACTTTAAACATGATGAAATGCAAGTTGTGTGTGTGCTTCCAAATTTTAGTTTTTTTGCTTCTAGAGCTTTCTGATGGTAACCCCAATGCAAAACTAGTGCTTTTGATGTGTAAACATGCTAAATGCAACCTTAATTGCTAAATTGTACCCTAAATGCATCCAATTTACTACTAATGATCCTTTAATGATAGTGATTAAGACTAAAAATTAGTGATTAGCAAGGTTGATCTTGGAGGATCAAATTGGGCATGTGGAAGCAACCATTGAAGGGGAGTTTTTCATGAGGGTGTTGCCCTAGATGAGAGAAAGAGCCTTATGGAAAAGAATTATCTCAAATCTTCAAAAAAGAGGCAAAAAACGCAGATTACTGCTGCCTGTTGTTTTGCTTGATGTGGTCACGTTCGTGGATGAAATGGGCCAAGACTTCATTTGTAGGAAGCTTACACCATTGCTAAGCTAGCCCTAAAAGGGCTTGGACTAATTTTGAGCAGCCGCGGAGTATTCAACAAAAGACCAGTCGACATTCTATCGCCATTTTCGGGCTATGTAACAAAAATCCGCCTAATTCCTCTGAGGTATAGAATGTGCTCCTAAAATTTTAAGAGAAATGGTGGATTTATTGAGGAGAATAAGATCTTGAAATTTTGGACCACAAGTAGAAGAAAAGGATAAGCTTGAGACTAGTGGGTGATCAACGACTTAAACATACTCATGAGCTGAGATTAACTAAATGAAGTGATTAGGAGAAGCTCTTATGAGAGAGGGAGGCTCTGATACCATGTTTAAATTCATGGTACCTCCTACAAGAAGATAATTAGCCTAATGACATACTAAGCACATACTAATGACACATGATTAAGTTAAACCTACGGTGGATGGTGACTAAGTGCACTCATAATGATGAGTGTATGCATTAGGCTCAAGCTCAATTAGGTTACAAGATTAAGACTTGTACTCATAATGAGGCTTGAGATGTGTGCAAGTTCTTGTACTTCCATTTCTTAAAAATGACCCCTTTTATATGGGTAGAGTACATCTTTGCTTGGTCCTTTCATGTGGGATAATCCACTTTTGCCATATGGCTTCCTCCTTACCTACTCACTCCTTGCCTCCACATGTGCTCTATGGCACCATACTTCTCAACAAGCCATGTATGATGTCATAGATGGTGGACATATATACATATATGTATGCTACCACCATAGACATACATACATCATCGTTGGATGGTCATAATGGTCTATACATGTGTGGAATGGGTTGTATGGGATCTCCACATGCTGAATCTTCTCTTGGTGTGCTTTTATGGTCCATGTGATCCACATATAGTTGGAATGGGCTCTATGTGATCTATATGCTCGTTCTTCTCATTGTGTGCTCTAAATGGTCCATGTGGTTTTGTACATGGTCAGAATAGAATGGGGTGCATGAGATCTTTACATGCTTGATGTATCTTGGTGTGATCAATATAGGAATGGGCTAAGCGTGTCCCATACATGGTTGGAATGGACTCTATGTGATCTATATGCTTAGTCTTCTCACATTGTGCTTTGCATCATGGTCCGTGTGGTTTATACGATCAAAATGGATTGCCCAAGATATTTACATGCTCGGTGTCATCTCGGTATATGCCCTCTATGGTCCATATGATTCATATATGGTTATGGACTCTATATGCTTGTTCTTCTCACAATAATGTGCTCTACATGGTCCATGTGGTCTTTACACATGGTCAAAATGGGCTCTATATGCTTGTTCTTCTCACAATAATGTACTCTACATGGTCCATGTGGTCTTTACACATGGTCAAAATGGGCTATCCAAGATTTTTACATGCTCATTGTTGTCTTAGTTTGGTTTGTATGATATATGGCCCGAATGGGCTCTATGTGATCTATATATATACACTTATTCTTCTCATGGCGTGTTCTGCATGGTCCATGTAATTGTAATATAGTTGAAATGGGTTGCTTGAGATCTTTACATTCTTGTTTTTGTCTCCTATAGAAATGGGCTCTACATTAGGAACTCAATGAATTCTTCTTGGGCCCTTTAATTTGCCATGAGGTTATGGAAACGTTTAACTTTTTGACAAATAGGAGCCCGCCATGTAAGCAAAAACCATTGGTTTGTAAGAGAGGTGTAAGAGTGGTCAAAGGGTGCACTTTTTCCCCCAAAAAGGGGGGAGGCAATTTTACAATTTTCGGACCTCCATAACTTCCACATACAAGCTCCGATCTGAGCGGAGATTACAGATCCGTGATCTACGCATCAAGAGCTTTCCATAGATATGTTACATGATATGGTTTTATCCGCTAGATTTTAAATTCCATTTTTTCCCCAAATTCAAATTCGAATAAAGTAGCCGTTTTGAAGCTTCAAATTAGAAAACGTTTCTTCTTAAGAGAAAAGGTTTGACTCCCTTAAACTGCCAAATAAAAGGGCCCAAGAAGACTCCATTGAGTTCCTAATGTGTGTCTTGAACATGGTCGGAATGGGCTCCATGTGTCCCATGCATGGTCAAAATGGGCTCTATGTGTCCTATGCATGGTAAAAATGGGCTCTAAGTGATCTATATGGTTGGTTTTCTCATAATATGCTCTACATGGTGGTCCATATGGTTTTTACGATCAAAATAGAATATCCAAGAGTGTGTTTTCTCGATGACACGCTCTATATGGTCTATATGACCTACATATGGTTAGAATGGGTTTTATATGATCTCTATATGCTTGGTCTTCTCATGGTATGCTTTGCATGGTTCATGTGGTTTTATACACGGTTGGCATGTGATCTTTACATGCTTAATACTATTTTTGTGTGTGCATGGTCCATGTGTCCCATACGTGGTCGAAACTATGTGATCTCTGTATGCTCTATCTTCTCATGGTGTCCTTAGCATGGTCCATATGGTCTTTACATGGTTAGATCTGACTACACAAGATCTTTATAAGCTTGATGTCATCTCTGTGTGGTCCACATGATGCATGTGATCTAAAATATATTTAAAACAAGCTTTTCAATACCTTTACACGTTCAATGTTACCTTGGTGTGGCTCGTATGGTTGATATGGTGCATACATGGTTAGAATGGGTTGTCAAAGATCTTTACATGCTTAGTATCATCCTGATGCGGCCCATATATTTAGAATGGGATGGTTGGTATATTCCCTATGTGGTGTTTATGGGATACATGGGGTTTTTATCTTCTCAAAATGTGCATACTGGAATGACATTTTTGAGTGGTTTTTTTTGGTTCAGATGGTTTGTATATGGCTAGAATGTGCTACATGTGGTCTTTATTTGGCAATATTGTTCATGTTCCACATGGTTTTTCTATGGTTGGAATGGGATACATAAGTTCTTTATGTGGTAGTATTGTTCATGTTTACTTTGTATGTTCCATTTGATCCATATATTATATCAGAATGGGATCCATTCAATCTTTACATGTTTAGTATAGTCTTTGTGTGGTCCATATGGTTTATATGGTTTGCATCAGCTGGGAATTAGGTAGATGTGATTTTCATGTAGTCGGTATTATCCCCTTATGGTCTTTAAGGTCCATATGGTATGTGTACACTCGTAATGGCTACATGTGTTCTATATAGCCCTTATGTAGTATGTATGGTCTATATGGTCTATTTGTATTGATGAGAATGGAATGTATGCGATATTTATTTGTTTAGTATTATAGCCCTTATGTAGTATGTATGGTCTATATGGTCTATTTGTATTGATGAGAATGGAATGTATGCGATATTTATTTGTTTAGTATTATAGCTTGTATAAGTTTTACATGATCTATATGGTTTTTACAAGGTGGCACTCTTCTATTTTATGATCTCCCCAGACACTTACATAAGGCTATACCATGCATGCACCGAACACTTAGGTTGGAGGCCTCAACATCAAAAGCCCATGGACCCCCATTCAATACTTGCACAACATGTTTCATGCATTCAAATCATATCTATAGAGGTTTCTACATTAAATGACATTACACCTCCTCCTTCGATCACCAACAACCTTAAGATCAATCACCAATCGGCCAATCGTCAAAAAAAGTACATAATCTAGTTTAAGAATTCAATAAAAGGATATAATAATATTCATTAAAATCCATCATCTTTTTTTAAAAAATCCATCATCAATAAAAAGATACAATAATCTTGATGAAAATGCATCATCTAGTTTAAAAAATATAGGTATTACTAAAATTGTAGAAGACTTGTTTAAATCGTAATATAAATTAAAGCATTAAAATAGTCTTAACTATTTGCAACAATTTAACTTGTTACATAATTCACATAATTACATGAAATGCATTTGTTTTGTCTCGTAATTCAACTTATTTTTTTCTTCAAAAAAATCATCACTATGGCATGTTTTAAATAATTTTTATTTATCAAGAAACTTGCACTAGTCTCAAATCACTAGACTCAATATTCTATATTATTTTAAACTAGAGCACATTTCCTACTCTTAAATTTTATGCAAGGTAATATTATTATTCAACTTTTAAATTCTAAAAATAAGAAGCTAAATTCAAGGCAAAAACTCATAATAACTAACTTAATGTGCTATATTATTATTTAAAAGGAAAGGCATGTTCTTTGGTCGTATAATTTTTGAACAGAAATTATGCACGAGTATGCGATTACAGCTTGACACAGTGACTTGCAACAGCATATCTATCTTGCTCAAGCTAAGTAGAATAGATAGGTAACTTGCAATTTGAGCTTAGATCTTGGACAAGGGTTGCAGCATGGGGATACAATGACTTGTACTTGGAATCTGATTGGTTGGTTAAACCTAATTATAATTATTTAACCTATGCTGGTGTGTGGCAATTGCCCTTGTCTTAAACATACTTGTTCTCTTGAATGTTCTTCTTAAACATCAAGTGATACAACGTACAACTGACCTAATGAAATCATCAATTCATACACAGATCTTGAAACATGAATCCTGTGAGTGTATTCCTTCATAGATTTTAGAGTGTCTCAATCTTCTGAGTGGATTCTTAATCTTCTGAGTGGATTCTTACCTATGTCTTCGTCTTCCTCATCATCTAGCTTTTGCTTCTTTTCCTCCTTTTTTTCTTTGTCTCCTGAGTTTAGCTTTATGCTCTCATCTTCTTCATGCTTGCAAGAGGTGGATGGTTCTCCTTTAGCTATGGTTTACAATGGCAAGGTTGTGCTCATCAACAGCCATGAGCGGACGCAATGTCATCCCCCTCAGGGGGGTATTCCGCCAACGGAATACCCTAGTCCAACTTGTGCCTAGCAAAAGGATCTTCACAAAGGCACCATTGTGCTGCTAATATCATGGCCTTGCAAAAGACTTGTGTGTTTGAATGTGTGTTTTTCGTTATGTTGGTCAATGCTTTCTATGTTTGAATGTGTGTTTTTTTGTTACAAAAGTCATACCACACAAGAAAACGCAAGCAACTCGAGATCCAAGAAAGAGTGGGAGAAATAAAAAATAGCCTCAAGATAAAGAGCAAGCCTACACCAATTGTAATGGAGGGTGAACAAGATAAAGACATGTTAGGAGATGATGGCTTGGAAGGTGAAGACAATCCTAACCCAGATGCTGAAAACCCATCTTCAACAAGCAAGAAAGGCAAGGAGAAGCAAGAAATGGATGTTGATGACATTATACACGAGTGCATTGATAGGCCAATGGGGTCATCTATTATACAGATCTTGACGATAAATTTTGGTGTTCCTTGTTCTAGAATTCCACTTTGTAGATTAAAAATTAATCCTATTTGCTAGACAACTTTGTAGTGATCTTACTGTCTTAAAGAGAGCTTTTGAGGCTGAGGGCTACGTGACTGCAAAGGGAAATTTTATCTTGTCTGTTGTTTTACCTCAAAAGTGGTTGATGAAGAAAGAAAAGCAAAGTGGGACAAAAATTGGCACATTGTCAATACTAAGTTTGAAGACGAGATAAAGGATGATCCATGATGGGGATTCTTGAGCAATAAGATATTTTGGGTGTGGGATGGAAACCATTGGACGGCCTCATGGCTAGAGAGCATTGATGAGTTGTTTGTCAACAACAAGTCAAGACACATTAGAGTCACGGCAGAGATCATAAAGCCTGAGCTAAAATATGAAGCAAGGTTGATCGCTCCTCTATATAGATTTAACCCTTTCTCAAACAATATACGCTACATTGGTGGTTTCCTCCTTTGAAGAGCAAAGAAAATCTTATATATATATATATATATATATATATTCCAATTAAAATTTCACTCTCCTTCCACAATTAGACAATGGGTAGTGATAATTGCTTCTCTTTTCCCCTTGGCGACGGCGACGGCGACGGCGACGCGATGTTGGGAGAATTCAACTTGAAATTCTTCTTTTTATGATGTGCTTTGGGCACTTTTGGCACCCATGGAGAAGGCTTACAACAAGCTTAATAATATTAACTTTACATATATATATATATATTAAGCTTATATTATTAAAAAGCTTTTTAAAAAATTATACAACAATTGATGGTTTATTTTTTTTGCTCTTCTCCCCATCGTTAGGCGGCCACCTGTGGTGACTTTCCCTCTCTCTCTCTCTCTCTCTCTCTCTCTCTCTCCAATCGGCGGCAGTGCAGGCCGCGTGCTGGATTTTTCTCCCTTGTGCGCCGTTTACAGCCGTGAGCGTTGAAGCTTTTTACAAAGCTTATAGCTTTGGTTCAAAGCTTAGTAGTAAAGCTTAAATTGAAGCTTCTATTTAAAAGCCTTAAAAGTTTTAAGCTACCAGGCTTAATATTAAAAAGCTTCACAAGCTTATAAAAGCTTCACTTCTAAGGATTTCCAGCATCGCAAATCAAGGAAACAACTCAAGCAAAATTCAGGAATTTCAGAATTGTAGAAAATTACACAGGAGTTGTATTCTGGACAAATTTTCAACTCTTTTAATGACCTCTTCAACGAGTTATTATTTGGATTTATTTCTATGTTAAGGAGTTATCTTCTACATCGGATGCATTTCTTGAGTAATATTCTTGAGCTTTTGAAGAGTTTTGGATCCATGATTATTAGCTGATTTTTCGACGTCAACAAATGTTATTCTTCTTACTCTTCGACACACGAACTTTCGACTTCTTATGAATTGCAGGTGAAAGCTAAGTAATAATCACACTTTCTAAATTTTATAAATTAACAAATCAAGTTTGATATTATATTGAAACTAACCTGTAGATCCGATGATTTTCTAGTTAAGTATTCACCTTGTGTAATTTGATTACTTGCATAAAATAAAAAATTTTGTTTGTTGATTTGTTTCCTTCTAACTAATATTTTGTAGTCCAACCTAAGTAAGTTTCTCCAATTTCTATAATTTTAATCATCAGCAAATTCAAATATCACATATGCTTGTGATATTTGTTCCTTTTAATGATTCATTTTGTAGCAAAGCTATCCGATACTTGCAAGTAAGTTGCTACCCACCAAGTAAGTTGCTACCCACTATAACTTAGTAAATAATTCCTCCAATATTTCTATGTAAGCTTTATCTTTCAGACAGTGATTCGAGCACTTCCTAAACAACAAATTTCATACAAATTCGATCATTCGACAAATTTATATCCTTTTTCATATTCGATTCTTAAGGTAACATATTTATTTCATTTGATTATTCATACAATAAATTTTATTTAAGACTTTTTTAAGGAGAGTTTTTATACATCAAAAAGTAGAACTTCTTGAAGGAACTATCCCCTCTATCTTGAACTATACTTTATGAATTTTTCACTATGTATTAGTCTTGTAGTATGGGACACGAGATTAATCATGTGTGAAGAATTCTGACACATATTTATCTCTAGATCTCTGTGGGATAATTTCTAGTGGTATGGGACACTAGAATTTATTACATATAAAAGTCCTTGATATAATATCTTTTATTATGATCAAAGAAGACACTTGAATTTATATATTAAACGATAATTGATCTCCTTTGCCCACAACAATAAGCAAACACGCATCTGAGGTCAGTTGCTTATCCAAGCAGGAGGGATGTTACATAATATCCACCCTTTAGTTGTACAGGGACGCTCGGACGCTAGTGTGTCATCCTAGTGAATTGGTATCACATTAAGTATTGACTACCTAGTGGTATTGGGATAGCTTGAGACCATGCTTGACGGGTGTATGTTGTTGAGGTGTAACAAGTAGTACCATGCTTGACAATTGTATTATGGTCAAAGTGAAACAAGTGGACTATGCTAAACAACTACACATGGTCAAAGTGAAACTAGTGGTTTATGCAACTGATGTGCCATGCTCATTAGAGTGTAAAAAGTGGTAACTCACACCATGATAGATAATGTGTATATAATGATACCCTCATCATATCAAAAGAAGTGGTGAATATATGTTGTGTTTGTGTTTATCAATGTTTCATATTGGGATTAATTGTATAAAAGGGTAATTAATTGGGCTATGTTTACAGAATTAGGTGATGAGCAGTGCGTGTGTCGTACATAAGGGATCTTGTCTACATCATATTACTTCATATTATTTTTTGTGATTTGATTATGAGTGCAAGGATCACCACAATTACTTCGTGATGAGTTTTCTTGCTACATTCCATGTTCACCCGAGCCTTTGAGCCATGCATTTGTTGAAAAGATTTAGGGGAGAAGAGAGCTTGAGCTCTTGCAAGCACACACACACTCTCACAAACCCTAGAAGAGAACACACAAGATGAGAGGCTGAAAATTGATCTTCTTCTTCTTCTTCAACAAAAGAGGTTTACAAAAAGGAGATAAAGTGACTAACACACATGCTAGAGTATATACAAGGGGTCCATAATGTGAACACGCTAAAGTGGAGTGGATAGATGTGGACTAGTCAGTGTAGTCCAACGGTAGAATCTCTGGTGCGAAGATATGTTGGTGCCAGCTACCAAACCCGCCAGTGATGTAAATATCGAACGGTCACGTAGGCGCCTCGTGAGTGTCAGCTCATGTTGAGCTTGACATCTCAACACTCCCCCCTCAAGCTCAACTCCAGCTTGTGAACTCCAAGCATATCTCGAAATATGTGAAGATTCTTAGCTCCCAAGGCCTTCGTGAAAGATGTCAGCAACCTGATCATGTGTGCTGATGTAGGCCAAGTCGATGTCGTCTGCCACCACCACTATATATACTGCTAAGATTGTCACAATATATGACAACCTTTCTCTCCACATGCAACCCCAAATTAGCAAGTAGCTTGCATAACCAACCTACCTCACATGTTGCCACCGCAGCTCCTCTGTAGTAGTCTGCCCTTGTACTCAACAAGGAAACTATGGGCTGCTTCTTGCTGCTCCATGTCATAGTGACACTCCCCAATGAAAACATAAATCCACTGGTAGATCTCATGTATGAGATGCTACCTGTCTAATCTACATCTATGTACCCATATAGCTCCAATGGTACACCTACTACATTAAATAATGCATAGTTAATAGTGGCCCTCAAATACCAGAGTGTGCATCGCACACTGTCAAGATGTGGTTTGCACGGAACTTGCATAAACTAGCTCTCTAATCCAACAGTGTAACTCAAATCTAGTCTGCTCATCGTGACATAGATCAAAATCCCCACAATCTTCCTGTACATAGTGGGTTCCTCCACCAACACATAACCTACATCCACACTGAGCTTGCCATTTTTATCTAATGTCACCGAGATTGACTTACAGCCAGCCAGCCATTCCATACTTGGACAACATGTCCAATACATACTGTCTCTGTTGACAGCCAAATACCATCAGGTGTGCGAATGACCTCAATGCCCAAAAAATAGCGCAAATCCTTCATGCCAAACTTTCTTTTGAGAAGACTTTTCACATAATCTCTTCCAAGTTGTCACCCCCAAAACAATAAGATCATCTACATAGATGGTAATGATTACAATACCCTTATCACTCTTGTACACATACAAAGAGTGATCTGCATCTACCATATGAAAACCAATAGTGACAAGATACTCAACAATCTTGTCATGCCAATCTGGTGGAGCTTGCTTCAGCCCATACAAGGCCTTATAAAGCTTACATACATACTCTGGGTGACTTGTATCCTCAAAACTAGGTGGCTGATCCATATATACTTCTTCTTTTGCAAGTCACCATGAAAGAATACATTTTTTACACCCATCTGAGGTAAAAACCAGCCTTTGGTTGCAACCATTGCGATCACAGCTCTCACAGTTGCCATCTTTGCAACCGAGGCAAACGTCTCCTCATCAATCCCATGTGTCTGTGCATATTCTTTGGCTACCAATCTAGCCTTATATCTTCTTATGCTACCATCACTATTATGTTTCACCTTATACACCCACTTACATCCAATAGCTTTCTTGCCTTTAGGTAATGGCACCAAATCTGAAGTCTCAGTTCCATACAATGCATCCATCTCCTCATCCATAGCTTTCTCCCAATACACATTTCTAATACCCTCATCAAAACATGTGGGCTCTACAACCTACACAACTTTTTCCATGTAAGCATAGTGATGTGCCATATAACCATCATAAGTCAACCTCTGCAGAGGGTTTTTGACTCTTCCAGATCTTTGTAACTTTGCATTCATAGCTTCTAAAGCCTTCTTTACACCAGATGTCCTCATTGCTGGAATCCCATCTCCGAGCCACTAGACTCTCCATCAACAAAAGAATGCCCTCCTGAAATATCAGGCATACCAAGGGGCTCAACCACTTTCTCTTTGCCTTTATGTGATGTACCAACTACATTTCCATGACTGGTATTATGATGCAGCCTTCCACTCCATGGTCTATCAACAGAACCTTTGCCTTTATGTGATGTACCAACTACATTTCCATGACTGGTATTATGATGCAGCCTTCCACTCCATGGTCTATCAATAGAACCACTACATGAGGTCTCTCTTGGTCCACTCAATGACTGTGATTACTGACTTTCATTCTGTGCAACCACATTTTCATGTACATCAGCCCTAACAGCATCTTTTTTAGTAGCAATACCAGCTACTCATCTCATCAAATATAACATCCCTTCTTACCCTCAATTCACGTGTAGCATAATTATAACATCTATATTCCTTTTGTTCCAGGGAATACCGAATAAATGCACATTTTTTAATCTTTGGATCAAGCTTAGTACGCAACTCATCTGGCACATGCACATATGCAATACATCCAAAAACTTTCAAGTGAGACAAATCAAGTTTCTTACTAGTAAACTTCTCCTCTGGCGCTACATCATGTATGGTTGCAGTAGAAGTCATGTTCATGATATAAACTATTATAGACACAGCCTCAACCCAATAGCTATGCGACATATTCTTATCTGCCAAATCAATGCTTATGCTATCTCTATAATGTACCTATTTTTTCACTCAGCCAACAACTCCATTTTGCTGTGGAGTGTATCTACATGTAAATTGTCTCTGAATGCCATTCTTCGGTAAGAAATCAAAGAACTCATTGGAGAAGTATTCTCCCCCTCCATCTAACCTTAGGCACTTCACATGCTTTCATGTCTGCTTTTCAGCCATCACTCTGAAATTCTGAAAATGAGTGAAAACTTCACTCTTCTCCTTCATGAAATACACCCACAATTTCCTCGTGTGGTCATCAATGAATGTTACATAGTACCTGCACCCACCCATAGACATAGTCTTCGTAGGACCCCATACATCTGAATGCACAACATCTAGTACATTTCTACTCACTTTTGTGTCATGTGGAAATACATGCTTTGTTTGCTTTCCAGATGGACATGCTTCACATACTTTCTGTATACCTTCAACCTTAAACTTAGGCATCCCTGTCACAATTTTTTTAGTCTGCATAGACTTCATTCTTTGCACATTTACATGCCCAATTCTCTTATGCCAAATGTTTGTATCTGCAACAATGCCTGAACCATTTGCAAACATTGCAGCACTCACTTCAGGCATATTTATATTCAATGTAAACATTCTGCCCACTCTATTCCCTTTTGAAACCAACATGCACTTATCTTTAAAGTCTTCTACATAACAACCATCAGGGTTATACCGCACCTGCAAACCCTGCTCAATCATCTGGCTAACAAAAATGAGACTCTTTGTAATGTTTGGAACACGAAGTACATGTGCAAGATACTTCACCTTACTATCCTACATAGACAAAGGCACATCTCCAACATGGGCACAATCAAATGAGCAGTGTCAACCCCTATTTCAACAAAACCTGGTCGTTCAATGCTCTTCATTTTGTTGAACCACTCACTATAACTTGTCATGTGGTTCAAAGCACCTGAATCAACATACCATACATCATCCTTATATGTTGCTACATCCTTATATGCTGCTACATCATTTCCAAACACACAACATTAACTACATGTTGCATAACAAACAACCTCTCATTATCATCATTATTTCTACTAGAGGACGCATAGTTATTTTGTTGCACTTTTTCATTTCGCATGTCATCCTGCTTCTTATAGCAATCTACATGCATATGTCTAAGCTTACCACAATAAAAACAGTCTCGTGTATCATTATGCTACCTTTGCCAATTACCACGACCTCTTTGACTCCCCCTACCTCTAAATTGGCCTCTTCCACCTATGTGTTGTTGTGATTCATGGGACTGTTGATGTGATTCATGGGACTGTTGCTCTGCTGACCATAATTCTGATTACTTGTTCAGCCATTACCTTGGCCGCGTCCACGACCTCTACCTGAACTTGTGTAGAAAGTTTGCTGCTCTGAACTGTTTTTGTTTTGTAAAGACTGTTGATCTTCACCCAAAATTTTCTCTTCAATGATCAGCATTGACACCAAATCTATAAAGTCGGGAATGTTTTCCCGAGTCTAAATAGACGTCTTGAATGCCTTGTATTGTGGCCCGAGACCATGTAGACATACTTCCACTTATCATCATCATCAACAAACACACCAACAGATGCAAGGGATTCCACAATGCCCTTGATCTTCAAGGAATAATCATTCATAGACATGTTTTTCTTCTCCATAATATGAAGCTCATTCTTCAAGTGAATCTTTTGTGCCTTGAAGTTAGTTTCATACAGCTTCACCAAGGTGTCCCATGCCTCCTTAGGTGACTTAACATCCTGTATATGCCCAATCATGGTGTCATGTATGCTAATAGATAGCCAATACATGACTTTCCTTGCTCCTTGATTCCAATCCTTGTATTCTCTTGCGTCTGTAGAGCAGTTGGATTAGTCTCCGGTATCTCTGGTGCCTCCTCATGTTCACCTTCAATGTAGTCCCAATAGTCTTTTCCCATCAAAAAATTTATCAATCTAAACCTCCAAGCATGGAAGTTGTTCTTGTCAATCTTCTCTTTTTAACAATCTAGTTAATTCCATCATTTGACATCTTCTCTATAACACAAACTCGCCAAAAACAGCACTCTTGTTTGACCTACACAAACTGTTGTATTCTCTACAGCAGTGGTACTATGCTACACCCAAACTGTCACAAAACCAGTGATCTCAACTTGCATACATACACCCAATAGCAACTGTCACAACAACCAGTGACCTCAACTTGCATACATACACCCAATAGCAACTGTAAGACATCTTTGCAGTACACACAGTGTCTACACAACCAATTGCCCTTCTTGGAGTACCAAAAATAGAATTCTGCAAAGACTCAAAACTTGTCCCCGCAGTGCTTGCCCGTGAGAACGCCTCTGTGAACTGAAAAATGGAGCACGAAATGTGTTTTCAGCTTGAAAAATTCTGTCCGAAGGACAATATATTTACCCTTAAGCTCCACTCCCGCTCCTTAATCAGAGTTTGTTTTTGCTGGTGCCTCCCGAAGAGCTCCCAACAAGGGTGTAGTAGCCAACACAAAAAGGGGAAAGAGTAGATGAAGCTCTTACCCTCGTACTGCTTCCTATGCTTCTCTTGCTTGTCGCTCAGCTCTTAGCATGAACTAGGCTCTGATACCATGAAAAGATGTAGGGGAGAAGAGAGCTTGAGCTCTTGCAAAGCACACAGACACTCTCACAAACCCTAGAAGAGAACACACAAGATGAGAGGCTGAAAATTGATCTTCTTCTTCTTCAACAACAAAAGAGGTCTACAAAAAGGAGATAAAGTGACTAACACACATGCTAGAGTATATACAAGTGGTCCATAATGTGAACACGCTAAAGTGGAGTGGATAGATGTAGACTAGTCAATGTACTCCAGCTGTAGAATCTTTGATGCGAAGATATATTGGTGCCAGCTACCAAACCCACCAGTGATGTAAATATCGAACGGTCACGTAGGCGCCTCGTGAGTGTCAGCTCATGTTGAGCTTGACATCTCAACATTTGAGCCATGTTTGGTCAATGAACCTTTGAGTCTGTTTGTGGTATTCCATGTCCATAAGAACCTCTAAGCCATGCCTAATCAACCTCTAAGCCATGTTGGGACTTTTGAGTTTACCTTGCAAGTTATGATACCGATAGCTACTATCTACGAGCATTTTTTTTTTGGTATTATTGTCTTCTACACAATTGAGGATAGTTGCTTCCTCAAATGGGAGGACTATTACAGGTATATATTTTATCATGTTTTTGATGCATAATGATCGTAGAAAAATATGCTTGATTTAATGTGTGCAGAAATTAGCTTAATGGAATGTGCAAATGTGCACAAGGTTATGTGTGAATGAGCACAAGATTATGTGTGAATGAGCACAAGGTTATTTTATGAGTTATCTTTGTTGGCCACATGCCAAATGTTTGTACAAATTATTTATGCATGCTTGTGCATGGCATTGTTATATTCCTAGCACATATGCTAGAAGAGTTTTTATTATTTACACTTAGTGTATGAACAAGCTCTAGTGCTTGAGCTATTGTTGTAAAAAGTGGAAAAGCAAAGCCCAATTTTGTATGCACAACTATTAATGGCTCCTTGGGCTATTTATTGAATATAAATCTCAAAATACTCATGTCGTGGAAGTGGAGCTACATGCATGAGGGGGGAGATTGCACCCAATCTTGTGTTCTTTGATTTTATGCTCTTGAGTTATGCTATGGTATCTATGGTTTATTTTTGTTATTTATAAATTTGTGGATTAATCAATTCTCCATGTACCTTGGTCTTGTAACATGTAGGCAAGCCAAAGAATAAGCAAATCAGTGATTTTGGTATTTGCCCATGTCACATTTCTACTATTTTTGTTCGTGGAATTTTTTGTTCACATGTGGGCTGACTTTGACTTGTGTGATTAGATGATTTTGTCACTACATATTGGAGACCTCCAAGACACAAACAATCACCTTTGTTTGGGCTCCCTTAGCATCCATGTGCAATAAGGGACCACCATTGCGAGACCATGTGCATGTTTGGGTGTATGATTACATTGCTTTGGGAAGAGAGATAATGTCAAGAAAGCTTGGGGAGGGACTCAAGGAGTACTACTCTAACCTCAAGCAAGCAAGTAGGTGATGCAATGGGAAGGTTGTTGGATGGAGTGGTAACTTTTGTGTGATAGACCTTCCTACAGGTGCTTCCGTGGGGGGTGCTTCTAGTATCACCTCTTTGAATCTCAGTCATGATAGTCATGTCACCAACTCATTGTTTATCACCTCTACCATCATGGATGATGCTATGTGGACCTTAGTTCTATGCTCCCCTCTCTAGGTTGGCTTGGTTAAGCACATTGCTACTCGCACTAGGTTGGAGGTGGTGTGCAAGTATGTTCAATTTGCTTTTTCTTTGTTGAGATTATACATGCTTTTTCCTTTGTCCGACTAGGAGGAGATTCCAAACAACTTTGTTCGCTTCCAAAAACTAGTCGGAGGAGATTGCAAACTACTTTGTTCACTTCCAAAAACATTCATGCTGCCTCTCATCATGGCTTATAGGTGGATTTCTCAGATCACGGATACGGTTGGATATAGTGGGTCCCTTTTGGTTGGTGTGAGGGTGAGTCTTCCTGTTACACTTATGCTATGCTTTGTGTTTCATATATGTGTCTCTATGCAAGTACACTTCAAAACCCTTGTTTTGTCGTAGGTTTCCATATCCTTGCTTTGAAGAGACAATGAGAGATTACACCTCACTATTTGATGTAGCACAAGGTGTGGCATCTTCTCTCAAGATACATCTTGACAACTATTTGATCACACACTACTTGACAACTATTTGATCACACACTACTTGACAGCTTCCTCTCGCTCCAAGTGCAAGGGAGGAGGTGGATCTTGGCGTGGGCTTGTGGAGAAGGGTACATCATTTATGCTTATGTTTATGGAGTTATTTTTTCTAGCACACAATTTTGTCTTGGAGTTGGGTGCAGGAGTGGGACCATGTTTGAGGGTGACATTGCACTCTGGATGCCCTTGCTTGGTAGTGGAGGCTGAGAAGGAGATATGTAACTCCCACCTTAAGGGAGTGGTGGATGGTGCTTATTTGGATGTGGGTCCCTCCACTAATTGTAGGTGTGCTTGATGTTGATGACAATGTGGATGCCCTTGGCACTGGGAGGCTGAGAAGGAGATATGTAACTCCCACCTTAAGGGAGTGGTGGATGGTGCTTATTTGGATGTGGGTCCCTCCACTAATCGTAGGTGTGCTTGATGTTGATGACAATGTGGATGCCCTTGGCAGTGGAGGCTGAGATGTAACTCCCACCTTAAGGGAGTGGTGGATGGTGCTGGATGTGGGTCCCTCCACTAATCGTAGGTGTGCTTGATGTTGATGACAACAATGAGGGTTTAATCAACACGCCGATGCCACTTGACTAGTGAGTTACTACTTTCCCTCTTGTGAGTTGTTGTTGTGTTGTACTCATACTAGCAAGAGGTTGTGGATCTCTTCTTCGTGTTGTTTGGAAAGTGTCATTCAATTAATAATCATGGTGGTTATAGTTTTATGCCCTCTTATCCACAGGACATAAATGAGAATACATAAAATATAAAAATTTGCACCAACGATACTAAGTATAATGAGCACTATTTTATATTGTCACACATTTACATGAGGTCACAATGTTTTCCAAAGATGAAATTTTGGCATATCATTATAGTGACATTACATTGAATTGGTGCACACACTCAAACTACTAGTCTCTTGGGAGCATGCACTCAAACTATCAATCTCTCGCATGCTACTCGCTCTCAAACTATCAATCTCACGGGAAAGTGGATGACACATATTCCTTGAGTTAATATGTGGATGGTGGGGTGTGAAATTTCTCTGCTCGTAGGTTTTCGCTTGGGTTTTTTGCAAGTCCCCTTTTGAGCATGCAAGCATTTGAAGAACGTGTGCAACTCTTTCTTAGAATTGGGAGCATAGAAAGCCTTGTCTCAACATGTTTCTATGCATTCTAAAAGGCTATGGGATGCCACCTATCTTGCATATATGCATGGTAATGGTGCATGTCATGTATATACATGTATTGTCATGCATGGCTATGTAGGTATGTATGTATGCCCATGTACTTGGTCATGTATGTCTATGTCCGGTCATGTGCATGGTCATGTACATATGCATGCCCATTTCATGCATGTCCACATTAAGCCCACATCAGCAAAACCCATACTGGTAGTAAAGCTCACCAAAATGAAAAAAGCTCATCACCAAATGCTCGTCAAAAGCTCGCCAAATGCTTGCCAAAAAAATAACCTCCAAGAGTTTGTCTTTCTCCAAGAGTTTGTCTGAGAGTTGGATGAGAAAATTTTAAATCTTATAACATTGATGATAAGAGCTTGATATGAGACATGTCTAAGAACATATCTTATAACACCGATGAGAGGATTATTGTCCACCTTGGAGTAGAATGCACCAAGGAAGGGATATCTTATGATGGACCTGTAGAGGTTAAGGAAGTGGATATTGTCAAACCCCAAACCAATGTTCATTGCCAAAGACTAGACACCCATAAAGAGAAGGAGCTGATAAACCTTCTCAATGAGTTTAAGGATTGTTTTGCTTAGAAATATATAAAAATGAAGGGATTGCCACACCTGAAGGGAGTGCCATATGAAGTGGTAGAACACACTATTCCTATCACATTGAAGGAACATCGAAACAAAATCCTTACCAAATGAATCCAAAATTCTCAACAATAATTTGATAAGCTCATTGCTACAATGAGTTAGAGCACACTTATTGGGTTTATCCCATTATCATTATTCCCAAGCAAAGTGGGAAGCTTAAGGTATGTGTGGGCTATGACACACAAAACACACAGAACACAAAAGACCATTATCATTTGCCATACAGTGAGCATGTTTTGGAGACTATCACCAAAACAAAGGCTTATAGCTTCTTAGGTGGTTTCTTTGGATACAATCAAGTATCCATTGCCCTAGAAGAGTAACAAAAAAGTGTGTTCACCTTGTGATGTGGGATACTTTTTCTTACAGAGTTGTGCCATTTGGTTTTAATGATTGATGTGAATAGCATTCAAATACTACTTATAAAAGTAGTTAGAGATCTTTATGGATGAACTACATGCTCACTCCAGATGGAAAGAGCACCTAGCTTTATGGATGACATACATGCTCACTCCAGATGGAAAGAGCACCTAGCTTTATGGATGACCTACATGCTCACTCTAGACGGAAAGAGCACCTAGGTTGCATGGAAAAGGTGTTCTGATATGTCGATTATATGGCATATCTTTAAATCCTCTAAAATGCAAACTTTGGGTTAACCACGGAGTGATCCTTGGCCATATTATGTCCAAGGATAATAGCAAAGTGAAATTAATTTTTGAACTACCGCCTCCGAATTACAAGGGAGTACAAAGATTCATATATATGCTCGAGCGATGTTGGGTGTTATTGGGTTCATTTTATAAATGTGGAGATTACCAAACTGTATATATATAGTCTTTGAGTGGACTGAGAAGTGTCAACAAGCATTTGATTAATTTAAAAGGATACTAGATAGTGCATATAAATGCAATTATCATATATGTTAACAAGCATATGGTAAACTTAAAAGGATACTAGCTAGTGCACCAAGTGGGACATGATGATGTTGTTAGCTATGTGCCCAGGGAATACAAATTAGACTACTATGTGTGTACACCTTAATGAAGATGAAGCTAAGATGAACTACACCACTTTTGAAAGAGATTGGTTAGCATGATGGTTATGTTGTAAAGAGATATCATCATTACCTTCTTACCACCAAATACATTAGGAAAAATTCGGACTCAAAAAGGGCCTCTAAGAAAAGCCAAGTCATCACTTTTCTAGAAAAAAGGAGCCCATGGTGAATCTTATGTATCTTACAAAAAAACCCCATATGTGACATATCAATGAAAAGCAATAGATTCTAAATCTACTGCCTTCGATAAGTTTGGAGTTAATATGCTCAAGTTATGCCTTTCCGGCTAAATTTGGAGATTACCAAACCACTGTATATATATAGTCTTTGAGTTGACTAAGGAGTGTCAACAAGCATTTGATTAATTTAAAAGGATACTAGCTAGTGCATACAAATACAAGGGAGTACATAGATTCATGAGCCATGTTGGGTATTACTAGGTTCATTTTATAAATGTGGAGATTACCAAACCACTGGAAATCATGGTGTCTAAATAATATGGCTATGTGTTGTTGCATGCATGACAAAAATAAAAAAGGGAGCTAGAAGCAGCCCACCGCCGGCGTACGGCCCCAACCTCCTTTTTTATTTATGTCATGCATGCCCAATCCATCAAACAATTATGTCATGCATGCCCAATGATGCATGACCAATCATGCATGCCCAATCCTAGCAATAGGATCACCAAGGTCAACCTAGTGTTTGGCTTCTCTTGTGGCTCCATAGGGGAACAAGAGCTCTCCCTCCAAGAACTAAGGAACCACCTCCTCAAGTAGATTTAGATCACTAGAAACCATCTAATTTTTTACAAAGGCCCTCAAATTCCCTCAAGCAAGAATCTCATTAGAGAAGCTTCGGATAACTTAATCCTCTTCGTCAACTTGGCTAGTGGTGCATGGCCATCATCCAAGAAAGGTAGTAAGATAGCTATACAATATAGTCCTCACCATGGAAAGAGACACCATACAATATACTCCCTATGAGCCCTTTACCTTTTTAGGTTGTCTAAGGTAGCTCTCGGTGTAGTTTTTGTACACCTACCCCTTTGTACCTTTTGCATACCCACTAAGCCAGCAATTTTTTAGCTCCTCCCATTTATGCTAGCCAGCTAGCTGGCTCAATCCCTCAAGAACCTAAGGATGTGGGCATCCAAGCCTAAATAATCTCCGTTGGGTTAGCCAACCCATGTGTTGGTGCATGTATATATGTGGGTATCCAAGCCATGTGTTGGCCAAGGCCACTACCATTGGGAAGCAGTCCATGTCGACACGGGCTGCTTCCCAGTGGTATTGGCGTTGGCCAACAAATGGCTTGGCTACCCAAGAGTCTTACTAATATCTTTGGTTAGGACATGGTTGAATTCTTCATTATAGGATTTGTATGGCTTGGTAAGACTATACATGACCTGGAGTTTTGATCATGGAATTTAGAGGGAGGGTGGTTGCTTCATCAAGGTTGATTCTTAGGGAGAAATTTGTTGTTCCACCTTAGACTTGTGTATCTAACATGGATTTTACATGGGGTTATGTCTTGATGGTATGAGATGTCATGACCTATGGGATGAAAATTCCATTGATGTTTCTATTCCTTTAGACTGGGATGCCCTATACCTTTGTGGTAGATAACATTAGGTAGTTCTACAGGATGGTACCAATTTGTGGTGGATAAAGAGATAATGGATCTTCTCAATTGTCTTGAGCATGGCATTCATAAGGTGTGAGATCCTCTAAGATTTTTTTTTAGATGTTTTCTTGATCTAGTAAGTTTTTTGAGATTCATCATATAGCCTCTCTCTAGATGGTCAATTTGATGTAAAAACTTGTACCCCATGTACAAAGGGGTAGCCTCAGTTTAGCGTGAGAGAGAATAGAAGTTTGTCATTGATTTTGAGACTTCTAAGACTTAGATGATTCTTGAAACCATAGTGATTCCAAACCTACTCCTAGTGGGGTTAATAAACCTGACACTCATCATGGGTCTTTGTGCGCTTTTGCTGCACAGGTCGTAGCTGGGGACTTGCCGGACACCGTATGCGAGCCACAAATGGCTGCAAGCATACAACCAGGGAAGGAAGCTCAAACAGAATGCAAAGGGTGTGTCACTCACCGCTCAACTGCCGCCTTGAAGGATTCCCACGTTGCAGCAGTGAAGAAGGAGCCGCCGCTCGCCGCTCTACCGCCTCTCCGCCGTCGTGCTGCTACACAGTGCTCGATCGCTCTCTCACTCACTCTCTCTCTCTCTCTCACACGTAGGAGAAGGAAACCAATGAGATAAGGCAAGAGCACTCTTGTATTCACAACACATGAGAATGAAGATTTTAGGGTTACATTTGACTCTTATAGGTGACTTGGCCGTTCACACTTGGGCGCCCATACATGGTCGGCCGATCCTAACCCTTATCCTACTAATATTCAAGGTGCGCCTCTCATCGACGATCACCCAATCCCTTCATCCTTAACATATGGTGCCGACAAGTCCGGCCCATGACTCAGAATATTTAAATTGATGACGTAAAACATAGTACGTCTCAATGTCCGTCATAGGTTAACATGCCCCCCTTCCTGATGTAGATTCCGTCCTCGGAAGCTATGGTATGGTAAGCTCGAGAGGGTTGTTGTTGACCGTCTGCAAAACAGGAAAGTAGAGTGAAAGTATGCTGGAATTTAAAAGATATAAAGTGTATAAATTCAAGCATGTTAGACCACAATGGATGTTGCTATGAGAACTTAGTTTAAGGGTCACATGAATGAGCTAGTGTAGCAAATTAACAGGAGTTTAAAATTATTGAAAGTAAATCAAGAGTAAGCAAGGTGTCAAAGGTTAATCAAGGTTTATAACTGGCCTAAGTCAAGGAAAATAACCAAGCTTAATAAATAAACAGATAACCACACTGTGTCTACTCTAAGAACAAGTTAATACCACAAGCCTAGGGACACAAGAAACATCAGAGTTACAGGAGTTTTTTGCCTTTATTTTTTTTTTAAATGCACGTGACAATTTTTACACACAATGGCGACCTTCCTAAGGTAAAACTAACATCGATCCTGGTACCATGTTTAACACAAGGCATTATCCAGGAATCTATTAGCTCACTTTAGGCAAGGCTACCCCCTACCAACCAAGGCATCGGTCTGGAGTAGAATACTCCTCGCCTACCAAGTATCAATAAGGCGATAGGCCAACATTAAAGCACATCATAGACTTGTATTGCCATTTATTGTAGGCTTTTTTTTTTAAATCTATTTCTTTTGATCTTCGCTCCTGAACTATAATTTGTCTTGCATCCTTTCGACAAAGGGGTAATAGCTATGTCCTAGAGGTCAACACACACATGGCCAGGTGTCAAACATTAAGATGGTTTGACCCTAGACCTAAGACAATCGTATTCCAAGGTTAACTAAAGACGTCATGCTGCCTAGGAATATTTCCAATAAAGTTAAGCTCATTAATGATTTACACTAGCATGCAAGCAACTTCAAAATCTAAGTAGTACATTGACAATTTCCATGTGGTCATGCATTATAGTTTATGCAATTAATTGAACAGTAAAAACGAAAGAGAGTGGGTATGGAAGAATTACACCTGTAATTGGAGATCTCCTTGATTTAACGAGATAGCTTGCAATTTGATGTAGATATATCTTGATGAACGTTGCGGCAGTCTCAGGACTTGAAAGCGAACCCACCTCAAACTTTTCAACCTGTACAATCAACTAACAAGCACTATACCTCGAGAGGCACATCAGTGTGAAAATTTCAAGACTTGTTTAAGGAATCTAAACTAGAAAAAACTTGAAAACACTAACCTACCTACCAGTCACCACACTACTACGGATACGGTAAGAGGATGTTGTAGAGTCCTGGCTCTAGCCCTAAGGCTAAGCCTCTATCCGCATCATCCAAATAAATAAAGTCAACCTCAGTAGTGCCATGAGTTTCATCCGTCCATTCATCATTGTCAGATATTTCCTTTTCATTTTCCCATTCACATAAACTCATCAAAAATGTAACCATGCGAGGATAGTCATCTTGTGGAAAAGGAAAGCATTGGGCTATCGGGGATAGTCATCTTGTGGAAAAGGAAAGCATTGGGCTATCGGGGATAGTCATCTTGTGGAAAAGGAAAGCATTGGGCTATCAGGGATATGTCCCATCCATATAAACTCATCAAAAATGTAACCATGCGAGGATAGTCATCTTGTGGAAAAGGAAAGCATTGGGCTATCGGGGATATGTCCTCTACGGAGTAGGGGTCAGTCATGGTCAATAGGCGAATTAGCCATTCTAATTCCTCAACATTTTCCTCTCTGGCTAGTACATCTATATGATCCCATTCAGTTTCAATTACAGGATAGCACATGTGGAATATCTGAGAAAGGTACAAATGATACCTCTCACCAAAGGTAGGAGTGGATGAAGTGTATGATGATCGGGCATCTGCCATATCTGCAAACACAGATATAGCATCAGTAGGTTTATGACAGGTCAATCTAGTTCTTGATTGTATACGGATATTTCTCTTGTTTTTGTGCTCTTGCTCTTTTTACTATTTTTTGTTTTTGTTTTCTTTGTTTTTTTAAAAAAATGTATGAAGCTATATATATACATCCCCTTGAATTTGGCAATTACATGGTCAGGGGAGAAGGTTAAGGAGGAAGCATTAGAATGTCGAGCGTGAGTACATGCTCCCCCTTTCCTTGGGTAGATCATATTATTTGCAATGATGTTGTAGCCTCTTGGAACCAATTTGTCCAGCGGGTCATAGGTTGTGATGTGGGCAGATAGCTTTTTATGACCCTTGTGGCCACATCCAATTGTAGAGATGGTAGGTACGCTCCCATTGACGAATGGAGGAAATGGTTTTCAAAGATACTATTACAAGGGGAGACGTAGACTCATCGATTTTTTGTTGGGTGTTGGCAAGAGTAGGTGTAGAGAATTTAGAAACTTCTATATGAGTGTGGCATGAGGAGCTAGAAGCTTCATGTGGCTCCCCCCTTCCTGAGCTAGGTGGTAATGATCGATATCGTTTGGGAATCCAAACTAACTCTAGAAGAAGTGGTGCAGAGCACTCTATTACCTTTCCCTTACCACGGTCTTGAATTGTCATTGGGGTGGCAACAATTGGTTTGCAATGTTTTACAGGTGATGTAGAGGGATTCAACTTATGTTTAGGGACCCAAATTTGGTCATTCCTCTCGTAGTACCCTTGGGCTACTAAGAATTTTTTAGGGATCCATCGTGATGGTACATTGCCCTTTCTCGGGTGGGTAGCTGTTTTCTTCCTACGAGGCTTCTTGGTGGCTGAACGAGATTGAGCAGGGGAAGTAGCTGTTAACGAAGCTTTTGGGACCCATTTGTATATACTCTTTGGCATAGTAAGCGGAGCTTTAGAGACCACCCTGCATGTTTCCACTCTTGGCGTTGAAGCGTTAGAGGAATGGCAAACAATCAAAGATGGTTTTGCCACTGGACTTTGTGAATTTTCATTATCTAATATTTGAGTGGATGACTTAGGTGCGGGATTTTGAGCGGTCAGACCTAGTGTTGGTTCTTGCGTCGTGACTCGTCTGGTTGCCCAATCGATATTGCATTTGGTGGCCATCATCCATTTGTGCCCTAAGTTTACAGTCCCTTCCATTGTACCAGCAGGCTAACCAAAAAGCTTTGAATTATGGTTCCCTTGTCATAAGCAACCGGAGTGTGCAGAATTCCTGAGATAGGGGTTTTCTTCTTGTTGATTCCTTGAACTTGGATAGAACTCTTGGATAAAGGTGGTTTTCCCAGTTGACACCACATGCCATATGATAGCGGCAGCGGCGCCAAAAATGTGCGCTTTTGCTGCACAGGTCGTAGCTGGGGACTTGCCGGACACCGTATGCGAGCCACAAATGGCTGCAAGCATATAACCAGGGAAGGAAGCTCAAACAGAATGCAAAGGGTGTGTCACTCACCGCTCAACTGCCGCCTTGAAGGATTCCCGCGTTGCAGCAGTGAAGAAGGAGCCGCCGTCGCCGCTCTACCGCCTCTCCGCCGCCGTGCCGCTACATAGTGCTCGATCGCTCTCTCACTCACTCTCTCTCTCTCACACACACATGCAGGAGAAGGAAATCAATGAGATAAGGCAAGAGCACTCTTGTATTCACATTTGGGTGAATATTTGATTCATTCCCCCCATCAGGCTCAGAGTTAGTTTCTTCTTGAGATTCATACTCAAAGTTTAATTGGTCAGAGTCTTCGCTACTTTCAGTGTCAGTGGAGTGTGCCGCTTTCTCGCCATCAGGAGTCAAGTGCATAACACCTATCATGTTTATTGGCACTAACGGTGGCATATCTTGCCCCTCAGGTGTTACCCAACTTGTGCCTCTATTTTCCCATGTGTCTATGGTTGCCGCTAGGTGTACCCAATCCACGTTATCCGACTCAGTCATACCCGGTAGGACATCCATATAAGGAGAATCTTTCCCATCATCAGTCTCTTTTTTGCATGTATAGCAATACCTTAATGGGGCAGAGTGAATAGTGGTATCTGATCAATTATCAATGATAACCTTGCTTCCTAAAGGATGTGCAGACCATTCTCAAGATCAACTCGAATGACAGAGTCCTGGAATTGTAGGTAGACATGGTTTTTCGACCAGTCAATGTGCACCATTTGTGCTTCCCTCATGAAAGGACGTCCTAAGATCATTTGATATGACATAGGATGCTTGGAGAAATCCATTACAATGAAGGTATGTTTTAGTTTATACCCCAGAACCTTATAAGGTATGTTTTACCTTATACCCCAGAACCTTGATCTTAAGGTCCCTTAACATTCCAATAGGTTTAGCAATAGTTCCGTTTGCCATCTTAACCACTATGTTTGTGACTTCGAGGTGAGGTCTCCCCATAGATTCCCAATAGTTTTTAGTCACAATGCTCACACCAGCACCACCATCAAGGATTCCCTTTAGAGTTAATCCCTTGGTAGTAATGGGGAGGGTTGCATTAGATTCGTCACCTTCAAAGTACTGTCCCAACTTGTTAACATGTATTTCAACGACCGAATCTTCCTCTAGGTTGGGTTGTAGATCCCGATGTTCTCCTTCATCTTGAAGCGTGTCGGGTCTATCCATATTTGCAAATTGTGGTAGCCCTGCCTTTAGTTCTCCATTGAGAAATGCTCGAAGAGCTAAGAATAGCTCAGGATCTCCGTATAATTTAGATATGATCGTGGTTCTGATCTCAGAGGACATGAAATCCATTAGCTTGGACACATTCAACGGTGTTTTTTGAGACATCGCCCCTTGACTAGGGACTGGTGAAGATGGAATCAGTTTCTCTTCGATGGGGTCAGGCATTCCCTCACTAAACATTCTTTCCAGCAAGAAGGGTGTTTGCCCACTTCCGGATGTCCTGTCCTCACTTTCTTCCCGAATGATACTAGGTATAGCTAACGGTTTATGGTTCCTGTGAGGCTGAACTTGCGTAGGAAACACTGTGTCTGGAATTTTGATTTTTCTCGGGTTTGGCTCCAGTTCTCTTTGTGTTTCTTCCACCAAACCCCTTAAGTGTTGCACTTGTTCAATCTCCTCAACTGGGTTTGGGTAAGTTCCAATCTTTTTCTTGAGGGTTTTTGGCCCACGTGGCTTGTCTTGGGGAGTCTCAGTCAGTTTGGGTGGTTGAGAGGGCATTGTGGATTCCTGAATGGAAAGTTGAGCCAAGGTTAGAAAGCTAAAGTTACTACTCGTGGGCTCAACCTGCATTGAGACTCCAGGCGAAACAACATACGAAGGGTCTATGGGACTCACCGAGGGAGTCTGCAATTGTGATAGGGTTGGTTGTTTGGCCTTGCCTGTATCCAAAAATCTCATAGGGCCAGTGGAAACTAGGTTCACTCCCCTATTTTGCCTCTCAAATTGGATAATTCTATGAATGACCTCACATATCATTTGTTGTTGCTCTTCTAGATTAGTGGCGCTAGATGTAGATCGTAGGACTTCTAACCAACCCACATGGTATGTGTAACCCATGTATAGGTCCGTTAGAGTCTCTGTGTGTAGATCATATTCCTAATTTTCATTGAGAAATATCCCATCTAGACTTGGTGTGCCAAATGGTTCTCTTGAAGTGGACGCAATGTCACTTCTTATGGATTGGCTTCTAGGGACCTCTACTTTAGGAAGAGCATTGGAATGTGGTAGCTCAGTAAGGGCCCTCATTAAACGAAGTGGGTAGAATATCCACATGGACACTCTTTGGGAGGGTAGGGTCTACATGAGATGTGAATGGCGAATCCACTACCCCACCTTCTTCATTTACTTCGCTTGTCGCATGTTCAAAGCATGTAGCTCTACTAAAGGTCTCTATTAGACGACTAAACATGCTAGATCCGGGTTGTGGGGCCCAATCTGGCATGTTTTGGCTTGTCTCCTCAGGGTTCTTGGTAGGGTGCCCTTCCATGGCTTCTGAGTCAGAGGACGAGTCACTATCCACTATTCGTGGATCTTGGGTTGCACTCCCTTGGATTCCAGCCGAAGGCCAAGATGCTAACGTGGAGGGATGGTGTGAGCCTGCGTAAACTGAAACACTTTCTAGTGGTTCAGGCTCTAGCACCCGACCAGAACGTAGATGCATGTGACGTGGGTACCCTACGTGTGTTGGTAACTACCCTTGAAACTCACACAAGTGGTTTCTTAGGTGTTTCGCACCCCGTTTTTACTTGTTTTTAAATTGTTTTTAACCCATTTTTGACCCCCTTACGTATGGTCAAACCTGGACTAGGGCGTGTGATAGCTCGAAACGAGCGTATCATTTAAAGGGTCCTAGTGTGCTTTACAGCACCGTGTTCGCCTATCTAGAGCTCCTGTAGTCCTCAAAACAGTCCGTTTCCTTTGGGGGGAAGGGGCGAAAGCCTATTTGCTTGTGGAGGAAAGGGTGAGGGCTTTATCTCACATGCTTACTTTACTCCTTGGGGAGTGGGCTACATATAGGGCACAACTTCCCATAAGCTCTCACTTGAAAGAAAGCTATGGAGGCTCACTCTCCTATATATATATATCAAAAGACCGAGACCGAGACCGAGGCCGGGGCCGTGGGTCAATTGGGGTTCTTTCTTTTCAAAAAAATTTTCTCCAAATGAAAAATCTTTCCTCTCCACACGTTTGGTTTTTTTCTTTTAATTTTTTTTTAAATTTTTATTTTTTATTTTTTTTAATTTTTTTTTCAAAATTAATTTTTCTTTTTTTTTGTTTGGGATAAGTTTTCTAGGGATCCTATCTAGGGTTCAGCCTTGGCCGCAGTGCAGTTCGCACACAGCACAAGTCTAGGGATTCAGAAATCCCCCCTCACACGCAGAAAACCAGATAACAGAATGCACGCCCACACGCGGAGCAGAAAAATAACAAAAGAAACAGAAATACAGAAGACAAATTGCAGAAACAGAGATTGAAAACCACAGAAACACCTCAACAGCAGCACAGACGCCTTTCCTACAGTGTAAATTAAACTTCACGCAGCAGCCCGAGCTACAAACTGGAGCTTGGTGCAGGGCAAAAATGTGCGCTTTTGCCGCACAGGTCGTAGCTGGGGACTTGCCGGACACCGTATGCGAGCCACAAATGGCTGCAAGCATACAACCAGGGAAGGAAGCTCAAACAGAATGCAAAGGGTGTGTCACTCACCGCTCAACTGCCGCCTTGAAGGATTCCCGCGTTGCAACAGCAGTGAAGAAGGAGCCGCCGTCGCCGCTCTACCGCCTCTCCGCCGCCGCCGTGCCGCTACACAGTGCTCGATCGCTCTCTCACTCACTCTCTCTCTCTCACACACACGTAGGAGAAGGAAACCAATGAGATAAGGCAAGAGCACTCTTGTATTCACAACACATGAGAATGAAGATTTTAGGGTTACATTTGACTCTTATAGGTGACTTGGCCGTTCACACTTGGCCGCCCATACATGGCCGGTCGATCCTAACCCTTATCCTACTAATATTCAAGGTGCGCCTCTCATCGACGATCACCCAATCCCTTCATCCTTAACATATGGTGCCGACAAGTCCGGCCCATGACTCAGAATATTTAAATTAATGACGTAAAACATAGTATGTCTCAATGTCTGTCATAGGTTAACAGTCTTTCCAAACCTTATCTCAAACCAATGGAGCTAGTGGTTCCAAACCAAAAGGGGGCTCCGACTCCGGATCAAAAGGCAAGTGATGGCATTCCAAGGGGGAAGTTGACCCAAGTAGAGGTGGCATCTTACAATATATCTGGCCTCTTATGTTCTTGGGTAGCCAAGCCATGTATATATGTGGTGCATGTATACATGTGGGTAGCCAAGCCATGTGTTGTCCAAGGCCACTACCATTGGGAGCTTCCCAATGGTAGTGGCCTTGGCCAACAAATGGCCGTTAACAAAGAGATGGTGCAAGCATTACAAGGGGGAAGTTGACCCAAAGGGAGGTGGCATCATGCTTGAAGGACAACTAGTGTTTCTTTTTCAATACTTCAGGGCATGCCAAGCATCAATGTTCTAATAAGTAGGCTATCGTTTAGTCACCCCCAAAACTAATAATCTCCTAGCTCCCACCATTTGGTTTGGGTTTAGAGCGAGTGATTCCAAACCATTGGGAAACATCAATGTCCTACCATTGGGAAGCCATGTGTTGATGATGTATATATGTGGGTAGGCAAGCCATATGTTGGCCAAGGCCACTACCATTGGAAAACAGCCCACGTCGACGCAGGCTGCTTCCCAATGGCAGTGGCCTTGGCCAACAAATGGCTTGGCTACCCAAGAGATGTTGATGTTGCTCCTATGACATGAAGATCTTCCATCCACCATAGTTCTACCAAACCTACTCCTAGTGGGGTTAATAATTCAACCCACTCATGGTTCTTTCCAAACCTTATCTCAGACCAATGGAGCTAGTGGTTCCAAACCCAAAGGGGACTCAACCCGACTCTATATTGGAAGGCAAGTGATGGCATTACAAGGGGGAAGTTTACCCAAGTAGAGGTGGCATATTATGAGATCTCTGGCATGTCAAGACACGGGCTGCTTCCCAATGGTAGTGGCCTTGGCAACAAACTTGGCTCATTCATGGGTTTAGATTGAATATCATGGTTTTCTTGAGCTTGACTCATTCACTAATGCATGCTATCTTAAAGTGTTGATTAAAAGCTTCTAGCTAAGTCATTCTATCCTATATGTATGTGGCTACTAGTAGGGACAGTGATGCAGAAAGCGTTCTATTTTATTCTATTCTTTAGTTTTCATGTTTGCTTATATTACTTTTTTAGGTCCACCACTGTGAATGCCAAGGCCAAGCCACATAGTCACTTCTATGCATGCTAATTACTTCTACGAGTATATGATGTTAATCTTTAATATGCTTATAGTCACTTCTATGCATGTTAATTACTTCTATGCATGTTAATTACTTCTACGAGTATATGATGTTAATCTTTAATATGCTTATAGTCACTTCTATGCCCAAGCCATGGCCAAGTGATGGCCAATAGTGTGAATTGTTTTGTCAATGACTTGTTTTTTGTATGGAGTCTCTTTGAAGTTCTTATGTTGTAGTTGTTTTGATGCAGAAGGTAGGATACATATTCTCCATGCATGATTGAGTTGTGTTTTTGTTTTGTGTTCACAGGATGGAAAGCAAAACTGCTAGGAAACAAAAACAAACGGAAAGAATAAAGATAAATCGAGTGTTGCTCAAGGAAAGCAACAAAGAAATAATGGATAAAGTTATTCCTCCGTTTATTGATGAGTTGAAAGAGGCTCCTAGAGATGGCAATGGGATGGATGTAGCGGGGGGGGGAAGAGCAAGTTGATGAGACTCAAATTGCAATGGAAGCTTCCCTTCAAATTGTGCCATATGTATCCACCTCTGAGAATGAGTGGGGCCAATGAGGAAGGTGACATGACCATGATTTGTGGTGAAGACATCATAAGAGGAGGACAAATATTATGAGCTCTATAGTCTGTCCACCTATTCCTTTATGTTGTTTGATTCCACATGCTAGAGTTTGTGGATTGCGAGATGATGTTTCTTCTCTAAAGGCAGCCTTTCAACATGAGGGTTACATGGAGGAGAAGGGGGTTTTTATAGTGTCCTTGTGTACGTCACTTGGGGAGAAGTGCAGGGTCATTGATGACATTAAGCAGAGTTGGGGGGATGAGCACTGGTGGAGGGCTATCAATACAAAATTTGAAAATGACATCACGCATAGTGGACGAGCTGAAAATGTTATCAAGACACATGTTCTATGTCTAGGAGGGAAATCATAGGATGGTGGTATGGTCATCAATCATAACAGAGAAGTTATTTGACACAAAGAGTCAGCATGAGAATTTTGCACTGTCATTGATCCTAGGAAGGTCGGTGAGATTGCTTTATTAACAGCACTTCAAAGAATGAATATGTAAGGCTCTTGGCATAATATTTTTTTGTTATGTGATATTTTTAGAGTTTCGTGTGTCTCTCGGCATAATATTTTTTTGTTTTGAAATAGTTTGAGAGTGTGATCTATTTTCGGGATGCTTGTCAAAAATTTCCCTTCCTTTCTTGTTTTTGTATGTCAGTCTCTCAGCGCATGCCCTTGTGCTGCCTTCACTCAGAGACGAGATTGTCAGCACTGCAAATATTTGCTCAGCTAACTCTTAGGATTTTTTGAGAAAGCTTCCTGATTCGGATGTGAAGACAATAGATGCCATCCTTTGGAGAAACACCAAGGGAGTTGAGGCACGGTTCCCCTTGACACGGGGATACCTTGGAAGGCTTGTTTATAATGTAGGTTTCCATGCACATGTTGGATAGCTAATGCACTGTTGTGCTTTTTTTAAAGTGTATATAATGTGGTATGTGTAGGTGCAATTTCAAAATGCACTAGAGAAGAGGCTTGGTCCTCTCAAAGGTCAATTTTCCAATGAGGAGTTTGCTAAGTTGGAGAAGAAAGAAATTGAAAACCTTACTCCAAAGTATTCAGACAGAATAGGCAAGGTATCTCATTGGTGCATGTGTAGGTGCAATTTCAAAATCCACTAGAGAAGAGGCTTGGTCCTCTCAAAGGTCAATTTTCCAATGAGGAGTTTGCTAAGTTGGAGAAGAAATAAATTGAAAACCTTACTCCAAAGTATTCAGACAGAATAGGCAAGGTATCTCATTGGTGCATTCATTGGCTTCTACCTTGCAATGTATGTCTTGAAAGTCATTACCACCCTAGAGTTGAAGATTGTTTTGGCTTTGATAGATCCTAAATATTTTGGATCCCTCTTTGAAATGGAGTGAAGATAGTTTTGTTTCGTAGGAGAAGGTTAATTTACTTGCTTTGTGTGATGTGATCACGGATGTGAGGTTGCGATGGCTTTCACTTTTTGAAGCAAACGAGACTAGAAAAGCTGTGTTTTCTCTTCTCAAAGGTGACCACAAGTATAGAATGTGATCTTCCAACTTCAATGGCTCTATGGGTGGTTTCTTTTCACAATTTGTTGTTGCGTATTGGTTTCATGTGTTTTGGTGTGGTGTCCTCAGCAGGTGTCTCCCAAGGGAACTTGTTATGGGAAAAATCCAAAAACGTGCTCTAGAGATTTTGGCAGACTATGTGTCCATCCCAGAGGGCATTGTGTTGCCATCCTATTATACACTATAGGATTACTATGAGGAAGTAAAGATAGAAGCAAGGGGATACATGTTTACGTTGATGAGAAGATTGAGGTCTGTTCAAGAGACAAAGAGGTGCAAGCTCTGAAGAAAGTGGATATGGTGCAGATGGCTGCACAACATCTACTGTTCAGGTATGTACAACCTAGCCTCTCCACTTTGGAACCTGCTTTCCATGGCTTTTGTATATTATTTGTGTTTTGGTAGAGTTTTGCAAGTAACCTGACTGTGCATTGTTTTTTCAATAGATATTTACTCTATTTGAAGGAGAGCTAGCTTTTGGGTGGTTTTCCTGTCTGGGCAAGGTAGTAGATCTCTATGGCTAATGTGGAAACCACCATATACCCCCAAGATTTCCATTCCCTCAGCCGTTGGGAGTTGGATAATTGTCCATGGTGGTTGGACATGGAGAAAGGCCACATCTTGGAATGAGAGAAAGAGGCATTCAAGACGCATTCTATGATAAGAAAGGATACATCGGAGGATCCCCCACTGTTAGCACAAGGCAAGCTGGCCAATTTCTGAAAACTTAATGTGAAGTATGATATTTTTTCTTTCCTAAGCTTGCTTGTGGGCTTGTAGGTGAAACAAAAAGAGAGCGGGGAGCCAGTGTTGTTGAGACGTATGTGGACCATATTGATGATGACTTGCCCGCCAAGAGGATGAGTTAGCTCGTATATCTTTTTCTATCCCTTACATCCCATAGTGCCAACCTTCATAGTTGTTGTTGAGTGCTACAACAATTGGACAAGGGTTACACACCTTTGATTGGTGTGACTTGAGGTAATTCTCCATTTCTCTATGTATGTACCACGCCCAATCTTCCTCTTTTTCTTCATGGACCTTAGCGATGTGATTTAGGGGTACCCTGTTATATATGTCCACGGGTTTTACCTGCATGAGCATGGACATGGCTCTATAAGCCTTTTCATCATCTACTTCATCCTGTATATTGTCGGCATTCCGCCCCATTGGAGTTATAGGAAATCCTCTTCAGCATATCCTCCATGGGCATCTGCTTAAATTGTGAACATGTGTCGAGATTGGTGGGGGCAACTGCGGAGCATTGCGTATCATATCCTCAGTGTAATGAGGACCTGCTCAGTGGTGCCATCTAACTTTGTTATTGTACCTCTCTTGGTGTCTTTGCCTTAGGATTTCAGGTACTCCGTACATAAGTTTGGGTTGATGGTGCAGGGGAGGATTTCTGCCATTCTTTTAAGGCCCACCTACTCTAACTTCATCTTGACATCTGTATCCTCCAATATCTACACAAACTCTCTAGGCTATGGTACTGGAGCATAATCTTTTTGTGTATTGTCTGTATATCCTTGGTGAGGATCACATAACCCTGGAATCTCTGTGCATATGGCCCAAGGTAGCTAAGCTTGGTACCACGTGGTGCTCTCTTCTTCCTTTCCACTGGTGACCTTGTGGTACTTGCTTGAGTTACAGCCGAACTGCCTTCAACCCCTCTGGGTTCGATGTAGCGGGGGAGGCCATCTATAACATTGAAAAGCACATCACTTATTGGCGACTGGTAGGAGTTCATGGTCCTCCTCTTTTTTTCCTTTTTCTTTTTGGGGTGTGTGTGTGTGTGTGTGTGTGCGTGTGTGTGTGTGTGTTCTAATGGGAAGAGTGTTAGTGTGGTGAGCAATAAAGGGTGTGCCGTTAGAGGCTTAACACATGAGAGGCTTAGCCTATGAGAGGCTTAGCCCATGAGGTTTTAAGCGGTGAGAGGCTTAACCCGTGAGAGGCTTAAGTCATGAGAGCCTTAGCCTAGCCTTAGCCCGTGAGAGGTTTAGCCCACGAGAGCCTTAATCCGTGAGAGGCATAAGCAAAAGCTGTGAGAGGCTTCGCCCCCCTTGAAATAGTAGTTTCTTATTTCATGAGATAGTAGAGTTGGGTGTGTAATGTTTTTTTAGTGTGGAATTAGTGTAAGTGTTGTGGCTTGGAATGAGCAAAATGATTTCTAAGTGATCAATGTATTCTTATCTAGACCGATAGTTAGGGTGGACTCTGTGAAATAGCAGACTACTATTTCATGGGTTTAATACTTAATGCCCTTCGATTTGGGGGAAGATGACACACTTTGCATGTAGATGGAGTGAACGAAGGATTTAACAAGAGAAACAAGAAGAAGGACATATGCAGTCTATTAAGTGATGAATGCGTTTGATTGTTTCACATAGGCTAGAACATAATGCTCTTATTCAAATGAATGAAACAATCAAAGGTGGATAATGTTTAAAGGATCATCTAAGAATAAATTGTCCCGGATCATCCAATAATCATCTCTTCTTCCATGGATCCTGTAGGCATGACAAACACCTTTCTAACTAAGGGATTATTTCTGATACAAATATTAATGTTTAAAAATCCCATGGTTTTTATAGTTGATAAATGCACACTTTGAACTTGTGCATTACTGGCCTCGAGGTGAGGTTTGTCTAGAGCTACCCATGTTTCATAGGAGATCAAGTTATGACTTGATCCATTATCAATTAATGCAATTCTCTTAGTTTGACTCTCTTTCTTAAAGAATTTTACACTGAGATGTGTAGGCTCAATGTTGTCCAGGTCATCCTTGTCAAGCAAGGTGAGTGAAGCCATGTTCACATCATGTAACATTTTTCCATGGAGTCCCTATTTTGCCTTAGCTTCCCTTGCCTTGGCCTCTTCTTGAGCTTGTATGATTTTTTATTGGGCTACCTCCTTCTTTTGTTTTAGAAGATGCTCGTATGCAAGCATTTCCTAGGTCAAGGGTCTAATACTTTTTGAGTTTTCTCCCATTGATGTATCCTTCAATTTCTACTCCCTCGTCGATGGTTTCGATTCGGACTGACCCTTGAGGGGTGATTTCGGACACTCTTAAAGTTCCTAACCCTCTATATTTGAGTTTCTTTTTCTTGGTGCTTCCAACACCATACATGAGGACGATGTACCCCATTTTCAGCTCCTTATGTTTCAAGTTATGGTCAAACCAATGTTTTCTTCATAGTTTCTCGACCATAAGCCCATGTGATGCAATTAGCCTGGTTTCATCAAGTTTTTCCAAATCAACCAATCTCTCGGCTAATACATTTTCAGTAAGACTTTCCTGTATTGCAATTCGCAAGCTTGGAACTAAGAATTCCATAGGCATTATCACATCAATGTCTTAAGCTAGACAGAAGGGAGTATATCCCATCGCTACCTTATACGATGTATGATAAGCCCATAGAGCTGCAGTCAGCTTGTGTTCCTAATCCGTGCGACTGGCTTCTAAGGTTTTTGTCAAGATAGCACATAAAATCTTATTGGTGGTCTCTACTTGACCATTTTCTTATGGGTAATAAGGTGATAATTCTCCAGGTTGTGCCAATATGCATCTTATTACAAAATTCGATGCATCGATGTGCACGTTAAATATAAGATCCCAATTGGGTGGTCTCAGAATAGGTGCACTTGCTAGTGCTTGCTTCAACTTATCGTATGCTTCTTGGCATTCCTCAGTCCATTCAAAGATGATGAGTAGTCTATATAATGGCCTAGCAGCTTCAGCATAGAAAATGATGAAGTGTTAGTAATATCCTACATGGCCCATAAACCATTGTACACCTTTGTAGTTGGTTGGTGGTGGTAATTCCAAGATCAATTTTACCTTACTCTCATCTGAAGTGGAAATACCATTTTTTGACACAATGTGCCCTAATATTACACCATGCTTGACCCAGAATTAACACTTTAAAGGGTTTAAGGATATACAATATAATCGGTCACATCTTTCAAACACCTTTCTCAAACAAGCCAATTGCTCCATCTAGCATGAGTGTGCACATAGATTGTCAATGAACACCTCCAGCCACTTTTGCATGTAGTCCTTGAAGGCCGTGCACATCAATTTGTTGGAACGTTGCTAGGGTATTGGTGAGGCCAAAAGGCATAACCTTATAAGCATATGTTCCCCACATCATATTGAAGGCCATTTTGTACTGGTCTTCGGGTGCTATGGACACTTGATTATAGCCCGAAAACCCATCTAAGAAGCTATAGGCTTCTTCACTTGCTACCCATTCTAATACATGTTCTATATATGGCAGGATAATGGTCCTTCCTGGTGGTCGCATTGACCTTTTTGAGATCAACAAAGACCCCCAATTTCCCATTTTTCTTTGGCACAATCACGATTGGTGAAAGCCAATCTGTGTGCTCGGTTTCATAGATGAAATCTCCTCCTTTATCGCTGCATATTTCGAATTCATCTGGTACAATTTTTGCCTAGATGGTCTCGATCCTTCCATGATCGGAATGGTGTGTTGAACCACCTCGTGTGGTACACCCTTTATCTCCGTGTATTTCCAAGCAAAACATTCTTTGAATTCTTTTAAAAGAGCAATGAGCCCCAGTTAAGTCTTTAGCAATGTAGACAGGTTTGGAGTCCTCCCCCATGTCTCGGTAATATCCTCCTCCTTAACTTCAGTTGGACTATCGTAATAATAAGTGGATTGGCCATCTTCCTTCACTCTCTTAGCCGTCAATTGGACCACCTTTCGTTCTTCAATGGTGTATGTTTTGAAATGGTCCGGCACAGAGAGTAGGTCCGGCTTGTCATCCTCCTCATCTTTCATCTGAGCTAGTGCCTCACGTTCGGCTTCAGTTGAGTCTTATTTCATTTCTATGTCCGGCCTTAGTGAGTTTATGCGTTTTTTATTCCTGTGGCATAGCCCTTTTCCCTCGTTTTTCGTTTAGGTTTATCTTACTCAACTCCTCACTGTAATTCCTAGAAAACTCCTCGTGACCTCGAGATATCTTAGCCACTGTGGGCATTCGTAGGGCGTCTTTCTAATAGGGCATTTCATCGAGCGATATACCTCTTTTTTTTTCCATCTCCTAAGGCATTAGGCTTTGTTTCGACCTTGCGAGCCAGACCCTTATGTGCTGGAGGTTTCGTCCTCTGTTTCCTCTTCGCTTAGTTGCACATCTACCATACGTGTTGAGGTGGTAGGAATAATTCCCGATTCGACATACTGGGTTCCTAGGGGGAAACACATCTACAGTGGCAAGCACGTGCATCTAGTTTTCACTAAAATCCGAAGGTGGAAGCGACGCATACATTGCGGCCTCTTCCTCTTCCCGTGAATTCTCCTCAACTGGTTGGTAGACTTTTAAGGATGTGGTCCACTTTGTGGTGACCAAACAATTTCCCTTACATGGGATGTGGCTTCCACGTATGTAGATCAATGTTTAGAACATGTGAATCCTTTCATACATGCGCTGGCGTAGAAAGTTCATAACAACAATTGAATGATGGTAGCGGAACAAAAAGACCTTAAGCCTAACGTTTTTCAACAGACCCATCGGTCTTGAGAAAGTTCCATCTGCCATCTTGATGATTAGATCTACTCTTTCCAATTCTAGTTTTGAGTTCTCCCAACACCTTTTGGTAATAATTCTCACACCTGTGCCTCCATCCAGGATAGTCAGTGCTTGGTACCCATTGTGGTGGATTGGAATTGTGGCATTTGTATCATCACTCTCTAATATCGACCCAATTGATCGACAGGTATTTTGACGAATCTGGGTGTTCCCTCTTCCTCATGCACTAGGTTTTTCTCTGCTAGATGTAACCGACTCTCCTTTGTAGTGGTCATTGGGTTCATTTTTCCTTCTACCCAATCCTTGATATCTGCCCACAATGCCAGCGTGTTGCGTAGCAATGGCCCTAGTGGCATTTTGACAGTTATGGTGGACAGTATGGTTGCAAGACTGCTTATGTCTCTAGGAGGGCTCCTTACATGTGTTTGTCATGTATTCAATCATAGGGAATGAATGGTTTGACATATCTTGATCCGCTTCTCAAACATTCTTGCCATGAGGTCACTGGAGTCTCATCCTCGAACTCTTCTAGGATCAGAGTAGGCACATCCAATCTTCTTTCCCTTGACGTCGCATTTCTTGGATACATTGTATCCCTAGACCAGTTGGCCCTTAACTTTTGGCTTTGTGATTGAGTTGACACTCCTCAACCAAGGACTGAGTTGACACTCCTCAACCAAGGACTGAGTTGACACTCCTCAACTAAGGATTTTTCTTCTTCCAGCTTCCTTATTTCTTCTTCAGCATTTGGATATTCTCCAATCCCCTTAGGGGTAGTTGGACTCTCCTTTGGTCTACCCATCCTGTTTCAATTGATTGGGTGGATCCGATGTCAATGGTATCTTCTTCGGATCCATCCTAGATTGTGACCACGGTACCTCCCTTGCCAACTTTTTTTACTCTTCTCCTCCTCCCAATCTTAGTGGTTGTAACACCTCCCTGATTTTTCCCTTTGACCCCTTGTTTTGTTTGCGCTCGAGTCAGGACATTAAATGGCGTGATATTCCTAGGCTGCACACTTATAGTCCTTGTAAGATCCCTGTCCCCAACTGCGCAACGAATTCTGGGGTGCTAGCAACAGAAGTAGCACTTCTTGCACAGGGCAGGGTCCCACACTCGGGGCCTCGCCCCCCACGGATATCTGGACAAGAGACTAATCCGTCAGTTTCTCCAAAACCGAACCCGAAAAAACTTCCTTTGCCCGGAAAGCACGGGCGATTCCACCAGGATAACTTTTCCCAACGTAGTCAAAAGCCTTAACTAATTGAACTGATCTGACCGAACTCGTAAGTTCCATAGTCAGATCAAGGGACACATTGCACTTGGATCATAGAGACCAACGCTTTTTTCCTCATCGAGAGGCACAGCCGTTGATCCTTTTCCCATAGAACAATTTTTGTCCGGGATCTACTTCATCTATCGAACTAAACAGAAATTGAGTCTCGATTTACGGATCCATCAGTCCAGCCTAACCCCATGGGTTAGCTAACTGCCCAACCACTGTAGAGATGGGATCCAATTAGGAATTTGGTTAGGTTTTGTCCCGGGTACCAGGGAAAAGAGTTCCCAGGCCCCCTAGCCGGATATTCATGCAAATTTAACACCAGTCATGCCACTTACACACCCAATATGAAATTGCCTTTTTCATAGATTCAGCCATCCTCAAAACAATCATTTAATGAAACCATAGTATCACTAATCACAATCCTCCAAAATATCCGGTTGAATCTTAATTTCTAATCATTTCTTCATCGGAGTATCTATGGCATCATCGGCAACCAGAATGCTCACCACCTGTCCACTCAGGGGCCTTTTTCAATAGTTCCTAGCTCATAGTACCCGGCAATATAACCACTTATAAAAATCAAGATGGAATCTCCGTTGAAGATCAGCAAGATCAACCAACCGATCCATATAAAAGAGCCATGGACTCATCCGTTGAGGACCAGCAAGGTCAGTCAACCAGATCCATGCCCGGTTCTAGAAAACAACTCTTACTCCTTGTTCCTCTTCCACGACGCATGTGTGGGTATCTTCGGCGACCCAGAGCCCGAGCACCATATGGTCAGCACCCTCTAGGATCATTCGCAGGTCACCTAGCGCTTCACTCATAGGCCGCTTCCTTGGTCCCTCATCCACCGTACTGGAAGCTCACCATTTAAAATCGTACCAAGGCTGGTCAAGACCTCGGCCGACCTTGCTACGCGAGACGTCCTCCATTGACTCTCCGTCAACATTTGCAACTTTATCAGGTAGGCCTTCACGACCACATTCTCAAGATAGTCATCAAAATGCTTCCCCAGCATTCTTGACATAAAACAGTCATTTACAAACAGTTCACAATACAGTTTCTATAATGAACTCACATCTTTCCAGATTGTTCCACATCAATCCATATTACTTAATCCAAATCCAAATCATATGTGTATCCATTCTTGAACAGATACATCATTTTCCATCCCATCACATCAGATTCATTCACTTCACATAACATCCATTCCTATCTTTCTTAATTTACATTACATCTCATCATCCATTTCTCATTATATCTCATTCGTTCAGATCTTTTCACATTCTGATTCACATGACATCTCGTCTCATCCATTCGCTCATATCGACTTCATATCCATTCACATTCATATTTGCATTCATGATTCCACATACACATCCACATTCGTACATCCACATTCACATCTACATCCACATCCACATTCATACATCCACATCCACATTCACATTCACATCCATACATCCATATCCACATTCCACATCCTCATTCACATTCACATACATCCACATCCACATTCCATATCTACATCCATATCCACATTCACACATCCACACATTCACATACATCCACATTCTTACATCCATATCCACATCCATATCCACATTCACACATCCACATTCACATACATCCACATCCACATTTCATATCTACATTCATACATCCACATTCTTACATCCATATCCACATTTCATATCTACATTCATACATCCACATTCTTACATCCATATCCACATTCACATTCACATACATCCACATCCACATTCCATATCTACATTCATACATCCACATCCATACATCCATATCCACATTCCACATCCTCATTCACATTCACATATATCCACATCCACATTCCATATCTACATCCATACATTCATTTCTACATACATCTTTCCTTTCACATACATCCTTCACATACATACATCTACATCATTTCTTTCATATTCATATAACTACATCCATTCTTTCACATACATACATCTCCATCTATTCCTCGTTCATTTTCATCTATCTGATTCGTTTCACATCCTCATATCTATTTATAGAATACAAGAGATTTCTTATTTTTGATATAAGATTTCTTTACTTATCTATTTATGCATAAATTCCATTTTAAGGAGAATAATACTTTGGAAATAAAAATCAATCTTTTATGCATCTTCTTATAGATAATTTCATTTAAAATGAGAATGACACCTTTGAATTAAAAATCAATCTTTTATGCATCTTCCTATGCATAAAATCAAAATTGAAGAAAATAACTCTTTTGAACTAAAAATAGATTTCTTTATCATCTTTCTATGCATAAAATTAAAATTGATGAGAATAACACAAACATAAATCTAATTTAATAGGAATTACACTTTTAGAATAAAAGAATTTCTCTTATGCATCTAATTTATGCATAAAATCATTTATGATGAAAATCACACTTTTAATATAAAAAATATTTTCTATGCACCCATTTATGCATAAAAAATTAATACATAGCTCATTTTTATGCATAATGTGAAAAGAGGACTTCCTACCATATTCTAGGATTGGACATCCTATGCTAAAAGAATGATTTTCATCAATTTCATCATCAATTTCATGGGAAACTAATTTTTAGTATTTATGCATAAATAATTAATTAAAGAAAAAAGAAAATTTTGGTACTTTTATTTTTATGCAAAAAGAAGAATTCCCATGATAATGGAGATCCATGTAATTAAATGAAAAAAGAGAAATTTTAGAATATTAAAATAATAAATATTTTTATTTAAAGAGAAATTTTAGATAAATTTATTTTATGCATGTGAAATTTTTAAATGATAAAAGAGGAATTCCCATGACATTTGGAATTCAATCATTTAAATGGTAAAAGTGGAATTCTTGACATATTTGAAATAATGGATGTTTTTATTAAAGAAAAGAGAAATTTTAGATAAAGTTATTTTATGATAAAAGAGAAATTCCCATGACATTTGGAATTCAATCAAATGCAAAAAGAGGAATCCCCATGATATTTGAGATCCAAGAAATTAAATGGAAAAAGAGAAATTTTTAGTATAATTCAAATTATGAGTATTTATCAAAAGTGGAATTTTGAGCATTATTAATTTAATTGGAAAATATGGGTAGAATTGATTTTTGTAAATCCCATGAATCTTTTACTCAAAAGAAGAATATTGAATATATTTCACTTGAGAAATTTGAGAAAGAATATGAAAATATCCACCGAGAAAAAGTACCTTTAACTAGGCCAAGCAATTGACAGAAATTTAGAAAAAGTCCCATCATTTGTATCGAAGCAGAAAAAGCTACTAAATGTGATTACGATGTGAATAAGATGTGAATGCGATGTGATAGGATGTGAGTGGATGTGATAAGATGTGAATGGATGTGATAAGATATCAGTGGATGTGATAAGATGTAAATGTGATGTAAATGGATGTGGATGGGATGTGATGGGATGTAAATGGATGTGGATGTGATGAGATGTGGATGGGATGTGATGTGATGTAAATGGATGTAGATGTGGATGTGAAGAGATGTGGATGGGATGTGATGCGATGTAAATGGATGTGGATGTGAATGTGATGAGATGAGATTGAGATATGGATGTGGATGTGGATGTGAAGAGATGTGGATGGGATGTGATGCGATGTAAATGGATGTGGATGTGAATGTGATGAGATGAGATTGAGATGTGATGATATGTGAAAGGATGTGATGTGATGTAAATGGATGAGAATGAGATGTGGACATGATGTAATGTGGATGGGATGTATGTGATGAGATGTGGATGAAATGAATGAGATGGATGTGAATGGATGCGATGAAATGTGAATGGATGACATATGATGTGAATGGATGTGATGTAAATAGATGTGAATGGATGAGATGTGATGTGATGTGAATCAGGATAAATGTGAATGAATGAGATGTGACGTGATGTGATGTGAATCGGGATAGATGTGAATGAATGAGATGTGATGTGATGTGAATCGGGATAGATGTGAATGAATGAGATGTGATGTGATGTGAATTGGGATAGATGTGAATGAATGAGATGTGATGTGAATCGAGATAGATGTGAACGGATGAGATGCAATGTGAATGGATGTGATGTGATGTGATACGGATATGGGTAGATGTGAATGGATGAGATGTAATATGATATGATTGGATGAGAATGGATGAAGGACGATGGGAATACATATGATTGGATATTAAAGCAAAGTGAATTGATGTAGAAGAATGTGGAATAACGAGAAATGATGTGGAACAATGTGGAAAGATGAGAGTTCGTTAGAAACTGTATTTATGACCTATTTTTAAATGACTATTTTATGTCAAGAATAATGGGGAAGCATTTTGACCATCTTGTGAATGAGGTCGTGGAGACCTAAGTGATAAAGCTGTAATAGCTGATGGAGAGTCAACGGAGGACGTCTCGCGTAGCAAGGTCAGCTCGGGTCTTGACCAGCCTCGGTTCGATTTAAATGGTGAGCTTCCAGTACAGTGGATGAGGAACCAAGGAAGCGGCTTATGAGTGAAGCGCTAGGTGACCTACGAAGGAGCCTAGAGGGTGCTGACCATACGATGCTCGGGCTCTGGGTCACCGAAGATACCCACACGTGCGTCGGGGAAGAAAATGGAACAAGGAGAGAGTTTTTTTTTGAATTCGAGCATGGATCTGGTTGATTAACCTTGCTGGTCCTCAACAACGGATGAGTCCATGGCTCTTTTATATGGATCTGTTGGTTGATCTTGCTGATCTTCAAAGGAGAGTCCATCTGGATTTTTATAAGTGAATATATTTCTCAGTACTATGAGCTAGGAACTATTGAAAAGGCCCCTGAGTGGATATGTGGTGAGCGTTCTGGTTGCCAATGATGCCATAGGTACACCGATGAAGGAATGATTAGAAATTAGAATTCAATCGGATATTTTGGAGGATTATGATCAGTGATAATGGTTTCATTAAAAGATTGTTTTAAAGACAGCTGATGAAATCCCAGTGATGATATTGGTAACTGGAATGACGATTATGACTTCAGCAAATCACTATGAGTGCATAACTGAAATTCCCATGGAGGAATGTTCAGATGGAATTTTCAATCTGATGGACCATTACTGTGTTAAGAATATGAATGAATTATTCTTTGATAATGAGTTATGTATGTTCTTCTTCTAGAAGGGATCTTTATACCATGATTCTGTGGGAGACTGACCAATCTAAAGAACCCCAGAATCACTTGGATCTAAAGTCGGATTTGAATTATAAATAAAGGGACTTAACAAGAATTATGTGAATCGGGATAGATGTGAATGGATGAGATGTGATGTGAAATGGATGTGATGTGAATCGGAATAGATGTGAATGGATGAGATGCAATGTGAATGGATGTGATGTGAATGGATGTGATGTGATGTGGATGAGATGCAATGTGAATGGATGCAATGTGAATGGATATGATGTGATGTGGTACGGATATGATGTGATGTGATACGGATATGGGTAGATGTGAATGGATGAGATGTGATGAGATGTAATATGATGTGATTGGATGAAGGACGATGGGAATACATATGATTGGATGTGGATTAAGCAAAGTGAATTGATGTAGAAGAATGTGGAATAATGAGAAATGATGTGGAACAATGTGGAAAGATGAGAGTTCGTTAGAAACTGTATTTATGACCTATTTTTAAATGACTGTTTTATGTCAAGAATGCTGGGGAAGCATTTTGACTATCTTGTGATGATGAATGAGGTCGTGGAGACCTAAGTGATAAAATTGCAATAGCTGACGGAGAGTCAACGGAGGTCGTCTTGCGTAGCAAGGTCGGCTGAGGTCTTGACCAGCCTCGGTTCGATTTAAATGGTGAGCTTCCGGTACAGTGGATGAGGGACCAAGGAAGCGGCCTATGAGTGAAGCGCTAGGTGACCTATGAAGGAGCCTAAAGGGTGCTGACCTAACGGTGCTCAGGCTTACGGTGCTTAGGCTCTGGGTCGCCGAAGATACCCACACATGCGTCGAGGAAGAAAATGGAACAAGGAGTTAGAGTTGTTTTCTGAATTCGGGCATGGATCTGGTTGATTGACCTTGCTAGTCCTCAAACAACAGATGAGTCCATGGCTCTTTTATATGGATCTGTTGGTTGATCTTGTTGATCTTCAACGGATAGTCCATTTGGATTTTTATAAGTGAATATATTTCCGGGTACTATGAGCTAGGAACTATTGAAAAGGCCGTTGAGTGGACAGGTGGTGAGCGTTCTGGTTGCCAATGATGCCATAGGTACACTGATGAAGGAATGATTGGAAATTAGAATTCAACCGGATATTTTGGAGGATTACTATGGTTTCATTAAAAGATTGTTTAAAAGATAGTTCAATCTGTGAAACATGCAATTTCATATTGGGTGTGTAAGTGGTGTGACTATCTTGAAGTTTGCTTGAAGCGCCAGCTAGGGGGCTTGGGAACTCTTTTCCCTGGTACTTGGGGCAAAACTTAACCAAATTCCTAAATGGATCCTATCACTACAGTGGTTGGGAGGTTGGCTAACCCATGGGATTGGATGGGGTTAGGCTGGACTGATGTATCCCTAAAATGAGACTCAATTCTGTTATGGTACGATAGATGAATTAAATCCCGGATAGTCTTTGTTCTATGGAAAAGAATCAACGGATGTGCCTCTCGATGAGGAAAAAAGCATTGGTCTCTATGATCCAAGTGCAAGTCTTTTCCTAGATCTGACCATGTGACTTACGGGTTCGATCGGATCAGTTTGGATAGTTAAGGCTCTTGACTACGTTAGAATAAAAATATCCTGGAGGAATCACCCGTGCTTTTTCTGGGCGAGGGAAGTTTTTTTCGGGTTCGAACCGAGGGACTAGTCTCTTGTCCGGATATCCGTGGGACGAGGCCCCGAGTGAGGGCTCTGCCCTGCGCAAGAAGTGCTACTTCCGTTGCTAGCACCCCCGAATTCGTTGCGCGGAGGGAGCAAGGATCTTTTAGTTGGGACAATATCGTGGAAGACCAGGAGGAAATTTTTGCACCCTCAAGTGAACATGCTAGAAAACATGTTATATTAGTACCTCTATCACACTCTTGCTAGATTCACATACCTTGAACTCTTTAAGTTGTCCCTTGAATGGCTCTACAAATTCATTAGCATTTCTCATCTTCCTCTTCCTTCTCTATAAAATTACCTAGCTCCCGATTGTAATTGTAGATGGTATCCATGTCCCATCGTCCGTATTATAACTATTGAATACAGTAATAGCTGAAATGCTAGTACGAGGCTTTCTACTACAGGTTGCCATTTTGTGTAGCAAAAGACACACGGAAGAAGAAGATGAGAGCTTAATTTGGAGGAGACTGAAGAAAAAGAAAGAACGACTATGTTGGAGACGAAGAAGATCAGAGCTAGTTTTGGGGAGAAACATTTACTCAACTTAAAATAATAATAAAATAATGCTACCGAATCATTAACTACCACTATCTTTTAACTTACATGCAAAGATTCGGTAGCATTATTTTATTATTAATTTAAGTTGAGTGAATGTTATTTTAAGATGCATTTTGAGCATAATTTTACTCTATTTACTTGAATTCTTGCTTTAAAATGCCGAATTTCTCCATTACGGAAGCCTCTTCCTCATTGGTTGGTGCCACTCTCTCTCTAAAACTAAAAGGCCCAAAAATGAGCCCACATTTCTCCTAATGTGGGCATTTCAATGGAGTAAAGTCAAAAGTGAGTCGTTGGGTAAAATAATATTCCTACTTTTTCATGACAATGTTCCTTCTTTTTCTTTTAAAGTAATATTCCTTCTTTTATATAAAAGAAAATAGCCCTCTCTTTCATTTTTTCCATTTCTTGTTTGAAAGATAATAATCCCCTCTCTCATTTTTTTCCGTTCCTTTTCAAAAAAATTGTCACCTTTCCTTTGATATATATTGCTTTCGCTAGCAAACAACTCCTAAATTCAAATCTATCCTTGACTACACACCTACTTGATGGAGCGTTGGAATGCACGATTCACTTTAAGGCATTCACTTCTTCAAATCTCAATCGAGATAAATTCACATCCCAATTTGTGAAATTGCACAAATGATTCTTATTATGTGCCATGTAGTATGAAGCATGATTGAATACAAATATAAAATAAATGAAACAAGTTCTATGTAAGTGGCTTGCCCCTATCAAACGATGTGTTGTTTTCTCAAAATGGGGTATATGGATACACTATTATCAATGATAGAAGGCGGCATTCAAGCTTGCAATGATTCCTCCGAAAATAAGCGAGAATGGATGTGCTCGCCTTCATAGGTGACAATGAGCATGCTAGGATCATCTGGTGCACGCTCCACATGCTTCTTGGCTGGACACCCCTTTACACCACTGCATTTGTAGTAGCCCCTGCAAAATTTGCTAATAAATTTAGACTCCAAGAATAATAATGGCAATGAATTGACATCAATGATCATGATTAAATATAGATTTCACATTGATGGCCATAATGGTAGTGAACTTGTTGTGTGTGTGTGTGTGTGTGTGTGTGTGTGTGTGCGCGTGTGCATATGTGCGGAGAAGTGTTGTGCATGCATGCTTGTGTGTGTGTGAGGGTATAAAGAAATTAAGTTTCAAGGGGACTTGGTTCCCTCTATTGAAAAGTAAAAATATATATACCTTGGAAAGGGAGAACCTTTGATGGGCTTTTGGCCATATTTTCTCCAAGAGTGCTCATCAACAGGAATTTCAGCAATCTTTTCACTAATAGCAGGAACCCTCTTCACTAATTTGTTCTTCAATTTCCTGGAAGCAACAAAAAATCAAATAGTATTCAACAATTAAAGCAATAATGAACCTTTGTAACTCTAAAATTATAATCAGCAGTCTTGACATAGTTAAGCAATAAGCATTAAACACCTCCCACTTTGCATATTAAGCATTAAACACCTCCTACATTGCTTACTTAAAATTAAATGAGAGAAGCTCACCTGCGTTTAGCACAATGGCATTTGGAAGGGCTGTTGGCACATTTCACTCCGGAGTCATCTGATTTTGAAGAGCATTTTCTTTTGACAGAAACCGAGGGCTGCTGTTGTGGGACAGGTGCCACGCTGCCATTGGTGGGCACGCTGCCTTCTAAACTAATACATGAAATGTGAGAGTTTGTGGCAGTGGTAGCTCCAGAAGTAGTGCTTATTACGTTTGCCTTCTCTAATTGAGCCAAAATTTGCTTCTCAAATCCGAAATTAGAGTGTTGATTATGAGACAAAGCTTGTGCTAATTGACTTGCTAAATCTCCCTCATTACCAGTTAGTGTAAGGTCTCCATACCCAATGATCAGGCCGCCTTGCTTCAGTGATTTTTGATCTGTTAATTCTCCGTCATTAAGCAGTAATGACGCCCCTTCATTACCAATAAGGCCTTGCGTGCCCACAACTGATTGTGGGCGAGAAAGGGGTGGCCTGAAGCACCCATTTGTGAGCAATTGTGGGGGATCATTAGGTAAAATGCTGCCTTCTGAGAGTGTAACTTGTGATGAGGCAACTGATGCGCCATTTTGTTGAGAGAGAAGCTTCGGTGAAGAGCTTAAAGAAGAGGAGTTATCTATTGAGGGAGCTTGCTTGTTGAGATCAATGGAGGGATAACTGGAGGAGTGATTATTATCACTAATTATGAAGGGGTTATTGTCCCTGATCAAGGCATGATCACCTTCCTGGTTGAGATCGATGAAGGAGCTACGGTTGCGCCTTTGGAGAGAGAGGAAAGGGGCTTCACCATCATCATCGTCGTCAAAATCAGCAGAGCAAGCGCTGGACGAGGTGGTGGTAAGGCTGGCTGTGGAGGCAAGAAGCTCGACGGGGGGGCAATGAGGGGGGTGAATTTGAAGGGTATTGGGGGTGATGGAGGTAGGGGCTCGCCTCACTCTGGCATGGCCTGATCTTGAGAGGAGGGAGATGACATGCTGGAAGTGGTTAATTGTGTCCGAGGCGAATTGCTGTTGTTGAGAAGAGGCTATGGAAGGGCGAGAATACAGGTTGACAAGGCGATGGAGGCTCTCAATGCCTGCAGAGGCAGCAAGGCGCACATCAAAATCCAAGGCCAAAGAAGAGGAGGGCGATGAGCAGGAGGCCATAGTGCTTCTGGGTGCAAAGCAAACGCAAGATCAGAGCTACTGCATAATTATAGAACTATTAAAAGAAGAGGAGGGCGATGAGCAGGACGCCATAGTGCTTCTGGGTGCAAAGCAAACGCAAGAGAGCTACTGCATAATTATAGAACTATTAAAAAGGGGGATCTATGCTAATACAGGATTAATTAATGGTCAATTATCTCAAGATGGTGGCAATTAAGGACCTAGACAAATTGGAGACATTTGCGCGTGATTTATCATTTACGTGTGCGGACTCCAAACAACTATTAACTCCAATGAAATGCACTTGCCTGCCAGGGCACCACCGCCCACTTTATGCACACCAAAAATGAGTCAAGCATGCAATAATTTTGGAAAAAATCATTTTTAAAAAAAAGGAAAAGGAAAGTTCGTGCCCTCCTTGTCAACGTAGCGTCAACCTCATATCTCCACTGTCCGATCTTTTAGAATCCAGCGGTTTGCCGCTTTCCACGCCTCCCGTTCAAACCTCCCTTTTGACTCGTGCACCGCGTCCACAAGTCTTTATTTAGTATTTCTTTCATTTTAAAAAAATTAATTGGTCTACAATGACTTCTAACTTCTTCCCTTTGACCCTCTCCACCTTTCTTGAATCGTGCTCAAAAGCCCTATCCTTTTTTTTTTTAGTGTGACAAAAAAGGGGGATTAGTGTGATTCCAACTGAGAGAGAGAGAGAGAGAGAGAGAGAGAGAGAAGATGATGCAAACATTAATACGATGATTAAACCTTAAACATCAATCTTTTGATTAAATTAAACCTTGACCTACTCGGCAGCACTAATAAACGAGTAATAAACTAATAGGGGCGTCGCCTGAATATGCCAAATATATGTGAATAATACCATTGAAATTTAAGGTTAAAGGTCTCAAAATCAATAGAATTTGTTATGTGAAGTCTTCAAAGTTTGAAAATTCTAATTAATTCATTCAAATTTAAGGTTTTCACTTTTTCATAAAAAGACTATTGCCACACTGCTTTGAAATTGCCTCCTTTCCTTTTGAAATTGCCTCCTTTCCTTTTGACACTTCAATTAATAGACTACCCTTTTGACCCTTCAGTGAATAGTCTACCCTTTTGATAATACTTCTTTGAAATAGCCTCCTTCCCTTTCTAATACCAAACTATGTCTTAAAGAATGGGTATCTTATTGCTTTACTTTTCTCCTATCATACATTTGGTCTTACTTAAATAAAACAATTAAAACTTTCCAAATTAGTCACATACAAATTGTGGTTTAACATCTACAATAACAAGCATACTACTTAAAAGATATACTTAACTACACGCAAGATTTAAGCCCACTATGAGAACTCATGACTTTTAGTCATAACAGTAGGCCATGCGTATTTTTTCTAGATAACCTAGATGATTTTTTATTGGCATGCCATTTAAAAATTAAGACACAATTACGTGTTGGAATTTTGGCCATTGAATGAAAGAGGATATTAGATAATTCTAAAATCATGCTTATGAGTCTCTCTCTCTCTCTCTCTCTCTCACACACACACACACACACATTGATAAATTAAAAATAAAGATAATATAGAAGAGATAATGCTATATAAATAAAAAATGGTTGATAAAATATAATCATACCAAAAAATGTAACTATAAAATAATTAGAATATATAAACATTTCATATTGTACTATAATGTATTATATATGGATATTGAATTATGTATAATATTGTAATCTAATAATTAACATAGTAATGTTAATATTCTAATATAAATTTAGTTTTTAATATATTACATCATTGGTATAGCATACTATATTTAGTGAATGTGTATATATAAATCTCTCTCTCTCTCTCTCTCTCTCTCTCTCTCTCTCTCTCTCTCTCTCTCTCTCTCTCTCTCTCTCTCTCTCTCTCCCCAAAACCCATAACACTACCTCTACTTTGACTTTAGAGACCACCACCCATATTTGTCATGCTTCAGCTCTATGCCCCAGAGGAGTTGCGAGAGAGCCCAATCCATTCTACAAGCCATTTGCCATTGACCTTGAGCATTAGGACCCTCCACCATATAGAAACAGATCTGAGAGGTTCTCCGTTGACATAACAAGCTCCCATCGTAGAGGCATGACCCTCTTTCTTCCTTGAGATTGGTACTAGGTGAGGAGAGATCATAACACAATCATATGCTATATCTAGATGTATATTTTCCATTTCCTTTTTAGTTCTTCCATTGGATTAGTATATCCATCATACCATTGTATTGCTTATGGTCATATGGACCCTTGGCGTCTCCTATAGACGTCTCTCTCTCTCTCTCTCTCTCTCTCTCTCTCTCTCTCTCTCTCTCTCTCTCTCTCTCTCTCTCTCTCTCTCTCTCTCTCTCACACACACACACACACACACACACAAGGATAATGCATGACCTTCACCTTGTAGTGAGATTCTTCTCCTTGTGTGTGACAAAAGCCTTTTCACCATTGTTGAGATATTGTTTTAATGGTTTTCACTAGCCTTAACTTATGGTTTGTTTGAAATGTTTATCATTAAAATTTTTCTTAATAAAGGAATCAAATATGGCCACATCACATTGGTGCTAAGAAAAAGCAAATATAGATATCCTTTATAAAATTTTAGCAATTCTCCATGGGTTTATTGAGTTGGCTTACAAAAGTGTTATTTTTCACACCCATTGCCAAATTTTATCTTGTGCAGCATTAAGTGTGGCTATCATGTATTCATTATGTGTGATTGTATTTGGGAAAAGTTTCATGTATTCATTGCCCTAATTATATGAAGCTTTTCAATATATATGATTGCTATCATAGTATGTGTGATTGTATTTGGGAAAAGTTTCATGTATTCATTACCCCAATTCTATGAATCTTATCAATATGAAACTCTTTAGACATGGCAAGTTGCTTATGTTGATTAGTAATATGATGGTTGAATTTTTCCACATTTAACCACTCCTTGATTAGTAATATGATGGTTGATTAGTTTCCATATTTAACCATTCCTTATATATTATCATATGTATGTTTTACTTTGAACTCATGTCCTTCATCAACCAAGTATGCTCAGCACACATAGACTTTACTTGAGATTTGAATCAATTTTCGAGACATGATTACCTAATAAAAATTTACTTAAAAAGTTATTATGCATTTTAAGAGCTTTGTAAATCAATCATGAACACCATCCAAAATATTTAGATAAAGGTATCATGGGTACAAATTCAAGGAAGGCATTTGTAGATGCATTCAGTAAATCATATGTGAAAGGTTTGCTAAGGTCTGATGTTGCTATTACATTAGATAAGCCTTAGTTCTAGAGACCTTAATGCCCCCATCCCTTCATTATCCTATATGAAGTGCCTTTTATAGTCCCAAACCTCCCATTCTACTTAGTGCTAATCGCATTTTGGATTAACAAAGATGCTCCTCCATTTGAGGACATTAATAAGTGTTATGTAAAGGCACTATAAACATTGTACATTATGAGACATTAATAAGTGTTATGTAAAGGCACTATAAACATTGTACATTATGAGACATTGGCCACCCAAGGCCTTAGTTAGTAATTTTTGGGCGCCCAAGTGCCCAAATGTGAATAAGGGCCAGATGTATAAAAGATAATTTCTCATAATGAAATGGCACAATCCCCCTTTGTGCTATGAGAACTCTTATCTTTGGAGAGAGAGAGAGAGAGAGAGAGAGAGAGAGAGAGAGTACTCTAGTGCATGCTCCTCTTTCATGCATGTGTGTAATGGGGAGCCTCAAGGGGCGTGAGCTCGAAGAATTGGTAAGTACCGAACAATTGTTCTGTCTATTGGTAGAGAAAAAATTACAGAAAATTGTGTGTTAGAAGTGTGGGTGAGTACTTGGGAGAACCTAGAAGAAATCTACACTCAGTTTTACATTCAATTTGGTTGTTTTCCATCACCAATTCTTACAGTGTGAGCTAGTAGGAGTGACACATTTTGTTCGATTTTTAAAAAAATCACGAAAACTACAAAAGTAAAGAGCCATCAGTTGTGTTTATGATTTGCATTGCATTCCTCATCCTTGGCACATCGGTTCGGGATCCATTGGGATAGAGAAATCACGTTCTCTAACCTTCATTTTGTCAATGTGGATATTAACACGTGAAGTAGCAGGAAATGTGTTGAGATGTAAACCTCAACATGAGTTGACACTCACGAGGCGCCTGCATGACCGTTTGACATTTACATCACTAGCGGGTTTGGTAGTTGGCATCGACATATCTTCACCAGAGATTCTACAGTTGGACTACACTGACTAGTCCTACCCACTCCACTTAGTGTGTGTTCACATTATGGACTGGTTGTGTATACTATATTATGTGTGTTAGTCACTTTATCTTCTTTGTAGACCTCTTTTGTTATGTGAAGAAGAAGAAGAATTTTCAGCCTCTCACCTTGTGTGTTCTCTTCTAGGGTTTGTGTGAGTGTGTGTGTGCTTGCAAGAGCTCAAACTCTCTTCTCCCTTACATCTTTTCATGGTATCAGATCCTGGTTCATGCTAAGGGCCGAGCAGCAAGCAAGAGAAGCACATGAAGCGGTATGAGGGTAAGAGCTTCATCTACTCTTCCCCCTTTGTGTTTGCTACTACACCTTTGTCTCGAGAGCTCTTCGGAAGGCACCAACAAATGAACTCCGATTCTTCATGGGAGCAAAGCTATAGGGCAACTATATTGTTCGTTAGACTCTATTTTTTGGGCAGAAAATGCATTTTGGGCGTGTCTACACCTCCGTTTTTCAGTTCGCAGGCGTTCACGGGCACTGCAGGTAAGTTTTGATTCTCAGCAAAACTCTATTTTTGGAACTACAAGAAGGGCGATTGGTTGTGTAAACTCTGCAAAGAGGTCTCAAAGTTGCCATTGGGTGTATGTATGCAAATTATGGTCACTGGTTGTGACAATTTGGATGCAGTATAGTACCGCCACAGAGAATACAGTAGTTTGTGCAAGTCAAACAAGAGTGCTGTTTTTGGTAAATTTGTGTTACGAGACAAGATGTCGAATGATGGAATAAACCATATTATTTCAAAGAAGCTTGACAAGAATAACTTCCATGCTTGGAGGTTTAGATTGATAAATTTTCTGATGAGAAAAGGTTACTGGGACTACATTGAAGGTGAACATGAGGAGGCACGAGAGATACTGGAGATTAATTAAACTGTTGCAGATGTAAAAGAATTCAAGGATTGGAATTAAGGAATCATGTATTGGCTTTGTAATAGTATATAGGACACCATGATTGGGCATATACAAGATGCCAAGTCACCTAAGGAGGCATGGGACACCTTGGTGAAGCTGTATAAAACTAACACCAAGGCACGAAAGATTCAGTTGAAGAATGAGCTTCATACTGTGGAGAAGAAAAATATGTATGCGAATGATTATACCTTGAAGATCAAGGGCATATACAAGATGCCAAGTCACCTAAGGAGGCATGGGACACCTTGGTGAAGCTGTATAAAACTAACACCAAGGCACGAAAGATTCAGTTGAAGAATGAGCTTCATACTGTGGAGAAGAAAAATATGTATGCGAATGATTATACCTTGAAGATCAAGGGCATTGTGGAATCCCTTGCATCAATTGGTGTTTTTGTTGGTGATGATGATAAGTTGGAAGTGTGTCTACATGGTCTCGGGCCACAATACAAGGAGTTCAAGACGTCTATTCAGACTCAGGAGAACATTCCCAACTTCACAGATTTGGTGTCAATGCTGATCATTGAAGAGAAGAGTTTGGGTGAAGATCAATAGTCTTCATCATCACAAAGCAAAAACAATTCAGAGTAGCATGCCTTCTACACAAGTGCACGCAGAGGATCAGGTAGAGGTCATGGATGTGGCCAAGGTGGTGGCCGAACATGTAATCAGAATTATGGTTAGTAGCACAACAGTCCCCGGATTTGCAACAACAACACACAAGTGGAAGAGGCTAGTTTAGAGGCAGGGGGAGTCAAAGAGGTTGTGGTAATTGGCAAAGGTAGCATAATGATACACGAGGCTATTTTTACAGTGGTAAGCTTGGACATTGCAGTCAAATTGCTATAAGAAACAGAGTGACATGAGAAATGGAAAAGTGTAGCAAAATAACTATGCGTCCTCTAGCAGAAATAATGAGGATAATAAGAGGTTGTTTGTTATGCAACATGATAATGCTGTGTCTGGAAATGATGTAGCAGCATGTAAGGACGATGTATGGTATGTTGGTGCTTCGAGCCACATGACAAGTCATGGTGAGTGGTTCGAGGAAATGAAGAGTCCTGAAAGATCAGGTTTTGTTGAAATAGGGGTGACACTGCTCATCCGATTATCCATGTTGGAGATGTGCCATTATTTATGTAGGATGGTAAGGTGAAGTACCTTACAAATGTACTTCATGTTTCGAACATTATAAAGAATCTTGTCAGTTGGCCAGATGATTGAGCAGGGTTTGCAGGTTCGGTTTAACCCTGATGGCTATTACATAGAAGACTTTAAAGATAAGTGCAGGTTAGTTGCAAAAGGCAACAGAGTGGGCATAGAATGTAAATATGCCTGAAGTGAGTACTGCAATGTTTGCAAATGGTTCATGAGTTGTTACAGATACATACATTTGGGATAAGAGAATTGGGCATGTAAATGTGCAAATAATGAAGTCTATGCAGACTAAAGAAATTGTGATAGGGCTACTTAAGTTTAAGGTTGAAGGTATGTAGAAAGTATGTGAAGAATGTCAATTTGAAAAGCAAACAAAGCATGTATTTCCACATGATAGAAATGTGAGCAGGAATGTACTAGATGTTGTGCATTTAGATGTATGAGGTCCTACGAAGACTATGTCTATGGGTGGCTGCAAATACTATGTAACATTCATTTTGATGACCACACGAGAAAAGTGTGGGTGTATTTCATGAAGGAGAAGAGTGAAGTGCACTCATTTTCAAAATTTTAGAGAGTGATGGGCTTAAAAACAGACACGAAAGCATGTGAAGTGCCTAAGGTCAGATAGAGGGAGAGAATACTTCTCTAATGAGTTCTTTGAATTCTTGTGAAAGAATGGCATTCAGAGATAATTTACATGTAGATACACTCCGTAGCAAAATGGAGTTGCTGAGTAGAAAAACAGGCACATTGCAGAGATAGCACAAGCATTGATGATGGTAGAGAAGAATATGCCGCATAGCTATTGGGCTAAGGCAGTGTCTACAACAATTTATATCATGAACATGATTCCTACTGTGCAGCCATACATGATGTAATGCCAGAGGAGAAGTTTACTGGCAAGAAACTTGATTTGTCTCACTTGAAAGTTTTTTAATGTATTGCATATGTGCATCATGTGCCAGATGAGTTGCATACTAAATTGGATCCAAAGGCAGAAAAAATGTGTGTTTATTGGGTATTCCCTTGAGCAAAAGGGATATAGATTCTATAATCTTGTTACACATGAATTGAGGGTAAGCACGGATGTTGTATATTTGATGAGATGTGTAGCTGGTATGCTATTGAAAAAGATGATGTTGGAGCTAATGGAAGTGGAAACGTGGTTGCAAAGAATGCAAGTCAGCAATCACAGTCATTGAGTGCACCAGGAGAGTCCTCATCTAGCGGTTCTGTTAATAGACCATGGAGTGGCAGGCTGCATCATAATACCAGTGTCCTGGAAATGTAGTTGGTACATTACATAAAGGCAAAGAGAAAGTGGTTGAGCCCCTTAGTATGCCTGCTGATATTTTTGCAGGGCATTCTCATGTTGATAGAGAGTCTAGTGATTCGGAGATGAGCCTTGATGAGGAGCTTGGGATTCCAACAATGAGGACACTTGGTGTGAAGAAGGCTATGGAGAAGCCATGAATGCAAAGTTACGTAGATGTGGAAGAGTCAAAAACCCTGTGGGGCAGCAGAGGTTAACTTATGATGGTTATGTGGCACATCACTATGCTTATATGGTAAAAGTTGTGCAAGTTGTAGAACCCACATGTTTTAATGAGGCTATTGGAAATGTGTGTTGGGAGAAAGCTATGGATGAGGAGATGGATACATTGTATGGAAATGAGACTTGGGATTTGGTGCCATTTCTCGAAGAAGGCAAGAAAGCTATTGGTTGCAAATGGGTGTATAAGGTAAAAAATAACAGTGATGGTAGCATGAGCAGGTACATGGCCAAATTGGTAGCTAAAGGATATGCATAGACACACATTTGCCCCGGTTGTTGCAAAGATGACAATCGTGAGAGTTGTGATTGCAGTGGGTGTAGCTAAAGGTTGGTTTTTATATTAGATGGATGTAGAAAATGCGTTCTTGCATGGTGACTCGTCGCAAGAAGAAGTGTATATGGATCAGTCACTTGGTTTTGAGGATACAGGTCACCCGGAGTATGTATGTAAGCTTCGTAAGGCTTTGTATGGGATGAAGCAAGATCCACGAGCATGGCATGACAAGATTGCTGAGTATCTTGTCACTATTGGTTTTCATATGGCAGATGTAGATCACTCTTTGTATGTGCGCAAGAGTGATAATCATCACCATCTATGTAGATGATCTTATTGTTGGGGGGGTGACAACTTGGATGAGATTGAGCATGTAAAAAGTCTTCTCAGAAGGTATTTGAGATGAAGGATTTGGGAGATCTACACTATTTTTTTGGGAATTAAGGTCATTCGCACACCTGATGGTATTTGGCTATCACAGAGACAGTACGTATTGGACATCTTGTCCAAGTATGGGATGGATGATTGTAAGTCAATCTCGGTGCCATTAGATCAAAATGGCAAGCTTAGTGCGGATGCAGGTTATGTGTTGGAGGATCCCACTATGTACAGGAAGATTGTGGGGAGTTTGATCTATGTTATGACGATCAACAGACCAGATTTGAGTTTGATCTATGTTATGATGATCAACAGACCAGATTTGAGTTACACTATTGGCTTAGAGATCCAGTTTATGCAGGTTCCATGCAAACCACATCTTGCCAGTGTGTGACGCACACTTTAGTATTTGAGGGCCACTATTGATTATGCATTGTTTTATGTAGCAGGTGTAACATTGGTGCTATATGGGTACATAGATGTAGATTGGGTAGGTACCATCTCAGATAGGATATTTATCAATGGATTTATGTTTTCATTGGGGAGTGCTGCTGTGACATGGAGCAGCAAGAAGCCCATAGTTGCCTTGTCGAGTATAGAGACAGAGTATAGAGGAGCTGTGGTGGCAGCGTGTGAGGTAGCTTGGTTACGCAAGCTGCTGTGCTGATTTGGGGTTACATGTGGAGAGAAAGGTTGTCATATATTGTGACAATCTTAGTAGTATACAGTTGGCCAGGAACCCATTTTTCCATGCGCGGACGAAACACATTGAGGTACATTACTACTTTATCAAGGAGTGAGTCTTTGTAGGTGACATCGACTTAGCCTATGTTAGCACAAACACCATATTGGGGAATATGGGAATTTCCCACAAGTTTGGGACATGTGGTCAAAACTTTGGATTTTCCATAACTTGAACACCATTAATCCAAAATGAGTGGTTTATGGCTCTTTAGATCCCATTTTTCAAGCGCTTTCCAATGATAGGTCACATGATAGGGCTTTGAGAAACTTAACAAACATGTTATCCATGTCCCCCTTTTTTAGTATTCAAAAATGGGAATTGGGAGATTCCCAAATTCTCTAATATGGTGTTCACACAGGATCAGGTCGCTAACATCTTCATGAAGGCCTTGGGAGATGAGAAGCTCCACAGATTTCAGGATATGCTTGGAGTTCATGAGCTGGAGTTGAGGGGGAATGTTGAGATGTCAAGCTCAACATGAGCTTGAACGAGGTGCCTGCATGACCGTTTAACACTTACATCCTGGCGGGTTTGGTAGCTGGCACCGACATATCTTCGCTAGAGATTCTACAGCTAGTAGACTACACACCGACTAGTCCACACCCACCCACTCCACCTAGCGTGTTCACATTGTAGACCGCTTGTATATACTCTATTAAAAGTGTGTTAGTCACTTTATCTTCTTTGTAGACCTCTTTTGTTGTGTGAAGAAGAAGAAGAATTTTCAGCCTCTCACCTTGTGTGTTCTCTTCTAGTGTGTGTGTGTGTGTGTGTGTGTGCTTGCAAGAGCTCAAGCTCTCTTCTCCCGTGCATCTTTTCAAAATGTTTCACGACGTGAACCACTCCTTGCTATTTTACAACGTGAAATACCTTCTGCAATTAGCGCCAGGAATCTCGGGATTACCTTACTAAAATTAGGTCACCTTATCTTAACACATCTGACATAACAAAACTGAAAAATCTTATCACGTGAAATAACAGTGAAGCGTTTCACGACGTGAACCACACTCTACTTCACGGCATGAACCATTTGATATTTCATGACATGAACTATAACCTACTCTTCATGGGTTAATACTTCACGAGTTAACCCTTTATGCCTTAGAGCTTCACGTGTTAGCAGTTCACGAGTTAAGCTTTCACAGACTTCTAGTTCATGAATTAAGGGTTGTCAGACTAGTGGTAAGAGTAGAACCCTAATTACACCATTGGAGTCTATCCGACTCAAATTGGAGTAATTCTGAGAATTTGATTTTTGGTCTCCAACATGGCATGGAAGATGAAGCTCAATCTGTAGACACGGGCTCATCAACCAGGGCAGGACACGGTCTAAGACTAGAATTACCAACCCAACCTTCTAGCCCTAGGCATACTAACACAGTAAGGATCAGTGGGATGACCTCCAGGGTTAGAAGGGATAAGGAAAGTGCTGCCAGGATAGGTCAAGTCGTCTTCCCCACATTGGAGGAAATAGAAATAGACTTAAAGAGGGTTGAGGTAGAGCGACAATTGCGGCTATTGAGCTTAAGAAAACAAGAGCTCGATACTCAAAGAACAAATTTAGAACAATAGGAAATGGAGGAAGTGAATCCATTTTGACCACGTGGCAAAGAACCAAAAACATCTAGAAATGCCACTGATAGCATGTGTATGGGAATAACAGACGGAGTGATACCAACTTTGGAAACCATCAATGAGGAGCCAAGGGCTGACGAAAGCCTTGAGACACAAAAAGAGGAGGACAACCTACCTAGGTGGTGGCGAGGATCATCTCTATACAAGAGAGGATATACAATAAATGATCAATGACCCACGTTCTTGTAGAGCATGGAACTTCTGATCAAGCAAAGACGGGTTGAGGCTGCAAACAATGAGGAATTACCTAGACCCAGCCATAGAACCGAACTGAATAGAAGAACCTATCTAGGAAGAGGATGTGGTCTAGGTAGGGGGGGACTCAAGGGGGTGGGTCACTCATAAATATGTAAGCGTAGCATGTGGGTTCAACAAAAGGGATTTTTAAAATCCCCCTTTTTACACATTTTTTACATACATAAGGGTACCATTTAAAGGGGTTATTCACAGGTTGAATAGAAAAAGGGTGTGTTTTATTCATGAAAAATTCACAGATAAGGGATTTTTAAAGGCGGCCGCCTTGAACGCACGTGATAAGGGATTTTTAAAGGAGGCTGCCTTGAATGCACGTGATAAGGGATTTTTAAAGGAGGCCGCCTTGAACGCACGTGATATACAGGGTTTACATATAGTAGATCCTCGAAGACCAATTGTAGATCTTGACGTAGATCTAAAGGTAACCACGAGGGCGGATCTGCTGAACATGACCGCGGAAATGGGCCAAGGAATACTTAGGGAACTAGGCATTGCCCTAGAATCCATACCATCCCAGATGAAGCCACATATTATTTCAAAGCTTGTGCAGATGGGACTCGATCCAATATGTAGAAATATTTGAGTCTACTTGTGAGACATGTGAGCCAGTGAGTGATGTAACCATGATACATGCTTTTTCCCTGACCCTAGAAGGGAAGGCTCACCAATGGTATCAAACACTAAAACCTGAGAATAAAGTCAATTTCACTGACCCTAGAAGGGAAGGCTCACCAATGGTGTCAAACACTAAAACCTGAGGATAAAGTCAATTTCACTCGAGTAAAAAATGTCTTCATACCAAGTTTTGCTCGAAGTGGTTGACAAATGGAGTCCTCTGGCTCAGCTCCACAATATCAAGCAAAAGGGAAATGAGTCCATGCGAGATTATGTTTTGAATTCAAGATGCAAGTTGAGGGAAATTACTGCCTTGCTTCCAAAGAGGAGTCTGAGATCATGAGATGCATGATTATTTAGTGTTAGCCCGCCGACCAACCAACAACTCTAGATATTTGCTGTAAGCTAGCCATTTAATATGAGGACAATATGCTTGAGTTTGTTGGAATTAGGGTTGCAGGAAAGCGCACACAGCTTGGAGAAGAAGAAGCAAGAATGCACACAACACAAAGTGTATTAGATTGTGTCAATGTACAAAAGATAAGTTAGCCCTAGAAGGATGGGCGTATATACAAGCCGGGGGAAAAAACCTCCTAAAGAGGGAAAAAGTGCCCCGACGGTCCTAAGTGTGTTCACACACATCACTGCCTATATATATATGGCAACAAATCCCCCCTGGGAGTGATGGTGTGAACGAGAGCTGGCACTCATGTATAGGGGAGTGCCATGCCCGAAGTAGATCAGTCCACAAAGGGGAGCAAGCCCAAAGCTTTGCGGAAAGCTTCAAACTTCTCACGAGGAAGCGCCTTTGTGAAAAGATCAGCGAGGTTGTTCTGTGTTGGCACATAGGCCAAGCTGATCTCTCCTGCTGAGAGTCTCTCCCTGACATAGTGATAATGCACCTCAATGTGCTTTGTGCGAGCATGAAAAACTGGGTTTCTCGCAACTGCCAATGCGCTCTGACTGTCAGTGAAGATAGAGGTGGCAGACTCCTGTCCAACACCCAAGTCAGCCATAAGCCGTCTAAGCCACACACACTCAACCGTAGCTGTGAAAGCTGCCCTGTACTCAGCTTCACAACTAGAAGTGGCCACAGTAGGTTGCTTCTTGCTCAACCAAGATATGCATGAGCTACCGAGCATGAAACAAAAACCACTTGTAGACACTCTTGTGTCATAGCAACCAGCCCAATCTGAGTCCAAAAAAGCATGTAAATCTAGCGGCAATGATCCCCCCTTGGGATAAAACAACCCAAGATGTATGGTGCCACTCAAGTAGCGAAAGATGCGTTTAACTGCCTTCCAATGCTGAGACCCTGGGCTATGCATAAACCTGCTCACCTGTGAGACTGCAAACTGAATGTCCGGCCTCATAATGCATACATAAATGAGGCAACCAACAGCTGTCTGATAGAGTGTGACATCAAAGTGATCTCCAGCATCATGAAGACTCAACTTCAAACCTGTCTCCATTGGAGTAGCAATAGACTTGCAGTCTTTAAGGCCAAATCTCCGCAACAATGTCTCAATATACTTTGTCTGACACAAAGCAATACCTCCATCACACTGCTTAAATTGTATCTCCAAATAATGATGCAAATGCCCCAAATCTGACATTTCAAAAGAGGCATTCAAATCAGCCTTAAAATCAGCAATATGACTCTCATTTGGTCCTGTGAGCAGCATGTCATCGACATAGAGAGCAATGATTAGGTGTACATCATCCACACGTTTAACATACAAAGTGCTTTCTGTTGGACAATTCTAAAAACCATGTGCAGTCAAATATGCATGTATCTTTTCATACCAAGCTCGTGGAGCTTGCTTTAAACCATATAAAGCCTTTTTCAACCTGCACACTTTGTTTTCCTGCCCTCTTTGAACAAAACCACGAGGCTGCGATACATACACCTCCTCATGCAAATCTCCATTCAAGAACGCAGTCTTTATGTCCAGCTGATGTACATTCCAACCATTATGAGGAGCTGCCAATGCACAAATGCTGCGAATGGTAGTCATACGACAAGTGGGAGCAAAGGTCTCATCAAAATCAATGCCCTTTTCTTGAGCATAACCCTTTGCAACAAGTCTAGCTTTATAGCGATCAACACTGCCATCTGGCTTTCGTTTCAACTTAAAAACCCACTTACATCCAATGTCCTTTTTACCAATAGGCAAATCACACAAAGACCATGTATCATTCTTCATTATAGCATCATATTCACTTTGCATTGCAGCCAACCAATTTTCTGATTTTTGTGCCTCATCAAATGAAAGAGGTTCTTCCTCTTCACACATACTAGACACAGCCAAAGCATAACAATCTGATGCATAAGAGGCATGCTGAAAACCTGAACGAGTACGACTAGACATAGGTGCATCAATTTTACTATCACGCAAGGTTTGTACCAGCCATTTAGGCATTCCTCTAGCCTGCTCATTTTCAGCCCTATCCTCATGAATTATATCCTGTAAATCTGCATCAGAAATAGGCTGATCTATGATGTCATTTGAAATCTGCATAGGCTGAATATTTGCCTCATTAGGACTTACATTTGAATTCCCACCGGTAAATAGAGGCAACAATGTATCAAATACATCCCGTGAGGTCACACCTGTCTCTTTGGTACATGATAACAAAGGCTGCACAGCATCTTTCACAAAAACAACATCTCGACTAATCAAGATACGCTTTGATTGTGGATGATACAATCTGTAACCCTTGCTCTCAGCACTATAGCCAACAAAAATGCATTTGACAGCCTTATCATCCAATTTTCTGCGTTGTTGCACAGGCACTAAAGCATAGGCCAAGCAACCAAAGACACGCAAGTGACCAATAGAAGGCTTCCTACCATGCCAAGCTTCATATGGAGTAATAGACTGCAAGGCCTTAGTGGGACACCTGTTGAGTACATATGCAGTACACATGACAGCCTCAAGCCAAAACGCATGTGGCAAAGCTTATGTGGCAAAGCTTGGCTCTTGACCATACATCGTGCCATCTCCATAAGTGACTTGTTTTTTCTCTCAGCAATACCATTTTGCTAAGGGGTATACGGCACTGTACATTGGTGTTTTATCCCACGACTAGCCAGAAATGCATCAAACTCTTTAGACATGTACTCCCCCCCTCGATCAGAACGGAGGGTGCCCACATTACAATTGGATACATTTTCAACCATAAGCAAAAACTGTTTGAAGCACAAAAACACTTCGGACTTTGCCTTCAGTGGATATACCCATGAATGCCTTGAGTAATCATCAATGAAAGTCACGAAATACAAGTGTTTGCATAGGCCCACATACATCACTATGTACAAGTTACAATTTGCGATTGGCCCGCACAGAACCATCCTTTGGAAACGCAGAATGCTGCATTTTGCCCAAAATACAGCCTTCACAAACATGTTTCAATGGTGCCTCAAGAGGGGGCAATGAAGCAACCATATCAAATTTCTGCAAACGCAGCAAACTAGCAAAGTTCAGATGACCAAAACGAGCATGCCATAGTTTTGCATCTGAAACTGCCTTTTCATCAAAAACTGCATTTACTGAATCTTCCACACACTTGTCATAAGAATTGAGCCTATACAACCCACGAAACAAGGTGCCAGATACAATAATCGTATCACCAGAAGTCAAATCATGGAACAGTACATCTGTCATCCACAAATTTGACTACAAGTCTAAGTCTAAGAAGCGCAGAGACAGACAATAGATTCTTCTTTATCCCTGGCACATACAAAGCATCTGAAAGTGTGAAAGCGCTGCCATTTGCAGTAGTAAGCATAATTTTACCAATGCCCTTCACTGGGTAAGAAGCATTATTGGCACATGTGACAGTATTCCCATTAGGGACAGCCTCAAGAGAAGTGAACATATCACGATGCGAGGTAATGTGCTTTGTAGCACCACTGTCAAAATACCAAACATGAGAGTCAACAGAAACTGCCAAACATGCATCATGTACAGATGGGTCATACTGGCAATACACGCTAAACGCCCATTCTGTATCCTGCACAACATTTGCAGAATCTACATTTGTAGAAGCATCCGCTATTGTGGCTGCATTTGACTCTTTCTTCTTTGCCTCTTTAGCCTTTAGCTTAGGGAAATTCTTAATGACATGATCATTTGCCTTATAATAGTTGCACCTGGTCTTTTTCTTGCCTTTATCAAGAGCCTTCTCAGACTTATTGTTGCTACTTGTGGAAGGAGAAGAAGTTGCAGACCTACTAATAGGAGAAGAAACAGTGGAAGGGGCTGCCTTACCACTTCTTCTCTGCTGTTGGGCAGCAATAAATGCTTGATCAACTGCACGCTGCCTGGCCCTGTTTTGCTTGGATTGCGCTTCTTGCAAGAGCTTGTTGACTAAGGTATCATACTTGACAGCATCAGGTCTGTCCTCAGTAAGAAGTCTCCACGTGGAAGCAAAAGTTTGATATGTCTCAGGTAAAGCATCAAGAACAGTTTGCACAAGAGAATGATTAGGAATAATCTCACCTGCAAAAATCAACTATTCTTTGAGATCTTTAATCTCAGTAAGAAAAACATTCATGTCATCATCTTCTTGCATAATCTTCAATTCTAGCTCTTTACGCAGGTAAGAGATTTTTGCCTCGTTACGACCTGTATACAAACCAGCTAGAATATCCCAAGCCTATTTTGCTGTTTTAGCTGAACGAATATGTGGGGTGATGTTACGTTTGACAGAAAGTGCAATCAAGGCATGAGCCTGCACATCTTTACCATCCCAACAAGCTTGTTCAGCAATGGGTAAAACAGTAGCAACAGTAGAGCTGCTAGAACCTGCAACACCCTCAACAGATCCTACATCCATAGAACCTGGACGTACATCCATACCTTGCACAATGTTCCACACTCCTTTTGCAACCAAAACATGCTGCATCATGTATGCCTAAAGTGGGTAGATGTTGTCTCCATCCAGTTTGTCTTCAGCAGACAACATGCGAAATACATCATTGCTGTTATCAGCCATGGCTACTGACTGAAACTGATGCAAAAGCTACCTGAGAAAACAAACTCCAACTCATTTTTCTTCCTAGACGCACGCGTGGGTATCCTGGGCGACCCAGAGCCCAAGCACCATATGGTCAGCACCCTCTAGGTTCCTTAGCAGGTGACCTAGAGCTTCACTCAAAGGCAGCTTCCATGGTCCCTCATCCACCATACAGGAAGCTCACCATTTTAATCTAACCAAGGTTGGTCAAGACCTCAGTTCTAAGATTCCTCCCTCCAGCTTTTAAGGTGTACATGTGTAAGAACCTTCCCTTCTGATCTTAAAATTATTCCCGTCTCTGAAATAAAAGAAATATCCTGTTTTACCCTGTTTTGGCCTGGAGAGAGAAAATGTCTAGAGGGAGGTAATTCAAAATTGAGATATTTTTGGATATAAAAATCCTCCTAATGTCTAAAATGGTTTCCCTTGAAACAGAAATTCAAAAAGAACTTTCCAATGTGCAATTGGAATTAATTGAAAATAGGTATAAAGGACCTTAGCCTAAGGGTCCAGATTTTCAGAAATTTTTGGATTATGGTCCAATTAAGGTTCCTATGGACCAATAGGATCAAGTCAAAGTGTAGGGAGGAGATAAATTGAAGAATAAAAGAAACCCCCCCTAAAAATGAGTAAATGCTCACATAAGATGAAGAGTGGACTAAGAACCAAAGAAAACAATTAAAAATTTAAATTTTGACACCTCAGTGTGGGGATCTCCCCTCATGAAGAAGGTTCCTTTTTCTCATCATTACCCCCAATTTTTAATCAATAAAATGAGATATTTTCATCTCTCCTCTCTCCTATTTCAAAACTAGATCCAAAAAGTAAACTGAACTGACCCAAAAATGGTAAAAATTTGACCAAACTGATTTGGAAAGTTCTAGAATCAGTTTGCTTGGTTAGAGGCTCCCTGTAAATAGAAGCCTCCCTCTTTGTAAAAGATTAATGGATTATGCACTTTTACTCTACTCCTATCCTGAGCCATTGAATTTTTTAATAATTCAATTGTTTTTTGGCCTAATCCTCTCCAAAGTGAATTGGTGGCCACTCTTGCTTCAAACAAGAGTAGAAACCTCAATCCCTCAAGCCAAAGGAGAGCTTACAAGCTCTATGTAAGCTAATTTTCTTACTTTATTTACGAATTTTTAATGAAAAATCTATGGTGTTTTTTTATTTTTATGTTTTGCAAATGTTGAATTAAATTCAGATGCTATGCCTTTGATAAAAAGGCCACCCCCTTCTCTTCTTTACATTCCAACCTTTCTCAATCCTAGAAAGATTAACTATGTGATTAATTAAACTCTTCTTATTGTTTACTCTTTGAAAATTAGAAAATTATATAGATTAGAGTGCTATAATTCTAAATTGGGTTAATTAAGTTAAATAAAGAAAGATAAAAATGAGAAATGGTCAGCCATACAAAGGAGGTTATGGAAAAAAAATTTAGAATTTTGTGAAAAAGAAAGTTTGTTTTTATGTTATTCCAAAAAGAGTGATTCTCACCATTTTTGCATCTAAAAGAAATATTCTAATTACTTCATGTATATATTCACCTATGAATATGCATGGATATCACTGATATTAATTATTAAAGCATAGAAAGATGCATAAAGGAATTTTTTTTATTATAAAAGTGTTATTCTTATTAAATTTGATTTTTATGCATAGAAAGATGCATAAAGGATTTTTTTAATTATAAAAGTGTTATTCTTATTAAATTTGATTTTTATGCATATAGAAAGATGCATAAAGGAATTTTTTTTATTATAAAAGTTTTATTCTTATTAAATTTGATTTTTATGCATAAAAAGATGTATAAAGGATTTTTTTTATTATAAAAGTGTTATTCTTATTAAATTTGATTTTTATGCATAGAAAGATACATAAAGGAATTTTTTATTATAAATGTTTTATTCTTATTAAATTTGATTTTTATGCATAGAAAGATGCATAAAGGAATTTTTTATTATAAAAGTTTTATTCTTATTAAATTTGATTTTTATGCATACAAAGATGCATAAAGGAATTTTTTTTATTATAAAGGTGTTATTCTTATTAAATTTGATTTTTATGCATAGAAAGATGCATAAAGGAATTTTTTTACTATAAAAGTGTTATTCTTATTAAATTTGATTTTTATGCATAGAAAGATGCATAAAGGAATTTTTTAATTATAAAAGTGTTATTCTTATTAAATTTGATTTTTATGCATAAAAAGATGCATAAAGGAATTTTTATTATTATAAAAGTGTTATTCTTATAAAAACACATAAATCAAACAAAAATTAATGATTCTAGAGCTCTAGTTTAATTCGAAAGAGAGCTTAAGGTTACTAAAAATTGCATTCTATTGCATTTTTTGATGCAAATGGAAGCAAACAAAGCCTAATACACTCTATGTGCAAGCCAAAGGAACATTAAAAACCAAATGAACAACAACAAAAATAATGATTTAAGCTAGCATTCTTTACAAAATAAAAAAGAGAGCTATTTCTCATAAAATCACACACAAATCACCATCAAAACCACATCTTTTTCGTGGAAACCCACTAATTAAAACAATGGGCAATGGGTAATGCGCAGGTTAGAGAAAAATGATGGAAAAAGCCAAGGGATGACTCTCCCGGTAGTGGCACCGAAAATGTTATGGCACACAAACCCCCCTTGAAACACATCCAACAAGAGATTAAGTGGTGAATTACAGCTGTCGTGATGATCTTTCCAATGATTGAGCTCGTAACCCTTGAGGTCTCCAAGCTCTACAACTCCTTGAGAAGCAATTCCACCATGCCTCCCGCGCATTGTCACACCACCGCTACCACGTTGCACTACATGTACTTGTCCCTCCTCTCGCCTCACTTCACTTACACACACTCACTAGCATGGATTAGAGAGAGATTAGCAAGAGGATTATCAAGAGCAAGACTCTATTGCACAATGGGAGAGTTTTTTGTATTATGAGAGATATTCACTTATATACATGGCCATAAGTGTTCACACTCACTTAAACTGTGGCCGGTCGGGCACTTTCGGCTCATAAGAGGCCTAATGCTATTACAATGACTAGTCTCTTTTGTTGTACAACAAGGGAAAAATGTTCCATAGTACACTACATAACAATAAGCTCACACAACATAAGAAGCAGTCCCGCACTCCACAGGAGCCCATTATAGAAACACCTTTACCACAAAACCAAAGGTACAACTCTTTTCTATTTGGACAAGGAACAAGGAAAATAGGGAGGGGTAAAGGACCTACGTCCGAGACTACCTCATCACTCACAAAGGGATCCACGAGAACCATGAGAACAATCTTATAAACGTGTCCTCAACCGACGGTGACAGCGGTCGGAGTGCACCGGTGGTCAAAGCGGTCGGAGGGCACCGGCGGTCCGGAGATGTTGGAGGTGATGGTGGGAAACTCTTGGTGGAGTGTGGAGGACCTGGCTTTGTATCCACAGGCCGTCCTACAAGAGAAAGTGTGTCCATCTTGTCGAGAGAGTGTTCCCCTTATCTCCTCCTTGGGGGTGTCCCCCTCCTCGAGTGTCCTCCTCCTCGAAGTCCCAATGTGAGACCCCTCTGCCCCTCCGCGCACCGGATTTCCGGTTGCTAACAGTAGAGCAGAAGTAGCTTCCTCTTGCGTGAGGCAGGGTTTCCCACTCGGGGCCTCGCCCTCGAATGTCCGGACACGAGACTAATCTAGTGGTCATTCCGAAATCGAAACCGGGAAAATTTCCCTTGCCCAAAAAACGGGGACGATTCCACCTTTTTTATTTTCTTAACGAATTTTCTAACGGTTTCAAGAGATTAGACTATCCTTTACCTGATTAAACCAGATAGAAGGAAAACTATCACTGACTTAGCTTGAAGAAATCAATGCTTTTTTTCTAACTGAAATCAGGCACAGTCATTGATCTAATCATTTGAGGAATTCAACGCTTTTTTCTTGACCGAAGTCAGGCACAACCATTGATCTACTCATTTGAGAAATTCTTCAGGTTTTTATTTAACTACTCGAATTCTGAGTGTATTCCAATTATTTCAATTTAATTATTAAAACTCCACTGATTCCACCCTACCCCATCTGAACCATGGGTTATTAGCCCACCACCCAACCATTGGAATCGGTAGAACCATACAATTACTCACCCACCCATAATTGAATGCCTTTCTTAACTTTTTCTTTCGAATACAGATACGCACACACTCCTCTTTAAAACTTTAACTTATAAAATAATCCATTGACAAACAATTATTGGTTACAGATATCATAACTCAAAAATTTCGTCTAGTCCCTTGTTCCTCAAAAAATAGTATCACTCTGGACTCTCCGTTTGAGACCAATTGGTCAACAACGAGATCCAGTATGGAAGCAGACTGGCACTAGAATGTGCTGAATAGAGAGTGCAAGAGAGAGAGAGATATGGAGAGAACTATGCTAAATATACTGAAGCAAAACAGTCCCAAGCAAGAGACACTACAAATCTCATAAGTGAGGGAGTAAAATATGTACAAGACTGAATGAGAAAAGAGAGGCTAGCACCCACTATTTATAGTAGGGGGAAGGCTGGCCGACTGCTGAGACTGGAGCTACTGGACATGGCCAACTGGAAAATGCCAGAAAGGCTAGGAAAATCCTAGAAAAAATACTAGAAAAAGGGGTGGCCAGCCCAGAAGCAAAGCCCACGAGCAAGGGCCATGCAAAAGGGACCAAATGGCACTTTGGAGTATTTTATTACCCAAGGAGAATAATATCATGTACAAGCTTTGAGGACCTTACTCTCCCCACGGGAGATGCCGGATTATACATATACAAATGCCATAACACAACCCAACATGAGGCAACCATGTCCATCATACATATCTTCCACCCACGACATACACATGGGTGTCCTAGGGACCGCGAGCCTATGCATCGCCTGGTCAGAACCCTTCGGGATCCTCCTTAGGTGTCCTGGCACTTCACTCAGGGACCGCTTCGTCAACCCTCATCCATCGTATCGGAAGCGCACCATTTTTCAACCATACCGAGGCTGGTCAAGACCTGGGCAGGCTTTGCTGCATGAGCTGTCCTTTGAACACTCCCCGCCAGCTGTTGCAATCGAGCTTCCCTTAGAAAAACATATACCAAATGCTCCCTCCAACATTCTGGCGTAAGAGAGTCCTTTAAGAAAGCAGGGTTTCTATGCAAGTTTTCAGTTTGATTTTCTTTTAAATACAATGAGTATTTCTTGAATCAGTATCCCCAAAACTTCTTGAACGGAATTCTGAATTTCATACTAGAATTCCTCGAATTCAGTAACCTTGATCCACAGATCAATTCGAACTTAGTTTCAGATTTGGCGGGAGTTTTGAGTGTATTTCTCTAAACTGGTCACACCTTCTTTCCTCGAAATTGACAAAAGAGTTTGGTCTTGGTCATAGTTTGATTCAAGGTTTGAGTCGGATAAGATTTTTCCTGAACTATCTTTCTCGAAAAGGTTTGATAATTCAATTACTATTTTACCAAATTTCTTTCTTTAAATATACACTTAATTGATTTCTAAATTAGTTATGAATTCTAATGAGGAATAAATTAATCATTTATCTGAATATTTTGATCTTGATAGATTTCTTAATTTTTTTTTACAAACCGTTTAAATATATAACGATAAAAATTTCTCTCTTAGAGTATTTAATTATTCATTTATCAATTACTCATAGAATTTAAGAGAATTCTAATTTTGATATAAAATTTCTTTATGCATCTGTTTATGCATAAAAATCAACTTCGATGGGAATAACACTTTTATATTAAAAAAAAAGAATTTCTTTATGCATCTATTTATGCATAAAAATCAATTTTTATAAGAATAAAGCTTTTATAATTAAAAAAATCCTTTATGCATCTTTCTATGCATAAAAATCAATTTTAATAATAATAACATTTTTGTAATAAAAAAATTCCTTTATGCATCTTTCTATGCATAAAAATCAAATTTAATGAGAAAAACACTTTTATAATTTAAAAAAATTCCATTATCCATCTTCTATGCATAAAAATCAATTTTAATGAGAAAAACACTTTTATAAAAAAAAATTCATTATGCATCTTTCTATGCATAGAAATTAAATTTAATAAGAATAACACTTTTATAATTAAAAAAATTCCATTATGCATCTTTCTATGCATAGAAATTAAATTTAATAAGAATAACACTTTTATAATAAAAAAAATTTCAGTGTGCACTTTCTATGCATAGAAATCAATTTTAATAATTAATATCAGTGATATCCATGCATATTCATAGGTGAATATATACATGGAGTAATTAGAATATTTCTTTTAGATGCAAAAATGGTGGGAATTACTCTTTTGGAATAACATAAAAACAAACTTTCTTTTCCACTAAATTCTGGAAAATTTTGCCATAACCTCCTTTGTATGGCTAACCATTTCTCATTTTTATCATTCTTTATTTAACTTAAATTAACCCAAATTAGATTTATAGAACTCTAATCTACACAATTTTTTGAATTCAAGAGAGTAAACAATAAGAAGAGTTTAATTAATCCCTTAGTTAATCTTTCTAGGATTGAGAAAGGTTGGAATGTAAAGAAGAGAAGGGGGTGGCCTTTTTATCAAAGGCATAGCATTTGAATTTAATTCAACATTAGCAAAACATTAAATTTAAGAAAACCATAGACTTTTCATTAAACAAGTAAGAAAATTAGCTTACATGGAGCTTGTAAGGTCTCCTTTGGCTTGAGGGATTGAGGGTGTTTAAAGCAAGAGTGGCCACCAATTCACTTTGGAGAGGATTAGGCAAAAAACAATTGAATTATTAAAAAATTCAATGTAGATGGCTCAGGGTAGGAGTAGAGTAACAGTGCATAAACACCATTAAGCTTTTACAAAGGAGGAGGCTTCTATTTATAGGAAAAAGTGAGCCTCAAACCAAGCAAACTGATTCTAGAATTTTTCAGATCAGTTTGGTCAATTTTTTACCATTTTTGGTTCAGTTCAGCTTACTTTTTGGATCTTGTTTTGAAACAGGAGAGAGGAGAGATAAAAATATCTCATTTTATTGATTAAGAATTAGGGGTAATGATGAGAAAAAGGTGCCTACTTCATGAGGGGAGATCCCCACTCTGAGGTGTCAAAATTCAGTTTTTTAATTCTTTTCTTTGGTCCTTAGTCCACTCTTCATCTTATGTGAGCATTTACTCATTTTTTTTGGGGGGGGGGGGGTTATTCTTCAATTTATCTCCTCCCTACGTTTGGATTAATCTTATTGGTCCATAGGAACCTTAATTGGACCATAATCCAAAATTTTCAGAAAATCTTGACCCTTAGGCTAAGGTCTTTTGTGCACATTATAATTTATTTCTAATGCACCTTAGGAATTTCTTTTTAAACTTCTATTTCGGGGGAATTTATTTTAATAAGAAGGGATATTTTTCCATCCAAAGATATCTAAAAACTGAATTATCTCTCTAGAATATTTTCTTTCTCTAGGCTAAAACAGATAGAAACAAGATCTTTTATTATTCTGAAAAGGGGATTGATTATAAGGGAAGAAACTAGACATCTTGAGGGGTTGGGGAGGAATCTTACATCCTCTCCCACTTGAAAAACGTGAGATGTTTTCATCTCGCAAACTGGGGGTAATCCCGCATCAGTTCGGCTTCTTTCTCCCAGGTGGTGTTTTCAAAAGGATAGAACTTCCATTTGACTAATAATTCTCTCAGAATTCTGTTCTTGAGAACCTTCTCTCGAACATCAAGGATTTCTTCAGGTTGGAGTTCCATCTGCCCTTGGGTTGAAGAAGTTAAGAGTTCATCATTATAAGCACATGATTTGGGCTCGGTACATACTTCTTAAGTAGGCTGACATGAAATATATTATGTACTTTGAGATGAGGAGGCAGAAGAAGTTCATAGGCTAAGTCACCTACTTTCTTTGTAATCAGATATGGCCCACAGTATCTGGGGGATAACTTCTTGTACTTCCCAAGAGATAGAGAACTTCTTTTGGGCCGTACTCGAATGAAGACCATATCTGCTTCTTTGAATTTTCTGCCTGACCTCTTCTTATCTGCATACTGCTTCTGTCTATCCTGGGCAGCTTTTATATCCTTGCGGATTGACTACATCTACTGCTCCATGTCGTCAAGCATCTATCTGGACTTCTCGACCCTAATCAATGGGTTGGACCAAGTTAATGGTGTTAGGTAGTCTTGTCCATACAGAGCTTTGAAAGGGCTCATCCCGATACTTCGGTGATAAGAAGCATTGTAGGCAAATTCGACTAGGTGCAGATAGCTTAGCCACTTCTTGGGTTCCCTGCCACAGCATGCCAAAGTATATCTTCGATTACTTAGAATGCAGTCTAGAATCTTGACATGAATTTGGGATCTTGATCACTTACTATTCTCCTAGGTAGGCCATGCAATCTAAAGATTTCCTTGAGGAACACTCTGGCCACATCCACTGCAGTGTAGGTTTCTTTTACTGGAATCAGATGGGCAACTTTGGTTAGTCTGTCAACTACCACGAAGATGGAGTTGTAACCTGATTGCACTGAAGGTAGTCCAGTAATAAAATACATACTGATACATTCCCACTTCATCTGGGGGATGTCTAATGGATGTAACTTCCCAGGCATTTTTACTCTATCGGCTTTGACTTTCTGACATATCAGGCATTGACGTACATGATTAAGTACATCCTTTTTTAGTCCAGGCCAAAAGAATCTTTTCTTTACAGACATGTAGGCCTTGATGAAACCTAGATGTCCTGCTATAAGGCTATCATGGGCTTCATTTAGAATTTGATCCTTAGTTCCCTCATCATTGGGAATGCATAGCCTGCTATTATAATACATAATTCCTTCATCTAGGCTGTACCCTTGAACTCGGTTCAACTTCTGAGGAGTGTTGCTTTCCTGCATAAGTAGGGTAGCAATAGGGCCAAAGAATCTATCCTGCATGATCTTCTCTCTCTTGCTTCATTAATCAATGGATTTGTCACCACTGTGACTGCAAGCAAGGAGGCTTTTCTGCTGAGGGCATCTGCTACCACATTTTCTTTGCTTGGACGGTACTTGATTTCAAAATCAAATTCCTGCAAGGTCTGCATCCACCTTCTTTAGTGCATGTTGAGATCCTTCTGAGTGAAGATCCACTTTAAGCTTTGATGATCTGTCATCAAAGTGAATCTTTGACCCAGTAGGTAATGTCTCCACAGCTTTAGGGCATAGACTACTGACAGTAGCTCCAGGTCGTGGACAGCATAATTTCTCTCATGCGTTCTGAGTTTTTCGGATTCATAGGCCACTGCATGACCTTCCTGCATGAGCGCACCTCCCAGGGCAAAACCCCACTGGCACAGTTACTACCTCAAAGGGTAGAGAGAAATTTGGCAACTTCAGAACGGGATTGGTTACCAAGGTGGTCTTTAGCTTATCAAAAGCCCTCTGACACCTTGCAGACCATTGAAACGGGGTATTCTTCTTGAGACGATTAGTTAGGAGAGAAGCTATGAGAGCATACTTAGGTATAAAAATTCTATACCAACCAGTTAATCCCAAGAATACCCTGACTTCTTTCACTGTCTTTGGTTTAGGCCAATCTATGACTGTTTGGACTTTTGCGGAATCCGGAGAAATCCCATCTTTGGATACCAGAAAGCCCAAGTATTCAACATGGTCGACAGAGAAAGTGCATTTGCTCTTTTTTGCAAAGAGTTGGTGCTTCCTTAGAATCTCAAGAACTCTACAGATGTGAGCTTCATGGTTAGCTGCATTCTTTGAGTAAATCAAAATATCATCAAAGAAAACAAGAACAAAATCATCCAAGTATTCTCTGAGAATGTCCTGCATTAGGCGATTGAATGAAGCTGGGGCGTTTGTCAATCCAAACGGCATGACAGTAAATTCATAGTGCTCATAGAGCGAGTATTGATGGCTGTCTTCGGGATATCTTGATCATTAATCCTGATCTGGTAATACCCTGATTTGAGATCTATCTTTGTGAAGATCTGGGCTCCATTTAGCCTGTCTAGAAGCTCATCAATTCTAGGGATAGGATACTTATTCTTAACCTGTCAGCTGATTGAGACCTCTGTAATCCATGCAAGGTCTTAACGTTCCATCCTTCTTTTTCTGAAAGAGAACTGCTGCTCCCCAAGGTGAAACACTGGGTCTTACAAACCCTTGTTCTAATAGCTGCCTAAGCTGTTCCTTGAGTTCAATGGCTTCAGGGACTGGCATGTTGTACATGCGCTGGGCTACTGGCTGAGCTCTGGGGGTCAATTCTATCTCATGATCTACTTCCCGAATCGAAGGCATCTCAGTTGGCTCTGCTGGGAATAAATCATCATACTCACTTAACCATTCTGGTTCTTTAGCCTTTAACTTTGTGTCTACCGGATTCATTTTGACAACATAAATGAGCTGCTTCTTTCTAAGTCCTTTCAATAACCTAGAAGCTTTTACTAATTGTAGATCTGGGGATCTGAAAAATTCCAGTTCCTTAAACTTTGTTCTCGTGAAGGTCACGAAAGGAAATGGTTCCATTATGACAGTGAATGTCAGCTTGATTTTTGTGGAGCCAATCCATTCCAAGGATTCCGTCTCAAAGGTAAGACTCTGAACTGGCAGCCAGTTACATTCCCATCTAGATAAAGCTGTGAATACGATCTGTCTCATGGTGAGTGAAAAGAATCTTCCCACTGGCCAATTCAACTTACATAGGTTTTCCTGATTTCTATTCTAAGACTAGCTTACGTAAGCATTTTGGGAAAATAAATGAATGAGTACTGCCTGAATCAATCAAAAGCTTAAATGGCTTACCCTTATACTCAGCTAGAGCATGGATGACAGAGAATTGACGATTTGGCCCTTGGTTTTCAATCGCGGCATAAATCTAACCTCTTTCCTCTTCCACTACTTTTACTATCGTAACTGCTTTGGCTGCTGTGCAGATTGGGGTGGAACTCTTTCTCTTTGGTTACCCCAATTCTGGGAGGGAGTTCTAAGATTACTCTTTGAACAGAGGCAGATGGTTGAGAGCTGGAGTCCTCCTAGGATTGCCCTAATTTTGGCAAGACAGACTGATACGAAGGGGCTGGTCTCTGCACTCTGGGTCCTTGATTTCCCTGTCCTCTTGACATGGTAGGAGTCGGGTAGTCTTTAAGCTCGTGACCGAAACCCTGACATCCAAAATACTTGTTCTCACTTCTAAGCTCATCCCTCTGAATCCTTGAAAAAGGTGGGGCTCCTAAGAAAGTGTTCTGAGGAAAGGGTCTTCCTTCGCTTCTGAATCTCCCAGCATCTTGATTCTGATTAGGGCCTTGCTGCCTCTTTGGGGGTGGAAAGTTTGAAGCACTTCCCGGGGTTTGGAACCTTTTAAAGTTTGAGAGTGCTGCAGGCTTCGGCGGGACCTTAACAAGAAATTCTTTGGCAAAGTCCTTTGCCATTCTGACAGCTTCTGCCATTGAGACTGGTTTGGCATTTTTCACTAAAGTGTCCAATGGCTCGTTCATCCCTCGAATGAATTTTGCCATCAGCTGCTCTTCATCCAAAAGTGGAGAATATTTGAGGAGAATGGCAAATGCCTGATGGTATTCTTCAATCGATCGGCTATCATGCTTCAGTTCCAAGAACTCATTCATTTTGGTTTCCTAGAAGCCCGGAGGACAGAACCTCTTCCTGAGGTAAGCTTTAAGATCTAACTAGGTCTAGGTATTTCGGTCGAGACGGTTTGTCTCTCGCAATGGTTCTTCCATGCGACCCTGGCCGTTTCCACAATTTTCAATCTGGCAAGAGCCATCTTGCTCTTCTCGTTATAACCGGTTACATCAAAATACTCTTCCATTTCCTCGATCCATTTTTCCACTACTTCTCCTAACTGTTCCCCTTCACCCTTGAAGGGACCAGGTTGGGATCGGTGTAGGGCTTTACGAACGTCCAGATCTAACTCTTCATCATCGGTAAGAGGATCCGGTTGCCTACTACCACGGGCCGCGTGCCTCATGATTCTGACAAAACGATATTTTTATCAATTTAACTTTGTCATCAGATTTATGACTATTTAATTTTTGAGATTTATTTCTTAAACAAATAAATATTCCATCATAATTCTTGAAAACAAGATTCACTCTGATAATTTTATTAACAAATATTCACAACCACGAAAACAATTTGGAATCTTTTACAAAATATCATTTATTATCAAAAGTTTTTTATATATACATAGAGCGTCTCGGCTCCAAAAGTCACCGCCTCAATCGCGTACGCATAAAAAGGCGATACTGCGATGGAGACATGCTATGATATACACGATTCATCACTGATAATGGTGCTATAATTCTTCTCCTGGGAATAAAGCGGCTAAGAAGTCTAAAAATACGATAAGAAATTCTAAAATTCTGAGGTGAGCGATTATAGAGTTGTACATAATTAACAACTCCTAGCCTTATCAAGATCATGGCTAGTAGCAAGATATTCTGTCGTCTGAGTCTCTGTCGTTGATTGGTATTGACGCGACTACTTCGCCCTCCAAAGAACCACATATGTTGACGTTTCTCTACTGTATCAGAAAAGTATCGGTCCTCAAAGTGACGAGCGAGTCTCACTCTGCTTTCTCGGGTTATAGCGGAGTTGATGAGTTTTCGAATGCAAAGGCGATCATATCCTGACTCTAGAGAGTCCAAGAATGCTAGACAGATTTGGGGTATCCATCTAAAAATCCAGTTTAATTTATGAGTTTTCAATTTATGAAGTTCATTTCAAACATAATCTTAACAAGTGAAAACATTATTTCCCAGATTTACTTTAAAATTTTAAGCAATTTCTGCTGCTATTTCGTAAGTTTACAACAGCGCCCTGATACCAGCTGTGAGACCCCTCTGCCCCCTCCGTGCACCAAATTCCCGGTTACTAGTAGCAGAGCGGAAGTGGCTTCCTCTTGCGCGGGGTAGGGTTTCCCACTCGAGGCCTCGCCCTCGAATGTCTGGACACGAGACTAATCTGGTGGTCATTCTGAAACCGAAATCGGGAAAATTTCCCTTGCTCGAAAAACGGGGACGATTCCACCTTTTTTATTTTCTTAACAAATTTTCTAACGGTTTCAAGAGATTAGACTATCCTTTACCTGATTAAACCAAATAGAAGAAAAACTATCACTGACTTAGCTTGAAGAAATCAACGCTTTTTTCCTAACTGAAATCAGGCACAGCCGTTGATCTAATCGTTTGAGGAATTCAACGCTTTTTTCCCAACTGAAATCAACGCTTTTTTCCCAACTGAAATCAACGCTTTTTTCCTAACTGAAATCAGGCACAGCCGTTGATCTAATCGTTTGAGGAATTCAACGCTTTTTTCCCAACTGAAATCAACGCTTTTTTCCTAACTGAAATCAGGCACAGCCGTTGATCTAATCGTTTGAGGAATTCAACGCTTTTTTCCCAACCGAAGTCAGGCGGCACAGCCATTAATCTACTCATTTGAGAAATTCTTCAAGTTTTTGTTCTAAGCGTATTCCTATTATTTCAATTTAATTATTAAAACTCCATTGATTCCAACCTAACCCCATCCGCGGCCCACATGGGTTAGCCACCACCCAACCACTAGAATTGGTAGAACCAGACAATTACTCACCCACCCATAATTGAATGCCTTTCTTAACTTTTGCTTTCGAATACAGATACGCACACACTCCTCTTTAAAAATTTAACTTATAAAATAATCCATTGAGAAACAGTTATTAGTTACAGATGTCATAACTCAAAAATTCCATCCAGTCCCTTGTTTCTCAAAAAATAGTATCACTCTGGACTCTCCGTTGAGACCACCTAGTCAGCAACAACGAGATCCAGTAACAATAACCATTTCGTCCATCATACATATCTTCCACGACATACGCATGGGTGTCCTAGGCACCGCGAGCCCGTGCATCGCCTGGTCAGAACCCTCCAGGATCCTCCTTAGGTGTCCTGGCACTTCACTCAGGGACTGCTTTGTCGGCCCTCGTCCATGGTACCGGAAGAAGCGCACCATTTTTCAACCATATCGAGGCTGGTCAAGACCTAGGCAGAGGCTTTGCCACGTGAGCTGTCCTTTGAACACTCCCTGCTAGAGCTGTTTTAATTGAACTTACCTTAGAAAAATATATACCAAATGCTCCCTCCAGCATTCTGGCATAAGACAGTCCTTTAAGAAAACAGGGTTTCTATGCAAGTTTTCAGTTTGATTTTCTTTTGAATACAATGAGTATTTCTTGAATCAGTATCCCCAAAACTTCTTGAACAGAATTCTGAATTTCATACCAGAATTCCTCAAATTCAGTAACCTTGATCCACAGATCAATTCGAAGGGTCTCAAACTTAGTTTCAGATTTGGCGGGAGTTTTGAGTGTATTTTTCTAAACTGGTCACACCTTCTTTCCTCGAAACTGACAAAAGAGTTTGGTCTTGGTCATAGTTTGTTTCAAAATTCGAGTCGGATAAGATTTTTCTTTATGCTTACTTGGGCTTGGTGTGTGTGTCTTACAGACAACAGGGGATACTCACTTAGATCTGGGCGTGCCTGTGTCCTCACATGTATCTCCTGTTTTAGAGAGGAAACAGAATTCTAAATTAGTTATGAATTCCAATGAGGAATAAATTAATCATTTATTTGAATATTTCGACCTTGATAAATTTCTTGAATTTTCTTTTTACAAACCGTGTGAATATAAAAGGATAGAAATTTCTCTCTTAGAGTATTTAATTATTTATTTATCAATTACTCATAAAATTTAAACATAGAATTTAAGAGAATTCTAATTTTGATATAAAAATTCTTTATGCATCTGTTTATGCATAAAAATCAACTTCAATGGGAATAACACTTTTATATTTAAAAAAAATTCTTTATGCATCTATTTATGCATAAAAATCAATTTTCATAAGAATAACGCTTTTATAATTAAAAATTTCCTTTATGCATCTTTCTATGCATAAAAATCAATTTTAATAAGAATAACACTTTTGTAATAAAAAAATTCCTTTATGCATCTTTCTATGCATAGAATCAAATTTAATAAGAATAACACTTTTATAATAAAAAAAATTCCATTATGCATCTTTCTATGCATAAAAATCAATTTTAATGAGAATAACACTGTTATAATAAAAAAATTCCATAATGCATCTTTCTATGCATAGAAATTAAATTTAATAAGAATAACACTTTTATAATTTAAAAAATTTCCAATATGCATCTTTCTATGCATAGAAATTAAATTTAATAAGAATAACACTTTTATAATTATAAAAAATTTCCATTATGCATCTTCCTATGCATAGAAATCAATTTTAATTAATATCAGTGATATCCATGCATATTCATAGGTGAATATGTACGTGGAGTAATTAGAATATTTCTTTTAAATGCAAAAATGGTGGGAATTACTCTTTTGGAATAACATAAAAACAAACTTTCTTCTCCACAAAATTCTGAAAATTTTTGCCATAACCTCCTTTGTATGGCTGACCATTTCTCATTTTTATGCGTCTCCCATGTCTGCACGAATAGAGGACAAATAAAGATGACTTTAGGCTTTTAATGAACTATAAAATAAAACGTACGACAAATTCATCATTATCCTCAAAAACTTAATTTTAAACACCACGGGATGAAAGATGAAATGTAAAGACTCGAAAAGTATCCACTTAACATAAAAATACTTTAAAACATTGCACACACTAGAAAACATTGGTCATTCTTCAAAGTAAGGCAGACACCATGTTCAATTACATAATAGGATTAAATGATACAGAAAGCTCCACCAGCGGACGTTGCGCCCTTGCTGGTTCAGTCTTAAGTGATCTAAAAAATTCTGCTACTTGCAAGAGAGATTTTCTCTCATCATCACGATTAGGCAAGCACATCCAATTTCTGACTTTATATATAATTGCGTCCATGGTGGCTTTGTCATGAGTACTGCTGCCCATCCACAACTCCTGCACTTTCCTCCAAAAGTCATATAACACCTCTAATAAATATCCCAAGGTGAAAACATCGCTCGCAGGAGTGTATGCATCTTCCAAGAGAGGATCAAAAATCTCTAGAGCTATCTATGGTCGCTTGTTTTGCTCCCTGTCGGCATAAGCTTGAGCCTCTGCCACCTTTTTTGGATTTTTACTGGCTTCGAATACAAAATTGAGCGATACTCGCTTTTTGGGCGCTCTCAGCAGAAGGCCCCAGTCAATGATTCCAATGCGTGCTTTTAAATCCTTTGTAAAATCTAACACAACATTGAAGGGATGTAGGTCAGTGTGAATGATGCTAGCTATGTGTGCGGCTGCTAGGCCATCCACCCCAGGGCATGCATAATGTGAGGCATATTCAAAGCCACCTCCTTTATCTGAGCGAGCTACACCTGGCTTAATTGTATGTTAGCAGGCGGGGGCTTTTTCCATCCCTGATCCAAGCGGTACATTGCTCTGGTAAACTCACTGTATCTGAAAGAAACCTTCAAGAGCATGTCACCCAGCGAGCCACCGTTATATAACGAAAAAATAGTGATCCATGGCGATTCCTTGGTGAAGGCTATGCATCGCACGATGGACGGGTGTAGAACCTGCATGCCCTACTCTGCCTGAAAGATCTCAAATCTTGAGCTGCCTTCTCCCTTGTAAATCTTTCCGCAAAAAGTAACGTGCTTTGGAAGAAATGAGATGCCCTGGACCTTATACTCCTTCACTCTGCCAAAAGCTCCTGACCCTATTGTTTACCCCTCGATCAAGGCCTCGTGTGGAACGCCGATAAGGTGTGTACATTGCTTGTTGAAAATGGTACGCGCATGATTGCACCCGTCCCTGTCACATCCAGTTGTCCGGACGGTGCAGCGGCTATATCTTGGGCGATGCGCACTCTTTTGGGAAGTGTGTCTGCAGAAAGAACTCTCATACGTTTGCTCTTCACCTTCTGCTCGTTCCATGTTGCGTCCCACATTTGTAGACGGTGGCGTAAGTTGGTAGAAGGTGGTGCGGCATCTCTGAGATCCTCGTATGCCGAACGCATACTCCCCAAGATAGTGCGTATCCTGTGCTGGTAGTCAAAGTCGACTAACTTTCGTCTTTCATACAATTCAGAGTTGCCTTCGCATCTGAGACGACACTATGCATTTTCCCAGATCTGCACGACGACGAGGTCTCTCATGAGGATATCTGACTCATTAGTCTTTCTGACAGCTTCTTCTGAACATTGTGACACTATGATAACTCCCTCTGTGCGAATGGCTTGCAGGATGATCTTTCGCTCTTCGGTGGAGAGCATGGTGGCCATCGTCGCAAATCTAAATATCTTTAGATACAAAACAAAAACAGAATATCAAACAATAGTATTGAAAACAACATCAAACAATACATCATGTTATCCATTTACGCTTTACACTAAAACATGTAAAACAACCGTAAGTGTGTCACATTAATTATCATTGATCAAACAAAAAAAGCATCCATTGTTACACATTCACTGAACTGCTACCACCAATCAAGTAGATCAAGAGAAATATATGAGAGAGAGGGAGAGAGAGTATCAAGACACAGATAGAGAGGAAAGGCACTGAGCAGTCAAGCTAAATATTCATTGTCATATATACATATCCTTCTAGCCATAATCACGTGAATCGAGGGAGAGATAGAGCGAGAGAGAGAGAGAGAGAGAGAGAGAGAGAGAGAGAATGCAAAACAATGTATATGATTATTTTATATTCATTGTGATCTATACATGGAAATCTAACCATAATCACCTAGTCAAGACAGAGATAAGAGAAGGAAAATAGAGAGAGAGAGAGATATAGAGAGAGAGAGTGAATAGTAGAAGACATTTTGAATGATTTTGTAAATTCTCCAAGATAGACTAAAATAGTGTGTAGAATTGTTTTGTTTACATTGTCATCTTTGCATGGACGTTTAGCCATAATCACCCAAGTAAAGATAGAGGTAGGAGAGAGAGAGAGAGAGAGAGAGAGAGAGAGAGAGAGAGAATATCATCTATTTTTTAGTGTTATTTCGGTTATTAATTTGTTACTTTGATTTTACTATTTCATGAAATGAGACTTGTAGACAATATGATTTAAACTATGACCCATGTGATACTCAGGCCGCGTTACCGACCAAGTATCGCATGTATCACACGCAATAAAAACAACAACAGGCCGCGTTACCGATAAACCAAACAAATTTACGACATTTTTTGACCGCGTTACCGAAATGCCGCAATATGCAATCAAAGCATATGCACTAGTGAACGACACCATTTTGCTGCGTTACCAACAAGGTGCTGCCTGAATCTATGGGAATAGGAATTGGATACGAACATAAATTAGCCATGTTACCGACCATATACCCGCATTTGATAAAGGGAAGGGAAGGTGACATCGTCATAATGATACTATGCTTGCCGCGTTACCGACTAGTACCATTACAATGTGCCATACTTACTATAGGACACAACTCGGCCGCGTTACCGACCATGTGCCCCATGATAAGCACCATTCCGAAGAATGGCCTTACAGACACATGCATCTCTCGTGTGGTGGACCAACCACATCTAACCGCGCACTGCGACTGTGGGCGGCTGCCTGCACGAGTACTCACACACGCATCTCTCGTGTGGCGGACCAACCACATCTAACCGCGCACTGCGACTGTGGGCAGCTGCCCGCATGAGTACTCACACACCCACACTACCCACATGCAGATAAGACATTACCTGTGTGTAAACAGCTGTCAAGTAATAAATCTCCACTTCATATATATAGAAATATGTTGCCCGGCAGGAATTCTGACAATGGCCCTAGCGGTTCCCGCCGAGTTTTACACCCGACGGGCCCATCGGGTTTTTCCTGAATCCGGGTGGGATTTTGGTCGGTTATACCAGGTAACCTGCAACCTACTATTTTGTGAACATGTAATCATGTAAACATGTTATTAACATGTTCACATGTGTCATTAACAAGAAAAAACTTGTGATCACGTGAATATTAAATCCCTGGATTTATTTCTTAAACAAATAAATATTCCATCATAATTCTTGAAAACAAGATTCACTCTAATAATTTTATTAACCAATATTCACAACCACGAAAACAATTTGGAATCTTTTGCAAAATATCATTTATTATTAAAAGTTTTTTATATATACATAGAGCGTCTCGGCTCCAAAAGTCACCGCCTCAATCGCGGAAGCAAACTGATTCTAGAATTTTCCAGATCAATTTGGTCAATTTTTGACCATTTTTGGGGGTCAGTTTAGCTTACTTTTTGGATCTAGTTTTGAAACGGGAGAGAGGAGAGATGAAAATATCTCATTTTATTGATTAAGAATTGGGGGTAATGATGAGAAAAAGGTGCCTTCATGAGGGGAGATCTCCACTCTGAGGTGTCAAAATTCAGTTTTTTAATTCTTTTCTTTGGTCCTTAGTCCACTATTCATCTTATGTGAGCCTTTACTCATTTTTGGGGGGAGTTTTCTTTTATTCTTCAATTTTTCTCCTCCCTACATTTGGATTAATCTTATTGGTCCATAGGAACCTTAATTGGACCATAATCCAAAATTTTCAAAAACTCTTGACCCTCAGGCTAAGGTCTCTTGTGCACATTATAATTTATTTCTAATGCACCTTAGGAATTTCTTTTTAAACTTCTATTTCGGGGGAATTTATTTTAATAAGAAGGGATATCTAAAAACTGAATTACCTCTCTCTAGAACATTTTCTCTCTCTAGATCAAAACAGATAGAAACAAGATCTTTTATTATTCTGAAAAGGGGATTGATTACAGGGGAAGAAATTGGACATCTTGAGGGGCTAGGGAGGAATCTTACACCCAACCCTCATCATGTAGTGAAGAGGAAAGATCTTCTGTCAGGAAAAGGAATATGGTGCTCAAGAGGATCTCACCATCCCTCGAGAAAGGTAGAGGGGTGTTGCCTCCATGAGTGCCATTGGAGTTGGCCATGCATGTCAGAGATGTTGGAGGGCACCGACGATGACGGCAGTCAGAGCGCACCAGTAGTCGGAGGAGGGCACCGACGGTCGAAGCGGTTGGAGATGTCAGAGGTGATGGTGGGAAGCTCTTGGTGGAGTGTGAAGGACCTGGCTTCCTATCCATAGGTCACCCACTACAACTTAATTCACCGTCCCAATAAACGCCATAGAAAAAATAAAAAAATAGGTGGTTCTCTGACAAGCTAGCTAGCCTCCGGGCATCGGGCAAAACATTTGGCAAGCAAACTCCCAGGCATACCTCATACAATGATCCTTCCAGGCAAACCTTCTATAAAGATATAGAATAAATAAAAATGATTCAACTAGGCTCCTGGGGGGCAACTTCATCCAGCAAGCAAGCTGTGGAAAAATGATTGAGCTGAGAGCTCTTGGGCAATTCATCCAGCAAGCTATTTATGAGAGCTCATGTGGGCACTTCATCCAACAAGCTATTTCTGAGAGCTCCTGGGCACTTCATCCAGCAAGCCATTTTTGAGATCTCCTGGGCACTTCATCCAGCAAGCCATCACTACTTGTATTACCACTGTCATCTCCTGGGCAAGGCATCCGATAGGAAGGTTACTCTGACACCAACAAAAGCACAAACCAACTAAACAATAATCATCACTAGCCACTTCATTCGGGTGAAACTTCTAGCACGAAGTGGCGACATACAAAGATACAAAATGAACCCTAGCCATAGCCAGTACATGCCCATAGGCAAACAAAAAAAATAAAAAATATAGAAGGCTAAGTCAACAATCACGAGTGGTATGGGACCAGGCATTAGACCCAAGCCCATTAGACCCAAGCCCAACCCAAGCCCTGCCGGTGGTGGATGTGGGATGTGGGCGGCCAACAAAATGGCGTTGCTCGATGAGACATTGGAACTCTGCAAGGTCGTCCTCTCTGTGGATAAAGCCTGCTGACAAAGATCAGCTAACTCAAGCTCCTATTGCTGACGAAGCTCTATAAGAGTGCATGCATGCGCGTCTTGCAAGGTGGTGAGCTCTGTCTCATGCTCCAAACGGAGCGCCTGCATCTCAAACTCATGCTATTGCTAGGTCTCTACCAAAAGGTGGCATCCTCATAAAGGATGGGAGATAATTACAGATCAAATAGTTCCTCTGCGAAGATCCTGAAGCTCGTCGTCCTGCTGTGCCCTCCTCTACATCATCTGCCCGGGATGTAGCCTCCTGAGTGGCCCTCTCTGCTAGATAGATTAACCGGTGCACGTGTCAGTTGGCATCAGTGAAGGCACCTAGGACTCGCTATGGTGGATGAGACCCATGGTCGTGATCCATCAAGAGGCTTTCATCAATGTGTCGGCCATTAGATAGCACTCTCTGAAGGGAGCCTCACCAGGCTGGAGGGAGTGGTCAGGACTGTCTGAGGGAGACTTGAAAAGAGACAAACTCGGGGAGTGGTGGAGAAGATGGTGGAAGTGAAGCTTGACAGAACAGGTGGTGGTGCTGTCGAGAGAGAAGGTGGCGGAGGGGATGATGAGGGTGGAAGAGGCTAGATTAAGTAACTCATATCTGTGTCAATGGGAGAGCGAAGCAAAGTGGAAGATGATGTGGTGATGTGGGGAGTAGACGCTAAAAAAATAGGCAAGGCAGGGCGAGCTGAGGGGCGGACTATTGCAGGAGGACCCTCTGCCGAAAGAGATTCCAAGATCGCTCAAGAAGGTAAGGGAGACGAGGGGTGGCGAGAGGATTTTGGTGAAGAGAGGGGGGGTGACCAGGGAGATGTGGTGTGATGCCGGTCCCGGGGGGAAGAAGGAATCTAGGGAAGGAGAATGGGAGGCAAGGGTGCCATGGTCGATGGTGAAGTTGTTGATGATGAGGATGGTGGTGGTGTGAACGTCGATGATGGGAAGGGTATCGATGTGACGAGGGTGGTGGCGGCATGGATGTCAATGATGGGAAGGGTGTCGATGTGATGAGGGTGGCGGTGGCATGGACGTCGATGATGGGAAGGGTGTCGATAGACGAGGGTGAAAAAGGGACTGCAAATCGATGGGATCGGCGGCAACTCCCTAAGGACGTGGGCTCAAGCGCAAGATTGGGAGGGGGAACCTGGGTCCAGCGAGGGATGGCGCTTAGGATGAGCCACTGAGTGAGTGTAAAAATAGTGTGTGATGTGTGTGAATAGTGGACTAGCAAAACATAAGACTAGTGTGTGTGTAGAAGTGAGACGAGCGACGGTAGAGCAGATGTCAGTGGAGATAAGTGTAACCCACTAAAAGGGACGAGTGGTGTGCAAAGAGAGAAATGCATCAAACAAGAAGAGGCAAAGTACTCCTGGCTGGGGATGAGGGGTGAGTTGGGTGAGGAGATAGTAAATGAAAGCATGTGGGGTGTGAAGCGAGTCTACAGACACCAAGGTGCTGGCATCCAGGGAGATGATGGGGGATGCCGGGTCATGAGGGGATTTCCACTGAGGAATCATCCTAGGGACTGACCCCTAGAGGTTAAGGACCCAATCATTCTCTGGAATCCCGGAATACCCCATCCCATCTATAGGCTTGGGAGTGGTGGGAAATTGAAAGATCTGTAGGCGGTGGTGAGGGTGCGGATGCACTTAGTGGCTGACCCCTAGAGGTTAAAGACCCAATCATTCTTTGGAATCCCGGAATACCCCATCCCATCTATAGGCTTGGGAGATGATGGGGGATGCCGGGTTATGAGGGGATTTTCACTAAGGAATCATCCTAGGGACTGACCCCTAGAGGTTAAGGACCCAATCATTCTCTGGAATCCCGGAATACCCCATCCCATCTATAGGCTTGGGAGTGGTGGGAAATTGAAAGATCTGTAGGCGGTGGTGAGGGTGCGGATGCACTTAGTGGCTAGGTCCACCAAGAAGGATCTACATAAGTCTTCGGACGCTATGGTGAAGTCTAAGGAATCAAAATGAGCCAACCCTACTAGGGCAAGCTCCCATCTATAGGCTTCGGAGTGGTGGGAAATTGAAAGATCTCAGCTATGTAGGCAGTGGTGAGGGTGGGGATAGTGGCTAGGTCCCCCAAGAAGGATCTACATAAGTCTTCGGACGCCATGGTAAAGTCTAAGGAATCAAAATGAGCCAACCCTACTAGGGCAAGCTCGTGTGATGATAAAACACAAGATAAGGTAGACCCAGAGGGTGGAGGGAATGATACCTCAGCTAGTGGTGATGACGGCTCGGTAGTGGCGGTGGTGGTGACTGTCAAGGAAGCTGCACGAGACGTGATGGCGATGCCGATGGAGGCACAAGAGAGGTGGGCAGTAGTAGCGGGATCCAAGAAGTAGAGGCTGTTGGTGGTGGGCCAGAGAAGAGCGACACTCCCGGTGGGGTGGACGTCAACCCATGGGTGCAGGCCCTACTATTGGTTGCCAAAGTGGTGGTGACGGGGTGCTCCTCCATGGCGACGGCAGACGGCTACAAGGGTGGGGTGAGAGTAAAAGGGGTCAGTGAGAGCAACAGAGGAGGGTGGACTATAAGAGAGAGGTAGAGGGGGATGCAATTGGTGAGAGAGAAATGGGGAGAGGGGGTTGGTGGAATAAAGAGAGAAAATAAATAAATAAAATAAAAAATAAAAAAAGGGGTTGGAGAGAAGGGGACTTGGAGAGAAGTATTTGTTTTTTCTCTTTTTTTTTGTGGCAGTGGGGATAAGGGGGGTCGATGAGGGGGGGTGTGGAGTGGGTGAGAGTGAGAGTGAGGGAGAGGGAGAGGGGGTGAGGGGGTGGCGACTGTGAGAGAGAGAGAGAGAGAGAGAGAGAGAGAGAGAGAAAGAGATGAGTGGGGGGGTGCGTAAGAGAGAAGGAGAGGGGGAGAGGGAGAGGGGGTCGGTGAGAAGGGGGGGTGGAGTGGGTGAGAGCCAGGGAGAGGGGGTGGGTTATTTTGGTTTTTGGGGTTTTTTTTTTTGGAGGGGGTCAGCGGGCGGGCTAGGGGGCATGGGTGAACGAAAAGGAGGGGTTGCGTCGGGAGAGAGGGGGTTGGTCGACGAGAGGGGGGCGAGGGGGGGTGAGGAGAGAGGGGGTCAGTGGGTGGGGGTGACGCGAGGGGGGTGAATGGGGGGGTTGGGTCGCGAGAGAGGGGGCTGGGGGGTGGTCGACGAGAGGGGAGTGAGGGGGCGTGAGGAGAGAGGGGGTCAGGCTAGGGGGCACGAGTGAACGACAAGGGGGGGATGAATGGGGGGGTTGGGTCGAGAGAGAGAGAGTTGGGCACGAGAGGGGGGCGAGGGGGGCGAGGAGAATGGGGATTGGTGGGTGAGGGCGATGCGAGGGGGTGAATGGGGGGGGTTGTGTCAGGAGAGAGGGGGCTAGGGGGTGGTCCACAAGAGGGGGGCAAGGAGGGGTGAGGATAGAGGGGGTTGGTGGGTGAGGCGGTCTGCAGGTTGGGGGGTGGCGCAGGTGAGCGACCAAAAAGGGGGGATGCGACAGACGAGAGAGAAGGAGAGAGGAGGGTGATAGGTGAGGGGAGTCGCAAGCAAGAGAGGGGAAGAGGGGGGAATGCATGGGGATGGGGGCCCATGAGGTGAGAGAGGGAGAAACGACGGGTGGCGAAGGGGGAGAGAAGAGAGGGGGAGTGGAGTGAGAGGTAAGGGGGGGTTGGTCGGTGGGGTGAGGGAGTGAGGGGGTTGTTGGTTGGGGAGTGAAGGGAGGGGTGGTCGGTGGGTGAGCGGAGAGAGAGAGAGAGAGAGAGAGAGAGAGAGAGAGAGAGAGAGAGAGACGTTTTTTTTTGTTTCGTTTTTCTTTGTAATGGAAAAAGGAAACTAAGAGGGGGGATTTTTTGGAAGAAAATAAATAAAAATAAAAATAAATACTGGGGGGATATTTTTTTCAAGGTTTTTTTTGCCTTGTAATGGAAAAAAGAAAACTAGGAGGGTTTTTTTGGCTTGAATCGGTGGCTTGAATCGGGGGGGTGTTGGTCGGTGAGAAAGGCCGAGGGGAGAAGTGAGCGGGAAAGGGTTGGTCAGTGAGGAGGGCCGAGGAAAGAAGTGAGAGGGGAGGGGGTAGGGTGATCAGCAGAGATAGAGGCCACCATGTAACCCATGAGAGAAAAAGAAAGGAGAAAAAGAAAAATGCAAAGAAAACCAATAAAGTGGTCAAGAAGATTTAAAAAAGATATAAAATATGTACAACCTGTGTCATCCCCCCGAGCGGTTGCCAGCTTGTCACACCTCAGGAGAGGCCAATATTTCTTCACCAGAGCCATTCACCAACGGAAGGGAGGCACCTACCTTGGGGAGTTTCTAGTTGCACCGCACCCATGGGCAAGATCTCCACTACCCCAGAAGGGACCCTGCCAAGCATACACCAACTTCTAAGCCTTTTTTTAATTTTTAAAATTATAGACCAAAGCCAAGTTGCCTTTAGAGAATTGGGGAAGTATCAAGTGTCGATCATGCCATGGTTTACGTCGAAGTTGCTCCACCTCTGTGGCCCTTAAGGTCGACGGCACAATAGAGTAGCTCTTAATCACAGAAGAACTCATCCTTGATGCTCTGCAACTCCCACCAATAGTCAAAGTCCACGCCCATGCCTTTGACAAAATGCCTTTGGATGCTATGTTGAAGAAGAGTTCGTGTAACTCCAATGGGGCACAGTATGAGAATATCCGGGATGAGGTCACGAAAAAAGCATACAGAGCTATGTCACTGACTATGTAAGATTCCTCCCTCCAACTTTTGAGGTGTGTAGGTATAAGAACCTCCCCTTCTGATCTTATAATTATTCCCCTATCTAAAATAAAAGAAAGATCATGTATTACCCTGTTTTGGCCTGGAGAGAGAAAATGTCTAGAGGGAGGTAATTCAAAGTTGAGATATTTTTGGATATAAAAATCCTCCTAGTGTCTAAAATGGTTTCCCGTGAAACAAAAATTCAAGAAGAACTATCCAATGTGCAATTGGAATTAATTGAAAATAGGTAAAAAGGACCTTAGCCTAGGGGTCCAGATTTTTAAAAAAATTTGGATTATGGTCCAATTAAGGTTCCTATGGACCAATAAGATTAATTGAAATTGGAATTAATTGAAAATAGGTAAAAAGGAGCTTAGCCTAGGGGTCCAGATTTTAAAAAAAAATTAGATTATGGTCCAATTAAGGTTCCTATGGACCAATAAGATTAATCCAAATGTAGGGAGGAGATAAATTGAAGAATAAAAGAAAAACCCCCAAAAATGAGTAGATGCTCACATAAGATGAAGAGTTGATTGAGTACAAGGTTTATTAGTTAAAAATTAAGAGATATTTAGAGGAAATGATGTATTTTTGACACCTTAGTTTGGAATCTCCCCTCATGAAGGAGGCGCCTATTTCACATGTGTGGAGGAGTTTTAAACTAAAAAATAATGAGATATTTTCATCTCTCCTCTCTCCTGTTTCAACTAGATCCAAAAAGTAAGCTAAACTGACCTCAAAAATTGACCAAACTGATTTGGAAAATTCTAGAATCAGTTTGCTTGATTAGAGGCTCACTTTTTCCTATAAATAAAAGCCTCCCCCTTTGTAAAAGCTTAATGGTGTTTATGCACTATTACTCTGCTCTTGTCCTGAGCCATTTACATTGAATTTTTTAATAATTCAATTGTTTTTGGCCTAATCCTCTCCAAATTGAATTGGTGGGGCCACTCTTGCTTCAAACAAGAGTAGAACCCTCAATCCCTCAAGCCAAAGGAGAGCTTACAAGCTCTATGTAAGTTAATTTTCTTACTTGTTTAATTTTAAATCTATGGTTTTCTTGATTTTTATGTTTTGCAGTAGATTGAATTAAATTCAAATGCTATGCCTTGATGAAAAGGCCACCCCCTTCTCTTCTTTACATTCCAGCCTTTCTTAATCCTAGAAAGATTAACTAAAGGATTAATTAAACTCTTCTTATTATTTACTCTCTTGAATTTAGAAAATTGTGTAGATTAGAGTTCTATGAATCTAATTTGGGTTAATTTAAGTCAATGAAAGAATGATAAAAATGAGAAATGGTCAGCCATACAAAGGAGGTTATGACAAAATTTCCCAGAATTTTATGGAAAAGAAAGATTGTTTTTATGTTATACCAAAAGAGTAATTCCCACCATTTTTGCATTTAAAAGAAATACTACATATTCACCTATGAATATGCATGGATATCACTGAAATTAATTATTAAAATTGATTTTTATGCATAGAAAGATGCATAAAGGAATTATTTTTATTTCAAAAGTGTTATTCTCAGATTTTTATGCATAGAAAGATACATAAAGGAATTATTTTTATCTCAAAAGTGTTATTCTCATTAGAATTAATTTTTATGCATAGAAATAAAGGAATTATTTTTATCTCAAAAGTGTTATTCTCATTAAAATTGATTTTTATGCATAGAAAGATGCATAAAAGAATTATTTTTATCTCAAAAGTGTTATTCTCAATAAAATTAATTTTTATGCATAGAAAGATGCATAAAGGAATTATTTTTATTTCAAAATTGTTATTCTTATTAAAATTGATTTTTATGCATAAATAGATGCATAAAGAATTTTTATATCAAAATTAGAATTCTCTTAAATTCTATGTTTAAATTCTATGAATAGAGGTGATGTGAATCAGATAGATGTGAATGAATGGATGGATGGATGTGATGTGAATAGAGGTGATGAGATGTGAATTGAATAGATGTGATGAGATGTGATACAAGGTGAATAGATGTGATGTGAATCAGATAGATGTGAATGAATGGATGGATGGATGTGATGTGAATAGAGGTGATGAGATGTGATGAGATATGATGGGAATAGAGGTGATGAGATGTGATGAGATATGATGTGAATCAAATAGATGTGAATGAATGGATGGATGGATGTGATGTGAAAAGAGGTGATGAGATGTGAGGTGAATAGATATAATGAGATGTGATGTGAATTAGATAGATGTGAATGAATGGATGGATGAATGTGTATGTGAAGAATGGATGTGAATGAGTATGTGAAAGAATGGATGTGAATGTGTATGTGAAGAATAGATATGGATGTGTATGTGAAGAATGGATCATGTGAATGTGTATGTGAAGAATGGATGTGAATGAGTATGTGAAAGAATGGATGTGGATGTATGTGAAAGAATAGATATAGATGTGTATGTGAAAGAATGTGATGTGATGTAAAGAGATGTGATGTGACATGAATATATGTAGATGTGAAGTGATAGATATGAATGTATGGATAGATGTGAGAAGTCGTACATGTGAATGATTGGATGGATGTGGATGAATGAGATGAGATGTGTATGAATGAGATATGATGTGGATAGAAGTAATGTGATATAATGTGGATAGAATGTATATGATGGGATGGTTATGAGAATGTATGTGGTGGATATGAACGAATGAGAATGTATGTGGTGGATATGAACGAATGAATGTGATGGATATGAATGAATGTGATGTGATGTAAATGGAGATAGATGTGATGTGTGATGTGAACGAATATGATGTGATGAGATGTGAAAATGGGTAGATGCGAGTGGATGAGATCTAATGCAGATAAATGAGAAAAGATGTGATGAGATGGAAAATGATGTGATGAAAATGGGACTACATATGAAATAAATGAGAAGTGGAACAATATGGAAAGACGAGAGTTCGTTATAGAAACTATACTTATGACATGTTTTTAAATGACTGTTTTATGTCAAGAATGCTGGGGAAGCATTTTGACCGTCTTGTGAATGAGGTCGTGGAGACCTAATCTGATAAAGTTGCAACAGTTGACGGAGAGTCAATGGAGGACGTCTTGCGTAGCAAGGTCGACTGAGGTCTTGACCAGCCTTAGTTTGATTTAAATGGTGAGCTTCCGGTATGTGTTGAAAGAACGGTAGAGGGGGAGGAGACACACACACACGAGCAAACCCTAATGTATATTGCAGACCCTAACCATAGAGGGAAGCCATCTCCTTTCTCACACAAAGCATAATGCCATAATCCATAATTCACACAACACACTATGAGTTGTGTCCACACATATCTAACCCTAGCTAATGTCCACACACTATGACCAGCTGGACACGCGGTCATTTATGTCTTACACATGTTCCTACCTAACATGCCAGCACATATAGCATAGCTGGCTCACACTGACATCGAGCTTGAATCTCAACAGTCCCTCTCAAGCTCATGATGTACTGCCGATGAAGATGTAGATGAGCTTGGGATATCACAGCTCTCAACACTCCCCCTCAAGCTCATCCCATGTACTCCCAACATAGTACGGAAGTACTCAAACTTCTCCCTGCTAAGTGGCTTTGTAAAGATATCTACCACCTGCTCCATCAGTCTTCACATACTGAAGATCAACTGTACCATCTCTGACAAAGTGATAATGGACCTCTATGTGTTTGGTCCTTGCATGAAAAACTGGATTCTTGGCCAACTGTATACTGCTCATGTTGTCACAATGAATGACAACTTTGCCATCAATAGGCTCACATAAATCTGCCAAGAGACTCTTTAACCAAACTGCCTCACAAGTAGCAATGGCTGCACCTCTATATTCAGCCTCTGTACTAGATAAAGCAACTGTAGGTTGCTTCTTGCTACTCCAACTCACCACGGCACTTCCAAGTGTAAAAGCATAACCACTAGTAGACCTCCTATCATATGAGCTACCTGCCCAAGCAGCATCTGTGTAGCCATGTATATCCAAGCTTTTACCACTCTCATAAAGTAAACCATAATGTGCAGTGGTCTTCACATATCTCATGATGCATGTGATAGTCATGTATATGAGACTACCAACCATCTTCCTGTACATAGATGGATCATCCAATTCATCACCATAATCAGCCCGCAACTTCACATTTTGTTCCAAAGGTATACTCATAGGCTTACACCCTGTCATGCCATACTTTGCCAACATATCCAATGCATATTGGTGCTGTACTAACCATGTACCTGCATGATCTTTGACCACTTCAATTCCAAGAAAATATCTCAACTCACCAAGATCTTTCATGTCAAATTGCCCACTCAATGCTTTCTTGACATGCATCACATCTGCACTATGATCACCTGTGATAATCAAGTCATCCACATAGATGACGAGTAAAACAATCCCATGCTCTGTCTTCTTCACATAGAGTGAAGAATCTGCTGTAGAAATCTGAAAACCAAGTGAGATAAGATATCTGCTCATCTTATCACTCCAAGCACGAGGTGCTTGCTTCAGACCATACAATGCCTTTTTCAATCTGCATTCGTGAGTGGGATATCTTGGGTGTACATACCCTTCTGGCTGTGCCATATACACTTCCTCTTGTAGATCTCCATTTAGAAATGCATTCTTGACATCCATTTGATGCATTTCCCAGCCATTAGCTGCAGCCATAGTAATGACTGCTCTCACTGTGCCCATCTTAGCCACTGGACTAAACGTCTCATCATAGTCCAATCCTTGGGTCTGTGCATAACCCTTTGCTACCAATCTTGCTTTATGTCTCTCGATAGAACCATCAGATTTGCACTTCACTTTGTAAACCCATTTACATCCAATAACATTCTTGTCCTTTGGTAATGCAACCAAATCCCATGTATCATTATGGACCAATGCGTCCATCTCAACATCCATTGCTTTCTCCCATACATGCTCTCCAATAGCCTCTGTATAGCATAAAGGTTCCACATGCTTCACCATAGATGTCATATATGCATAGTGCATAGCAAAATCTCGATATGTCAATCTGTCAATAGGATATCTGACTCTCTGGGATCTCCGCAATGCATGTGGGTCACTCTGTACACCTGTAACTCTAGCATGTGGTGGCACATATCTGTCCTGCCTACACCAGGTGTGCATAAAACAGGTATGCCAAGCTCCTCATCCAAACTCTCTGAACTAGATGACTCATAACTTGTGATTCCAATTCCTTTGACCTTCTTCTTTCCTTTATCCATAGCACTACTCCCAGTGCTCACACTCTCATGCCTCAAACATCTTGACCATGGACGTACAGTACTACTCTCAGCTTCTGCTGGCTGCTGGCCCAGACATAGTAGTAGAACTAGAACTTGCTTGTGGCAAGTTCACAGGCACATCAGCCTCAAGTGACTCAATGACTCCCTCATCTTTTGCTTTGTACCAACTAGCAAACTCATCAAACACCACAACATCTCATGAGATGACCACTTGTCTAGTTTGTGGGTTGTAACATTTGCATGCCTTTCGATCCTGTGCATATCCAACAAATACACATTTTTCTGCCTTAGGATCCAATTTCCTTCTTCTTTCATCAGGCACATGTACATAAGCTATGCATCCAAAAACTTTAAGGTGTCCAATGTCTGGCCTGTAACCTGTAAGCCGCATCTCTGGCGTGCTTCCATGAATGGCTGATGTAGGTGTTTTTTTTAGTATATACACTGCAGTAGCACATGCTTCTGCCCAATAGTAATCTGGCATGCTCTTTTCATTGAGCATCACCCTAGCCACTTCACATATGACTCTATTCTTTCTCTCAGCCACACCATTCTGCTGAGGTGTATACCTGCAAATCAACTGTCTTCTTATTCCATGCTTCCTCAAGAAATGCTCAAAAGTTTTTGAGGTGTATTCACCACCTCCATCTGTCCTCAAACATTTAATCCAACAACCATATTGCTTTTCTGCAAAAGCTTTGAAATCCATGAACTTTTCCAACACTTCACTCTTCTCTCTAAGAAAGTATATCCATGTCATCCTGCTGAAATCATCTATGAATGTCACATAGTATAAACTGCCTTTGATAGATGGGTTTTGTGCAGGACCCCATACATCACTATGTACTATCTCAAGTGGCATGCTACTCATATTTCCTTCTCTAGGAAACCTCAACCTTGCCTGCTTTCCAAACTGACAGGCTTCACAAACATGCATATTCCCATCATATTTAAATCTAGGCAATCCACTGACAATGCCTCTTGTTTGCATGTTCTTTAATCTCTGTATATTGACATGTCCAATCCTCTTATGCCACATATCAATGTCCTGTACCACATTCCTGCTTTTAGAAAACATTGCTGATTTTAACTCAGGAATTCCAGCATCTAGCTTAAACAATCTACCTTCTTTCTTTCCTTTAGCAATGACTCTACATCCATGTTTGAAGTCCTCAACGAAGCAACCATGCTCGTTGAAACGAACCTGTAATCCCTATTCCACCATTTGACCAACTGAGCTCTTTGTGATAGAAGGCACGTACAATACATCTGACATAGATTTTGTTTGACCATTGTGCATAACCAATGGTACACTTCCAACATGTGTAATGACATGCTGGGTATCATCACCTGTCTCCACATGGCCTTTCATATCCATAGGCTTCATATGCTCAAACCATTCACCATGACAAGTCATATGGTTTGATGCTCCTGATTCCATATACCATGTGTCATCATTCTCAGCATTTGTCATCATCGATCCCACAACATGCTTCATGGCAAAATGATTTGCAGTGCCATCATTACTACTTGATGCATAATTTCCACCACCATGTTGTGCATAATTTCCACCATAATGACCACCACGTTGTGCTCTACCCCGTCTCAAATCATTCTGTTTGTGAAAACAATCTCTCGCCATATGACCATATTTGCCACAGTAATGGCATTCCACATCTTGCATAGAATTTTGTTGGCCTTGCCAACGTCCTCTCCACGGGGGTTACCTCTGCCTCTCTGAGGTGCATATCCACCACAACCACCTCTAGCACCATATGTGGGCTGAAAATTCTGTTGTGGTGACCTATCCTGCCATCCACAACCATTACCACCACGGCCACGTGATGCAAATCTCCCCCTGCCTCTAAATCCTCTCTGCGAGTAGAAAGCCTGATTTCTGCCATTATCATCATGGCTAGTAGATGCATCCAGAAATGAATCATTGAGTTTGATTTCCTCCACAAGCAAGAGGGAAACCAACTCATCGAAGTCTGGTAAACCTGTACTCCTAACTGAGATAGATGTATCAAAAGATTTGTATTCCTTGCCAAGACCACGCAAGGTAATATCCACCAAATCATCATCAGGCATGGGGGCATTTATTGTGGCCAATGCATTTGCAAACTTCTTGATTTCTTGCACATAATCATGTATGCTCCTTTTATTCCTTTTCACATTGTGTATCTGCTGTCGCAACTGAAACTTGCGAGCACTCGTATCTGTATCAAACATCTTGACCAAAGTATCCCATGCATCTTTGGGATTCTCAGCATCCTGTATGTGTATGAGCATAGCATCAGAAATACATATAGATAGATAATGCAGCACTTTGAATGCTCTCTCTGACCATTGCTTATGAGCGATAAGCTGCTGCTGTGTAGGTTGTCGAGGTAAAAAATTTATGAAGTGGCAGTAAAAGGTTGTAATTGTGTGTTGAAATTCATACAAATTGATATTTAGACTGAAATTCATAAATTAGTAATTGGGACTTCAGATGAAAATATCGCAATTGCATGGAATCCCTGACTTACTTGAGGCATAGACATGATGGTATTTACCTTATAATTCCAAGGATCGTGACTACCTGTATATATCGAGGGTATAACTGTAGCTCTTTACTGGCTGTATATACGAGTAAATCTAAGACTTGAAATTATAAGCAAAAAAGCTATCCAGATGATGAATTCGAATGTGGTTAATATGATTTTAAAAACTCTGGTTGAGAACTGATGAGTTGATTTGGATTCTGATTAAAAAATAACGATTCCTGAGTTTTGGTTGAAAAGTGATAAGCTGAGCAGGCAAAACCACAATGAGGATGAATGGGACGAGTCCCTGTGATGATGTTCGTAACTTGAATGATGATAATGACTTCAGCAAATCACTATGAGATTAGTGAATTGTGCTGACAGATTGCTACTATTAACACTTGACCGAGTGGATCAAGTTAAGGGATGTCAAATTAAAAATCTATATAATTGAAAATTCCCATGAAGGACTGTTCAGATGGAAATTTCAGTCTAATGGATCATTATTGTGTTAAAGATATGAATGATATGATCTGAAAAAATTGTTATCTGATGATGAGTTCTATATAAGGGATCTTTTTCCCAAGATTCTGTTTGGTTCACCAGACTATAAGGAACCCCATAATTAGTTGGATCTTGAAGAAAAAGACTCTAATTTGCGAGATGAGGACATCTCGCGTTTTTTAAGTGGGATAGGATGTAAGATTCCTCCCTCCAACTTTTGAGGTGTGCAAGTATAAGAACCTCCCCTTCTGATCTTATAATTATTCCCCTCTCTGAAATAAAAGAAAGATCATGTTTTACCCTGTTTTGACCTAGAGAGAGAAAATGTCTAGAGGGAGGTAATTCAAAGTTGAGATATTTTTGGATATAAAAATCCTCCTAGTGTCTAAAATGGTTTCCCTTGAAACAAAAATTCAAAAAAAACTTTCCAATGTGCAATTGGAATTAATTGAAAATACATAAAAAGGACCTTAGCCTAAGGGTCCAGATTTTCAAAAAAATTTGGATTATGGTCCAATTAAGATTCCTATGCACCAATAAGATTAATCCAAATATAGGGAGGAGATAAATTGAAGAATAAAAGAAAAACCCCCAAAAATGAGTAAATGCTCACATTAGATGAAGAGTTGTGATTGAGTACAAGGTTTATTAGTTAAAAATTAAGAGATATTTAGAGGAAATGATGCATTTTTGACACCTCGGTGTGGGGATCTCCCCTCATGAAGGAGGCACCTATTTCACATGTGTGGAGGAGTTTTAAACTAAAAAAAATGAGATATTTACATCTCTCCTCTCTCCTGTTTTAACTAGATCCATAAAGTAAGCTAAACTGACCCAAAAATGGTCAAAAATTGACCAAACTGATCTGGAAAATTCTAAAATCAGTTTGCTTGGTTAGAGGCTCACTTTTTCCTATAAATAGAAGCCTCCTCCTTTGTAAAAGCTTAATGGTGTTTATGCACTGTTACTCTTCTCCTGTCCTTAGCCATTTACATTGAATTTTTTAATAATTCAATTATTTTTGGCCTAATCCTCTCCAAAAAGAATTGGTGGCCACTCTTGCTTCAAACAAGAGTAGAACCCTCAATCCCTCAAGCCAAAGGAGAGCTTACAAGCTCTATGTAAGTTAATTTTCTTACTTGTTTAATTTTAAATCTATGGTTTTCTTAATTTTTATGTTTTGCAGTAAATTGAATTAAATTCAAATGCTATGCCTTGATGAAAAGGCCACCCCCTTCTCTTCTTTACATTCCAGCCTTTCTTAGTCCTAGAAAGATTAACTAAAGGATTAATTAAACTCTTCTTATTGTCTACTCTCTTGAATTTAGAAAATTGTGTAGATTAGAGCTCTATGAATCTGATTTGGGTTAATTTAAGTCAATTAAACAATACTAAAAATGAGAAATGGTCAGCCATACAAAGGAGGTTATGGCAAAATTTTCTAGAATTTTATGAAAAAGAAAGATTGTTTTTATGTTATACACCAAAAGAGTAACTCCCACCATTTTTGCATCTAAAAGAAATATTCTGATTACTCCATGTACATATTCACCTATGAATATGCATGGATATCACTGATATTAATTATTAAAATTAATTTTTATGCATAGAAAGATACATAAAGCAATTATTTTTATCTCAAAAGTGTTATTCTCATTAAAATTGATTTTTATGCATAGAAAGATGCATAAAGGAATTATTTTTATCTCAAAAGTGTTATTCTCATTAAAATTGATTTTTATGCATAGAAAGATGCATAAAGGAATTATTTTTATTTCAAAAGTGTTATTCTCATATTTCAAAAGTGTTATTCTCATAGAAAGATGCATAAAGGAATTATTTCAAAAGTGTTATTCTCATATTTTTATGCATAGAAAGATGCATAAAGGAATTATTTTTATCTCAAAAGTGTTATTCTTATTAAAATTGATTTTTATGCATAGAAAGATGCATAAAGGAATTATTTTTTATCTCAAAACTATTATTCTCATTATATGCATAGAAATATGCATAAAGGAATTATTTTTATCTCAAAAGTGCTATTCTCATTATAATTGATTTTTATGCATAGAAAGATGCATAAAGGAATTATTTTTATCTCAAAAGTGCTATTCTCATTAAAATTGATTTTTATGCATAGAAAGATGCATAAAGGAATTATTTTTATCTCAAAAGTGCTATTCTCATTAAAATTGATTTTTATGCATAGAAATATGCATAGAGGAATTATTTTTATTTCAAAAGTGCTATTCTCATTAAAATTGATTTTTATGCATAGAAAGATGCATAAAGGAATTATTTTTATTTCAAAAGTGTTATTCCCATTAAAATTGATTTTTACGCATAAATAGATGCATAAAGAATTTCTATATCAAAATTAGAATTCTCTTAAATTCTATATTCTATGTTTAAATTCTATGAATAGAGGTGATGAGATGTGATGTGAATGAATGGATGGATGTGATGTGAATAGAGGTGATGAGATGTGATGTGAATCAGATAGATGTGAATAAATGGATGGATGGATGTGATGTGAATAGAGGTGATGAGATGTGATGTGAATCAGATAGATGTGAATAAATGAATGGATGGATGTGATGTGAATGAATGGATGGATGTGATGTGAATAGAGGTGATGAGATGTGATGTGAATGAATGGATGGATGTGATGTGAATAGAGGTGATGAGATGTGATGTGAATCAGATAGATGTGAATAAATGGATGGATGGATGTGATGTGAATAGAGGTGATGAGATGCGAGGTGAATAGATGTGATGAGATGTGATGTGAATTAGATAGATGTGAATGAATGGATGGATGGATGTGATGTGAATAGAGGTGATGAGATGTGAGGTGAATAGATGTGATGAGATGTGATGTGAATCAGTGATGTGAATCAGATAGATGTGAATGAATGGATGGATGTGATGTGAATAGAGGTGATGAGATGTGAGGTGAATAGATGTGATGAGATGTGATGTTAATCAAATAGATGTGAATGAATGGATGGATGGATGTGATGTGAATAGAGGTGAATAGATGTGATGTGAATCAGATAGATGTGAATGAATGGATGGATGTGAATGAATGGATGGATGTGATGTGAATAGAGGTGATGAGATGTGAGGTGAATAGATGTGATGAGATGTGATGTGAATTAGATAGATGTGAATGAATGGATGAATGGATGTGATGTGAATAGAATGGATGTGATGTGAGTTACCTCTTGGCGGTGTGGTAGCCCATAACACAAGTGCCTCCATTCCATTGGGCGGCATCTGGATAGACGCCCCAAGCGCTCCCAAATGCCTCTTCCTATAACCATGGATCTATTCCCACCCCCACCCATGTACCACCTCCCCCTTGACCCCAAATTGACATTGCAAGCTTAGCACAAACTATAGGAAGGGGAGTGGCACAACAAATGCACCCACAGACATCACATACACAACCTATGTGGGGAGAAAATTTTCAAACTTATGTCAAAATTCCATGGAGTTAGAGACCTTGTATCCCATTTGAAATTTTTGATGATGCAACAAAGGTCCATCTTTTTGGACTCAGCCTTGAAGGCAAGGAAGTGCAATGGTTTCACTCCTTGGACCCTGCACAAAGGAACTTTCAAAGCAGTGTGAGAGGCCTTCAATCTTAGATTTGCACCCTACGGGCCCAAATGGAGCCTCGTAATTCAATTGTTCCAATTAGAACAAAAACCACATGAAACTTTATGCGACTACATTGCACACATTAAGTACCTCAATTCGCGTTGCTGCAAAGAAAGGGAAAAATTGAGTGACAAGCACTTAATGGACCGTTTTCTCTTGGGCTTGCACAATCCAAGGCTTCACGACCACATGTTGGTGAAGGACCCCTCTCCACCTTTGATTAAGCATGCAAATGGGCAATCTTTCTCGATGACAACATGCGAGTAAGCCATTCCATGCAATTGGCCACTGAGCCAATGACAACCCAAAGCTCATTTATAACATTACCCTCATCTCCTCTCGGGCACCATGCATTACTAGTGGCACCACTCACACATAGCACCACCACAACCTTCTACAGTTCCCATCTTTCCATTCCAGCCATTGCCTCTCAAGGCAAACCCCATTGATCAAGGAAAGATCCAAACATGGTCCATTGCTAAGCCCTTATGTTTCGACACCCCCGAGGCACCCATAACACATCATATTCCTTTGCCTATGTCTCACATGGACCCTAAACCAACTGTGCATACCATTGGTGCACCCGCCGCAAGGAAACCACCTCTTCAGTGTTTCCTTTGCCAGGGACCCCATAGAGTGGCTAACTGCCCTCAAAAGAAAAGCATGCTAGTGACACCACAATGTCACGGTTGTGGAATTGACCATTACTTCAAGGGTTTCCCTTTGCAATCAATTTCTCACTCCACGGTCAAAGGCATGCCATCCCTCAATGTGCTGAGCATTCAACATGGAAACATATCCAATTGTCCATTGAATGTTGTCACACTTTTCGAGCCAAACTCAAGAAAGCCCAATAACCCAAGCATTCCAGCACCTTAACTACCGAATGTGCCACATCTAGAAAGAAATAATGCTTTAAGCACATTGGCCAAGGTGACAATTGGGTTGGTTACCATCAGAAGTGGCTCACAACAATTACCACATCTTCCTCCTCTGGGAGTGATGATCGTGCCAAAATGCCACTCCCCAAGCAGCCCCACAAAGACTAACCAAATGCCAAAAGTGGCTGGCCACACATATCCCAGTCCCATCCTCAAGAAGCAATGTCTTTAGGAGGCCCAAGCACTGGTAGAAGCAATGTCTTTAGGAGGCCCAAGCACAAGTAGAGCACTACCAAGCTCAGCTCAAGGAACTGCCCATTTTTGTTACCCTTGAACCAATACCCGAGTACACGCAGTCCCCCTTATTTACTCGATGTGAACTTTCGCACCAGGTAAGGCAGGAGCCCCAGCCTATGCTCGAGGCCGAGGTAGACCCATTTGCCAACATGATGTTGACAAACGAAGATCTTTCCCCACATTTGCCTCCTAATCCTCCATCGCCTATTCCATAGGCGGCCAAGACCAACAAATCCTATGTTCACATGGATCAACTTGATTCAGACAATGACACAAAGTCCAACAAAGACTCACAAGGTGCCCATACAAAATTTATTGAGGTATTTGCCCTCCTATGGCACCCAAGTCTCGCCCTCAACCCTATCAAATAAGGACCAAATTGAATTTCCATATACTATTGCAGGTCCACCCTATGAACAAGGCCTTGAATAGAAGCTCCTTATCAATGCGACCTTGGTGGCCTATGAGCCTTTCTTTCTTCCCAAATCCAAATGCCCATTGGCACCCAAATTTATGGAATGTCCTTAGGGATTGGTAGAATGAAACGATGGCTACACAAAACTCTAGATCCCAAAATGGCCATCTCAAAAATACAAGAGCAAAAAACCAACCAAGCCAACAACCACCAACCATAAGTAAAAGCTTTAATGTTGGCTTGTCCCCGACCGCCTCTTATGAGCACAAGGTTACTATGAAGGCAACACTTTCCTCTAGCTACCTAAGAATGCCGCCTGTGCTCATCCACCACAACAACTCCCCGAGGAGCTGTGAGAAAAGGCCCAACATTGAAGGGTAGGCAACCCTAAGCACAACGTAGCCACCACCAATGATGGGTGCCTACCAGAAGCTCAAGGCTTCCATGAAGGCAACACACACATGTGGCTCCTAAAGCCACAATTAAAAGTTTGTCCTTAGTCTCAACAACCTACACGTAGCTCAAAGCCTTGTCGACAAAAAACCAAGAAGCCTCATCAACCATGGGCCGGCCCTCATCACTCGACAATGATGGGTGTCCAAACATATCTTAGAAGCCCAAGGCTTCCATGAAGGCAACACACACATGTGGCTCCTAAAGCCACAATTAAAAGTTTGTCCTTAGTCTCAACAACCTACACGTAGCTCAAAGCCTTGTCGACAAAAAACCAAGAAGCCTCATCAACCATGGTGGGCCGGCCCTCATCACTTGACAATGATGGGTGTCCAAACATATCTTAGAAGCCCAAGGCTTCCATGATGGCAATTCCATCATTTGGATCCCATAGCATTACCCTCAATAGCTGGCCCAAATTACACAAACCAAGCTAGTCCCTGTCCCATTGACGCAATGGTTTGGGAATCGATGACCGAGCAAGCAAGTCCCCTCTTCAACTAAATCCTACGGACTTGCCCACACACCAATCTCGAGCATTCAAAAGCTTAATTCACCCCATTGTTTCAACCAAAAGAGCCTTGTCCATGACGATCCACCCTGCCCTTCGCCTTCATCATCACTAACCCAAAGGGCAGTGTCACAAATGTCAGAGCTGATCCAACCACTCAAAGATAACCTCAAGGGTAAGCTCACAAATCTAGATGAATGGGCTAGTCAGTATAAAACCCTCTTTTGGGGTGCTGCCTGAATAAACACATGTAAGTCCTCACCCGCCTAAGGACCAAAAAAAAAAAGAAAAAAGAAAAGAGAGTCTCTAGGTGATTAGAAATATCTAGGTGATTAGGACCACGAACATATCTTTTGCCCTCACCCATGCACAACACTTGTAATTCTCACTTGTAAGATTCCTCCCCAGCCTCTCAAGATGTCCAGCATCTTTCCCTGTAATCAAATCCCTCTTCAGAAATATAAAAGATCTTGTTTCTACCAATTTTGGCATAGAGAGAGAAATTATTCTAGAGAGAGAATATTCAGATTTTAAATATTTTTGAATGGAAAATTTCTCATCTTATTAAAATAAGTTCCCCTGAAACAGAAGTTCAAAAAGATTTTCCAGAAGGTGCATTAGAAATTAAGTAATCTGTTTAAGAGGCATTATCCTGGGGGTGAAGATTTTTTTGAAATTTTAAATTAAGGTTCCTATGGACCAATAAGATTCATCCAAATGTAGGGAGGAGACAAATAGAAGAATAAAAGAAAAATCCCCCAAAAATGAGTCACATAAGATGAAGAGTTGACTAAGGACAAGGTTAATAGTTAAAAAAGAGAGATATTTAGGTGAAATGATGCATTTTTGACACCTCTGCATGGGGGAATTCCCCTCATGAAGGAGGCGCCTATTTCACATACTTGAATGAGTTTTAAACTCGCAAATAATGGGATATTTTTATCTCTTCTCTCTCCTGTTTCAACTAGATCCAAAAAGTGAGCAAAACTGACCTAAAAATGGTCAAAAATTGACCAAACTGATTTGGAAAATTCTAGAATCAGTTGGCTTGGTTAGAAGCTCACTTTTTCCTATAAATAGATGCCCTCCACTTTGTTGAAACTCAATAGTGTTTTGCACTGTTACCCTGCCTCTCCCAAGTGCCAAAGACTCTGAATTTTACTCATAATTCACTAGTTTTTGACCTTCCCTCTTCCAAAAGATTGGTGTGGCCACTCTTGTCTCAAACAAGAGTTGAACCAGAGTTGAATCCTCAAACCATCAAGCCAAAGGAAAGCTCCCAAATTATCTATGTAAGTTGGAGATTCTTCTCTTTTCCATTCCTTTTATGATTTTTATGGTTTTTTTAATGATTTTTGTCTTCTCTACATTACAAGTGATGTTATGCCTCATTACAAAAGGCATTCCCCTCTCCTCTAGTAAACCCAACCATTCTTTATCTTAGGTGAATGATTAATGAATAAAATCAAGTTTTTTATAATGTTTCTCTTAATAAATAAGTAGAAAAATGTTACTTTAGAATGATTTAAATACTCTTGATACATTTCTAATTACTTTTTGAGACTTAAAATTGAAAAATGGTCAGCAGGTTATGGTAAAATTTTTCAAAAATTTAAAAATAAGTATTATCTTTCATTATTCTAAAAGAGTAATCCTTATGATTTCTATATTCTAAAGGGTCATTTTCATGCATAGAAGATGCATTTTGATTATTTGTATAAAAGAAATTTATTTTTATTATAAAAGTACTTATTACTTTCATTATAATTGATTTTTATGCATAAAAGGTTTTTTTTATTATAAAAGTGTTACTTTTATCATATTTGATTTTCATGCATAGAAGTATGCATAAAAGATTATTTTTTTTATTATAAAAGTGTTACTTTTATCATATTTGATTTTTATGCATAAAAGATTATTTTTTTATTATAAAAGTGTTACTTTTATCATATTTGATTTTCATGCATAGAAGTATGCATAAAAGATTATTTTTATTATTATAAAAGTGTTACTTTTATCATATTTGATTTTTATGCATAAAAGTATGCATAAAAGATTATTTTTTTATGCATAAAAGATTTTTTATTATTATAAAAGTGCTACTTTTATCATATTTGATTTTCATGCATAAAAGTATGCATAAAAGATTATTTTTTATTATAAAAGTGTTACTTTTATCATATTTGATTTTCATGCATAGAAGTATACATAAAAGATTATTTTTTTATTATAAAAGTGTTACTTTTATCATATTTTATTTTCATGCATAAAAGTATGCATAAAAGGTTATTTTTTTTATTATAAAAGTGTTACTTTTATCATATTTGATTTTTATGCATAAAATATTATTTTTTATTATAAAAGTTACTTTTATCATATTTGATTTTCATGCATAGAAGTATGCATAAAAGATTATTATTATTTTATTATAAAAGTGTTACTTTTATCATATTTTATTTTCATGCATAGAAGTATGCATAAAAGATTATTTTTTATTATAAAAGTGTTACTTTTATCATATTTGATTTTCATGCATAAAAGATTATTTTTTATTATAAAAGTATTACTTTCATCATAAATGGTTTTTATGCATAAATGGGTGCATAAAAGATATTTTTTTATATTAAAAGTGTGATTTTCATCATAAATGGTTTTTATACATAAATGGATGCATAAAAGATATTTTTTATTAAAAGAGTGATTTTTTATTAAAAGAGTGATTTTCATCATAAATGATTTTTTATGATGATAAAAGTGCGACTTTCATCAGAATCGGATTTTATGCATAATTAGATGCATATAGAATCTTTATAATTAAATAAGTGTTCTCCTTAATCCTCTATTTAATTTTCGTAAAAATTAGAAAAATTAATAAGTAGATAATCTGTGAAAGTAAATGCTACCGTTTCATATTCACTAAGATGGTAATGAGAAAATTCAATTAAACTATCGAAGTCGGAGATTGAGATAAATGATTATTTTATTCCTCAATAAGAAATTCATGTTTTAGAAATCTGTAAGCAAATATTCCTCGAACGAAATTTAGAAAAAGAGAAATTGAAATAGTACCTTTCGAGAAAGATAGTTTAGGAAGAACCTTTCTAGACCCAAACTTTGATTCTGACTATTGACCAAGACCTAATTCCTTCGTCAATGACGATGTGCTCAGTACAGGAAAAATGCACTCAAAACACCCACCGAATCTGAAACTAAGTTAAGACTTTTGATTTTGATCTAAGGATCAAGTTGACAGAATTCGAGGAATTCTGTTTGGAATTCAGACCTGGATCTAGAAGTATTGAGATATGGATTTAAGATTATTCATGGTTTTCAAACAAAAATCAAAACTGAAAACTTGCATAGAAACCCTGTTTTCTTAAAGGACTGTCTTACGCCAGAATGCTGGAGGGAGCATTTGGCATTTATGTTTATCTAAGGGAAGTTCGGTTGTAACAGCTGGCGTTTCGAGGGACAGCTCACGCGGCAAAGCCTGCCGAGGTCTTGACCAGCCTCGGTATGGTTAAAATGGTGTGCTTCCGATAGGATGGATGAGGCCGACGAAGCGGTCCTTGAGTGAAGTGCCAGGACACCTAAGGAGGATCCTGGAGGGTTCTGACCAGGCGATGCACGGGCTCGCGGTGCCGAGGACACCCATGCGTATGTCAAGGAAGATATTGTATGATAGACCAATGTTATTGTAATCTATCTGGATCTCGTTGTTGACTCACTGGTCTCAACGGAGAGTCCAGAGTGATACTGTTTTGTGAGAAACAAAGATTCAATGGAAATTTTGAAGTATGACATGTGTAACTAGTAAATTGTTTGTCAATGGATTGTTTCTTTTTTATTAAAGTTTTAAAAGGAGTGTGTGCGTATCTGTTTTCTAAAGCTAAAGTTAAGAAAGGCATTTCAATTATGGGTGGGTGAGCACTTATTTGGTTCCACCGCCGATTCCAGTGGTAGGGTGGTGGCTAACCCATGGGTCGGATGGGGTTAGGCTGGAATCAGTGGAGTTTTAATAATCAAACTGAAAAATATTAGGATTATGCTAGGATTCGAGTAGATAGTTAATTCCCTGACAAATTTCTCAATTGAGTGGATCAACGGCTGTGCCTAATCTTGATTAGGAAAAAAGCGTTGAAATCACTCAGAATGATTAAATTATATCAGTGATAGTTTCCTTCTATGTGATTTTTTCAGGAGAAGGATAGTTTAGAATTGATCTCGTTAGAAAAATTCGTTAAGAAAAATCAAAAAGATGGAATCGTCCCCGCTTTTTGGGCATGGGAAATTTTATCGGTTTCGGTTTTCGGAGTGACCACCAGCCTAGTCTCGTGCCCGGACATTCGTGGGCGAGGCCCCGAGTGAGAGACCCTGCCCTGCGGATGAGGGGGCTGCTTCCGCTGTCAGTTATTACCGGGAGTCCGGTGCGCGGAGGGGACAGAGGGATCTCACATCACTGAGCTCTGTCATTTATGCACACCTCACACAAAGCCTCATCATCAGAGAACCATCCACATACATTTTTGGATGGGGGGACCATGGAGGGTGCAAGCCTGGTCAATGGTACAACCCATCACCTGGATCTTCTTAATCACACTTCGCCCAAATAACTGTGCTTCATGTCTAATCAATCCTACCCATAACTTCTTCTTATGCTAACACCTATGGATCCTCACCACCAACTGCCATTCCTATTAACATAGGATCCCAATCCTATGAGCTACAACAATATAAGAAGACAAACCACTAAAAGAAAAAGAGAAAACCAAACCCCAATAAATCAACACCCATGGGAGCCAGATGCCAATTAAGGTGTCTTGATGAAGATGATAAAGCTACATGTACATCGCCCATCAAAATATAGCATTTCGGAGCACAAGTAGTATCCATGCAAGTTACCTCCTTGTCCCTCTGAAATCCCCCCCTCGCTACTTGCTTACTAACACCATTGTTTTACTAACCCCTCATTCACACCACCACCTACCACTTGGATACTGGTAATTGAGTATTCCATGCTAGTCTACTCATTCAAGTACTCTGACTCCTCTCAAGAGGATGTCTAACCATCGCTACAGCAAAGGCGACAAAAATGTAAAAAAATAAAAAACAAATTTAAGAGTACAACTGGGCACATACAAGAAAGAAAATTCATAAAGAGCCCATATGACTAGATGGATACTTAATCTCCAGTACTCCTCTAACTTCTTTCCATCTTACTAATCCCCCCACCCCCTCTCATTTCTGGAGAGACAAGAGAACCAACCAAGTGCAAAACTTTCCAGCGTGCCCCGATAGCCTCTTACCAATCATGAGGACGCGATCGAGTTTAGGAAGGGAAGTATGTTAACCACATATAATTAACACATCCTTACGATAATTATGTCTGCACACTTATGTAATGGGCACTTGCACTATATTGTAAATTCCATCATTTGAAGAGGGAAACGCCCTAAAGAAACTCCCAAGTCTTGAGCTTCAAAGGATAGACAAGAGGATCTTGGTCAGTTGGCTAAACCATAGAGAAAAGGCTTGTAACTATGTTTTCGGTGCCTCGGGTCACTTACTCCTTGCCTAGTGGGAAAAGGCTTGGAACTATAAAAGCCAATTTTTCTTGATTGTAACTCATTCTCCCATTTGTGCAATAGAAGTGGAGTGTTCTCTCTCTCTCTCTCTCTCTCTCTCTCTCTCTCTCTCTCTCTCTCTCAGCTCTAATCTAGCATGTGTGGTGTGCTTAAGGTTAGGGTTGGGGAGTGATTAGTGCTAATCACTTGTTCTCTCTTGCTTCCCTCTTGCTTCTTCTCTCCTTCTTGCTTGAGTGAGTAGGCTACCATCGTGATCGTCTTCCGTGCAGATCCCACATGATCTTCGTGAGAGAGATTGCACACCACCCGTCGTTAAATAAGCAACCATCTCGGTGTGACAACGAGTGCTGGAGGATAGGTGATGAGCAACTACGGTGGAGCTCTTGAGTGTAGCTTAAGCTTGGCAGATCGGTAACTTCCCATGACATGTTAGGGTGAGCTTAACAATCTAAACCTCCTAGTGCCTTGCCTATGGCCTTCTATCAATGTCTCAATGTCAAAGAGATTATCCAAACCTCCCAAGGCTCTTAAAAAATCTTGCCAACATATGGCCACCAATGTATTACCACCATAATCTGAGCCTCACAAGGTTATTTCTTAAAATCTTGCCAAGTATGACCATCAATCATAATGATTCAGTAGTTAGTAAGGTCTAAGTGGTCTCTCCTACTTTACCAATGGAAACAATGGTTTGGGTAGTTCAAGACAAGGGAAAGCCATCACAAAGAGCCATGTTAAAGATGTGAGCTAGGATAGGGTTCAAGATCTTCAATTGGTTACTTGACCCTTTCATCCTAGCTTGTAGAATATGTGGTGATTGCCATGGCATTCATGGTAGGCTTGATGGTAGATAGGCGGACCATTGGCTACTGTAAAATGGGTTGCATTAGGGTTACATGGTACCATACTTCGAGTGAGCTTGATGGCTTTGGGAGATGGGGGAATAGGGCAATTGATGGACATCATATGTCCATGTATGTGGCATTCAAGGTAGGGCATAGACCAACAAAGCCATAAGAGTGTTAAAAAGAAGGTGAAGAAGCTTGGGAGATAGCACAAGAGAGTGAGATGAAAGAGTTGGGCGTTGGGGTGTTGGAAAGTGTAGCAACTATAAAGGAGGTGCTTTTGGCTTGAAATTCTGCTTATGGCACTATAGGAGCCGGTCACATGATGCAGAAACAAATTCATGACAAATTTTAAGACAGGCTTGCATAGCAGATTTCTTAGCCACCCTTCTCTACATCACCATAGCCACTCAAATTGAAGAGATTAATCATGACTACTCCATAGGCTCACCACTTGATGTATCCATTACTGAGAACACGGTTCACAAAATGCTGTGAGGCAATCGCTGGGTAATTTTAGCAGCTATGCCTTCAAGCTCATTGTCATATTATATATATATATATATATATATATATATATATATATATATAAGCCATGGGACCATTTCCTAGAGAGTAGAAGGAAGTAATGTGGTTGAGATAGAGAGTAGAGAGGAAGAATCAGTTCAAGGACTTGTAAGAAGGGAGAGAGAAACTTATATTGTTGCTCGATATACAATGCCTCTACTGACAATTCTTTGTTTATGCCCATGCCTTTGTATTTAAATTTTGGGCATCTTTTATTATTAATGGAATTTAAGATTTGTATTTGTTATGGTGGGTACTCAAGACATGAATGTTCATGAGTGTGCTCCTCAAGGTGTCGAGTACTCAAGACGTGAATGTTCAAAGTTTCTGACAAAATGAGGTTTCTTAATGAGTAGTCCCATTAAATCATATTTATTTCGAGATACATGCATATAAAATTTTTATCATTTGCCAAAGATTTTAGAAGAAGCAAAATGAAAATTTCTACATAAAAATGTCAACGATATTTAATAGCATATTGTTATTGTTTGTATTTTTCTCATTCAGTCAAAATGAGTTTACCTACCTTGTCAAAGGGAAATATATATTTTACACAGTCTTGTTTTTCTAAACCTGCATGTGCATGTGACAACATGGAGGTTTATTCTCCTAGATCTAACCATAAGCACAAAAAGTTTGTGTAGATACATCAGAGTGTTGGTGCAGAAGGTTTTTCTGTAGTTATTGTGGGGTCGAGGTTTATTCGGGCTTGAAGAAGCAGACATTGATGCTTCTTGTTGAAAGGGAAAAAGGGGAAGGATGTTATGAGAAGGGGAGGAAGGTGAGAAAGGTAATGAATGTGAAGAGGGTTATAAAGGAGAACATGAAGGAGGATGAGAAGGGGGTAAAGAAGCTCATGTAGGTAGGATGAAGGTAATGAATGTGAAGAGGTTTATGAAGGAGAACATGAAGGAGGACGAGAAGGGGGGGTAAAGAAGCTTATGTAGGGGGGATGAAGGTAATGAATGGGAGAATAAAGAAGAAACTCCAACTAAAAGTTCTCATCAATGGGAAAACGAGTGGGAATTAAGTCCTCATCAAACAAGTACACGACACAAATGTACCAAAAAGTACAAGCAAGAGGAAAATAGAGATAGTTGGTAAGATCTTAAAAACTAGTACACCTCAAGGATTCCCTTGATAGAATTAGGGTGCCATTTTTGTAACCTTTGCCAAAAATACCTTTGTGTAGGCTCATTCTAACTAAAGCAATCATAAAATTAAGTCCATCTACAAAAAAATCTCTCTGAAGGTCTTGTATAAAATGGGTGGTTACTTCAAAAGTAAGGATGCCTTCATTGTTTTCATTCTTAATTCGGAGGGGGAGGAGACATCTCTTATGTACAAGAGGAGTCGTCCTAGAGTGATGCATGGAAGACTGTGAATGATAGATTTGTGAAGATCTTAGACAATGATACAGAGTGGGGTCCATACCTTAGGGGCAAAATGATCCACACACTTGATGGAGATAATCGATACAAATCATTCATGGATTGCATCAAAAGAAGTTAGTATATTCTAAAATTTTAAGTCTATATGATTGAATATTTTATTTCAATCATTTAGAATTGTGTTTATATGATGCTACACATTTCCCAAATGATTTACCAATGCACTACAGTGTGCTTTGTGATTTTGTTTCATTTGAGAACAATGATGTCAAAGAGCTTTTGTTTTCTCTCACTCGATTGAACAAGTAAGAAATTAATCTCATTGGCTTGAACTTCTATTTGTCTTATCAAACTAAACTACATGTGTTTTGGATCATCGCTTGAAATGATGCCATGTGTGATATAATCAATGAGTTTGGGTATGTTCCCACCAATACATTTGGAGATAAGCTTATGTTTTGGATCATCGCTTGAAGTGATGTCATGTGTGATAGGATTAATGAGTTTGGGTATGTTCCTTAAAAATTTGGAGATATGCTTTTTTAGATTAGGAAACTTGGGGAATCGGGACCTTACTACACTTATTGTTGGGTTTGATGAAGAAGATAAGAAATGGATTGAAGTAGAGTTGAGCAAGATGCAATGATACAAGAGGAAAAAAGGGTTGATACAAGATTCCAATTCAAATACTCACACAGTTTGTTTTTAAGGTAATTTCTCAAATAACTTGTATTTTTAAATTAGAGATTACATTTGTTATCCATTTGCTTTTGTTCTAATTCTTATCCGCTATGTTTGCTATCAAATGATCAAAAGGAACAAAAAGTGGATGAAAGAACAAAGCACATGGATGATGAGGCTAGACAAAAGGTCATAAGAGAGGTAGAGGTGTTATATATAGAGGAAAAACATGGAAGTATGCAAGGCTCACAGATCCTTGCAATGGTGAGTGTTATTGGTGTGCTTTGCTCTCTCTGTCGTGGCATGAGCCAATCAAACACGTGGCCACAAGAGAGGAGAAATTGAACATGATTGGTGCTTCTTGCATTAAAGATAAAGACTAGGCCTATCTTATGGGGGATGATCAACAATTCCCAATCTCTTATAGGCATCTTGGAGTACTAACCTAATGAGTGACAAAAGGAAGATAAGAGATTGGCTACACATGTTTGTTTATTGGCTTCAACCATCCTTGATCTCCCAGTAGTTCCAAATTAAGAGCAAATCATCTCATGAATGGGAATTCACTTTTTAAGCCTCATCTAAGGCGACAAGACCTTTTGCAAATAACTCCGTTCGACCCCACCACTCCAACCCAGTATAGCTCAAAAATGAGAATACAAAAGAATGATGATCTATTTATAGGTGAGGGAGGCCACTAACTGAGTCCAACTAAGCTCTAAAATTTTCCAGCTTCAGTTTGGCTGAATTTGGACAAGATTTGGATCAGTTTGGCTCCCTTTTTTATTTGGTTTGATCCAGGAGAGAGGAGAGATAAAAATATCACAATTTTTATGAATTAAAAACTCATCCACATGTGTGAAATAGGCGCCTTCCTTAAAGTCTCCCCCCCTCCTTACCAAGGTGTCAAAAATGTATCATTATTCAAAAATTCCTCATTTTTTTAGTAATATATCATAGTTTTTAACTAATAAACCTTGTACTCAGTCAACTCTTCATCTTATGTGAGCATTTACTCATTTTTGGGTATTTTCTTTTATTCTTTGGATTTATCTCATCCCCACACTTGGATTAATCCTATTGGCCCATAGAAACCTTAACTGGACCATAATCCAAAATTTTCAGAAAATCTTGACCTTTAGGCTAAGGTCTTTTAAATCATTTTTAATTAATTCTAAATGCACATTGGAAAGTTCTTTTTGAATTTCTATTTCAGGGGAAACCATTTTAGACACTAGGAGGATTTTTATATCCAAAGATATCTCAATTTTAGATTACTTCTCTCTAGACATTTTCTCTCTCTAGGCCAAAACAAGGTAAAACAAGATCTTTCTTTTATTTCAGAGGGGAATAATTACAAGAACAGAAGGGGAGGTTCTTACACCTTTATACCTCAAAAGTTGGAGGGAGGAATCTACAAGGAACCAACTGAGATTACATTGGAGTATTATGTCTTATAAAGTAGCACGCCAGTACCACTATTTCAAACCACGATGCAGTGGAAGGGAAAAGACAAACTCGACTATGAGAAGGTCATATAATTTTTTCATTGTAATGGACCCGATATAGTGTTTCATTGTAATGGACCCCATCAAGTAGCGGAGTGTCCTCTAAAAAATGTGGCTAATGCTCAGCCGATAGCAGTGTAGACTAACGCCATGCCAACTCTTTCATGTGTTAAGTGTGGTGTTAATCATTTGATCAAGGACTGCCCATATCGCGCAATGCTTCTACATCTAACCATGCCACCATCATGACTATAAGTATGTAGCCTAGAAATATCACACTAGGAAATGTCCTGACATGCGCACAAGTGAAACATATGGACAAAGCATGAGGTATTACAACGTCTAAGATTGGGAGAAGGAGAAGAGTGAAAAAGGTGAGCAAGGCTGACACCTTAGTTGTAATTCAGGATGGATCTGAGGAAGATACCATTGACACTGGTTCCACCCAATCAAGGAAAGGGGACGATCAGGCCCGATAAGCAGACAAAAGAGAGACTAACAACCCCCAAGGGTGTTGGAGAGTATCTAAATACGGAGGAGGAAATAAGGAAGCTCGAAGAGGCTGAGGCCCTAGTAGAGGAGTTTCAATGCAACCATGAAGAAAAATTGAGGGCTAACAAGGCTAGGGATACAGTGTATCCCCAGAATGAGTTGCTAAAAGAAAGAAAGTTGATGTGCCCACTCCAATCCTAGAAGAATCCAAGGAAGGGACTAATAGTGATCTGATGGCAAGAATGTTTGCAAAGGCAGATCAAGAATTGTCAATCCATTCATTCCCTAGGATTGAATATGAGACAAACACGTGAAAGGATCCCTCACTTACCAAAGAACCTAGAGACATAGGAAGTCTCTCAGAAATACTATCTACAACTATCAAAATGCCGCTTGGACCATTGCTACGCAACACGCAAGCATTGTGGGCAGATGTCAAGGATTGGGTAGAAGGAAGAATGAACCCAATGTCCACTACAGAGGACATCTAGACACATTTGGCAGAGAAAAACCAAGTACTTCAGGAAAGAGGAGTACCCAGATTCATCCAAATACATGTCAACCAATTGGGGAGGTATTATGAGAGCGATGACATGAAAGTCACAATTTCAATCCCACCATAACGGGTACCAAGCACTTGCTATCCTGAGGGAGGTGCGGGTGTGAGCATTATCACCAAAAGAGATGTTGGGAAAACTAGGAAAAACTGGAGTTAGAAAGAGCAGACCTAATCGTTAATATGGCAAATGGAACATCCTCAAGGCCAATGGGGTTATTGAAAAACATCAAGCTTAAGGTATTTTCATTGCGTTATCATCATGCATTTGTTATAATGGACTTTCTGTGCCAACCAAATTCATGTGATATTATCTGGGGTAGACCCTTCATGAGGGAAGCCAAGGTGGTGCACGATTGGGCATTAGACCAAGTGTATATACAAAAGGATTCGCAAATTTTAAAGATTGATCTCCATACGTGGAAGGCACATCCCATGGAAGGGCAATTGTTTGGAGAGGATTCGCAAATTTTAAAGATTGATCTCCATACGTGGAAGGCACATCCCATGGAAGGGCAATTGTTTGGAGATGATTCAATCACAACTGAATGAACCACATCCTTATTACAAGTCCGCCAACCAGCTAAAGAACACTCATGGGAAGAGGAAGAGAACGAGATGTACGCATCGCTTCCACCTCTGGACTTTAGTGAAAACTGGATGCATGCACACCATAGATGTGATGCCTCCCAGAGGAACAAAGTATGTTGAATCAGGAATGATTTCCACTACCTCAGTGCGCATGGTAAATGTGCAACTCATAGAAGAGGAAACAGAGGATGAAGCCTCAAGCACAAAAAGTGCCTGGACTGCATGGTCACAACAGCACTCAACGCCTCAAGAAGTGGCAGAAACAAAAGAGGTATATCACTCGATGCAATGCCCTTTTATGAAGTAAACCCACGAACACCCAATCGCTAAACAATATCTCGAGGTCACTAAGGTGCACGATGAGCTCTCTAAGAACTGGGGTGAGAAGTTGAGTAAGATCACCTTGGAAGGAAAACGAGAAGAGAAAACTACTCTTCAAGAGCTTGATCCGCCTAAACTCACTAAGGCAGGAAGAAGAAAACAAAATAAGGCTCTAGCTGAAGCCAAGCGAGAGACAAGGAAGGCGATGGCTCGGAAAAAGGATGAGGATGATGACAAGCCAGATCTACACCCAGTGCCAGATCTTTTCAAAACCTACACCATCAATGAGCGAAAAGTGGTCCAACTGACAGTCAAAAGAGTGAAGGAGAATGGCTAGTCTAGGTCTTATGATGGACTGGCAAAAATTAAGGAGATAGATATTGCAGAACCCGAGGAGGATCCCAAACCTGTCTACATTCCTAATGACTTAATTGCTTCTGGTGAAGAGAATAAGAGCTCATTGCTCTCTTAAAAGAATTAAAGGATTGTTTTGCTTGGAAATATACTGAAATGAAGGGTGTACCACCCAAGGTGGTTCAACACACTATTTCGATCATGGAGGGATTGAAAGCATCCAGGAAAAAACCTTATCAGATGAATCCTAAATATGCAGCTATCATAAAGGAGGAAATCGATAAACTCATAGTAGTTGTGGATTTCATCTATGAGATTAAGCACATAGATTGGCTATCACCAATCATGATCGTATCGAAAAAGAATGGGAAGCTAAGAGTTTACATTGATCTCAAAAAGATCAATGTAGCTACTACTAAAGACCACTACCCATTACCATATACAAAGCATGTATTAGAACGAGTAGTAGGTGAAGAAGTCTACAGCTTCTTAGATGGGTTTTTAGGCTATAATCAGGTGTCCATTGCACCAGAGGACTAACACAAGATGGCCTTCAACACGATTTGGGGGACCTATGCTCATAAGGTGATACCTTTTGGCCTTACTAATGCCCTTGCAACTTTCCAATGATTGATGTGCATGGCCTTCAAGGACTACTTTTGCAAAAGTGGCTTAAGGTATTCATTCACGATCTTTGCGCACACTCACAATGGACTGAACATCTAGCTTGCTTAAATAAGGTGTTTGAGAGATGATTATATCCCATATCCTTAAACCCTCTAAAATACCAATTTTGGGTCAAACACGATGTTATCTTGGGACACATTGTGTCTAAAAATGGTATTTGAGAGATGTCGATTATATCCCATATCCTTAAACCCTCTAAAATACCAATTTTGGGTCAAACACGATGTTATCTTGGGACACATTGTGTCTAAAAATGGTATTTCCACTGATGAGAGAAAGTTGAATTTAATCATGGAATTATCATTGCCAATAAACTACAAGGGTGTGCAACGGTTTATGGGACACGTTGGGTATTATCGAAGATTCATCATATTCTATGCTAAAAAAACCAGGCCATTGTATAGACTACTCACCGTCTTTGAATAGGCTGAAGAATGCCAAAAATTATATGATCAATTGAAACAAGCACTGGCTAGTGCACCAATTTTGAGACCATCCAACTAGGACCTCGTATTCCATGTGCATATTGTTGTATCAAATTTTGTTATAGAATGCGTATTGGCACAACCTGGGGAATTTAAATTGGATTACTCGGTTTGCTTTGCCAGTTTTGACAATTAAATAATGCAGAAACAAACTATACCACAACTGAACATGAAGGGTTAGCCATGGTATATGCTATTAAGAAATACAGACATTACTTGCTGGCCAATAAGTTTGTATTCTTTGTGGATCATCAAGCCTTATTATATCTAGTGAACAAGCCATGCACCACGGGGAGGATCACATGGACATTACTTCCTAGCCAATAAGTTTGTATTCTTCGTGGATCATTAAGCCTTATTATATCTAGTGAACAAGCCATGCACTGCGGGGAGGATCACACGATAGTTACTTTTACTCTTGGAATTTGACTATACGATCACGTTGAGAAAAGGAACACAACATGTATTGGCAGACCATATGTCAAGGATTCCAAACAGAGAACCTTGACGATGACCTTCCAGATGCATGTCTGTTCAAGATTGATATGGTGCCTAAGTGGAGTGAGGAAATATCTGAATACCTAGCTCATGGTTTTCCACCATATCAACCTTTAAACAAGGATAAGATGCATTGGCTTGTTAAATTGGCTACACCATATCAATTGATTGCAAGAGAACTATAGAACTTGGGCAAAGACGATATTCTTAGAAGATGAGTTCGTCACACGGTGCTAGAAGAAGCACACTCGGGAGGACATGTTACTGGAGAAGTTACAGCTCACAAGGTGCTTCAAGAAGGACTATGGTGGCCTACGTTATTCGGAGACGTCATAGAATTTGTAAAAAGATACAAAGAATGTCAATAATTTTCTATTCCACAAACATAAAGACAGAATGCTACTTACCCCTATAATTGTGAGACAACCTTTTGAGAAATGGGGTATTGATTTTGTTGGACCCATTAGTCCAGCAGTACATCCGTCATCACAAGCTCATTATGTGATCGTGGCCATGGATTATTTCACCAGGTGGGCAGAGATGAGAGCCTCTAAAGAAGCTCATGCTCGAACTATGGCCAAGTTCTTGTATATGAACAAATCATTTCTAGATTTGGCTGCCCACTAGAATTAGTCGGTGATCGGGGTTCACATTTCATCAATGAGGTGATTGAACATTTACTCATGGGATTCCTTGTAGTCCATCAGATATCATCACCTTATTATCCACACGGGCGAATGGCCAAGTTGAAAGCATTAACAAGATTCTATGTGCTATCTTAATCAAGACTTTAAAGGCCAGTCGAACGGATTGGGAACACAAGGTAACTACAACACTATGGGCCTATCATACATCGTATACGATAGCAATGGGATATACACCCTTTCTTCTAACTTATGGCATCGATGTGGTAATGCTTATGGAATTCTTAGTTCTCCAATCCTGCGTATTGTGGTACAAGAAAGGCTCATAAAAAATGCGCTAGAGCTGTCGAGAGGTTGATTGACTTGGAAAAACTTACTCAAACACGTCTAATTACATCACATGGGCTTATGCTCAAGAAACTTTGACGGAAAAATTGGTTTGACGATAACCTAAAATACAAGGAACTAGAAAAGGGGAACCTTGTCCTCATGTATGGTGTTAGAAGCACCAAGAAAAAGAAATTGAAATACCGAGGGTTAGGACTTTTTAGAGTGTCCGAAATCACCACTTAATGGTGAGTCAAAATTGAAACCATCAGTGGAGTAGAAATGAAAGGATATTGAAAGATCCCTGCCCCCTCCGCGCAACGATTCGGGGGTGCTAGCAGTGGAAGTAGCACTTCTTGCACTGGGCAGGATCCCTCACTCGGGGCCTCGCCCACGGATATCCGGACAAGAGACTAATCCCTTGGTTCTTCAAAAACTGAACCCGAAAAAACTTCCCCCTACCCGAAATCACGGGCGATTCCTCCAAAGATATTTATACTCTAACGTAGTCAGGGTCATTACTGACCAAACTGATCCGACCGAACGTGTCTCTTGGTCAGATCAAGGAAGAAACTTGCACTTGGATCATAGAAACCAACGCTTTTTCCCCCATCGAGAAGGCACAGCCGTTGATTCTTTTTCCATAGAACAATTACTATCCAGGATTTATTTCATCTATCCTACTATAACATAATTGAGTCTCATTTTACAGATCCATCAGTCCAACCTCTAACCCCGTCCAGTCCCATGGGTTAGCCAACCGCCCAACCACTGTAGTGATAGGATGTGATAAGATGTGATAGGATGTGATAGGCATCCTATCACATCCTATCACATCCTATCACATCTTATCACATCCATTCACATTCTATCACATCCCATACACCTCTTATCACATCCTATCACATTCTATCACATCCCATACACCTCTTATCACATCCTATCACATCCCATACACATCCATTCACATTCTATCACATCCCATACACCTCTTATCACATCCATTCACATTCTATCACATCCCATACACCTCTTATCACATCCATTCACATTCTATCACATCCCTTACACATCTTATCACATCCATTTTCATTCGATAGTATCCCATACACCTCTTATCACATCCATTCACATTCTATCACATCCCATACACATCTTATCACATCCATTCACATTCTATCACATCCCATACACATCTTATCACATCCTATTTCCACCTTATCTCATCCATTCACATGCTAATCCCATTTAGTAACTTTTTCTAGGTTGATCCCGATAATGGGACTTTTTCTAAATTTTTGCCAATTGCTTAGCCTAATTAAAGGTTCTTTTTCTCGACGACAATTTCCATATTCATTCTCAATTTCTCAAATGAATTATATTCAATATTCCTCTTTTGAATAAAAGAATTCATGGGATTTACAGAAATCAATTCTACCTATATTTCCACTTTTGATAAATAATCATAAATTGAATTATACTAAAAATTCCTCTTCTTCTCATTTAATTTCTTGGATCTCAAATACCATGTGAATTCCTCTTTTTGCATTTAATTAATTGCATTCCAATGTCATGGGTATTCCTCTTTTATCTCATCAAATATTTCTCATAAAGTAAAAATAAAATATCCATTAATTCAATATGCTAGGAATTTCTCTTTTCCCATCTAAATGATGGAATTCCAAATGTCATAGGAATTCCTCTTTTAACATTTAAATATTTCTCATAGATAAAATAAATTTATCTAAATTTCATCTTTGAATTTGATTAAAATACTCATTAATTCCAATATGCTAGGAATTTCTCTTTTCCCATCTCAATGATGGAATTCCAAATATCATAGGAATTCCTCTTTTAACATATAAATATTTCTCATAGATAAAATAAATTTATCTAAAATTCATCTTTGAATTTAAATAAAATATCCATTAATTTCAATATGCTAAAAATTACACTTTCCTCATTTAAATATTTGAATTCCAATATGGTGGGAATTCCTCTTTCATCATTTAAATTTATCTATGCAAAAAGATAAATTTAACTAAAATCCTTCTTTAATTTTTAAATAAAATTTACATTATTTTAGCATCTCAATTTTTCTCTTACTTCATTGGAATACATGGATTTCCATTGTCATGGTGATTACTCTTTTAACATAAAAATGAATTACTAAAAATTTCTCTTTTTTCTAATTAACTATTTATGTATAAACATAAAATTAATTTTTTCATGATTATAATGAGAATCATTCAATTAATCTAAGATGATTAATCCTAGAATATGGTAGGAATTCCTCTTTTCATATTATGAATGAAAATGATTTATGTGTTAATTTTTTAGAAACTTTGCCATAGCTCCGCTGCTATTACTGATAAATCTCAATAATTTGAAAGCATAAAGTTTAGTAATATCCCTATGATTAGAATAACCATTAATTGGATCAATATCCAATTATGGACTTGATTCTTAATTTTTCCATAAATTAAATAGCATAAAAGCATTAAAAAGCCACTTATTTAGCCTCTAATTTGACAAGCATAGAAATTACTTTTAGATTAGAGATATGCTTCATGAGAAGCTTCATTTGAATATAGAATAGGTCATAGGAATGACCATTCTTTGGGGGAGAGAGAGACATGCTTTAAAAAATATTTAATTTAAGCATAAATAGAAATTTATGTGTTTTATCACTACTATTTATTAAAGAACTTCAATTGTATTAAAAAGCCATTCAATTGAATGCTTCTCATTTGGAGATTAAAGAAAAAAGACCATAAACCACATTTTACCTCCTAAATTACTTGATTCTTTGATCAAAGTAGAGGCTCCCAACCAATGAATTGGTTTGGTATGTTGATGAAGACTCCAAGGAAGATTGAAGAGAGAGACAGAGAAGCTCCAATCTCTTCAATTTGTAGAGGATTTTTAGAGGATAATAGAAAATATCATTAATACTGGCATGGTATAGTTCTCATACTTTTTTACAAAGGGCTAAGGATCTATTTATAGGTGAGGGAGGCCTCTAACCAAGTCCAACTAGTTTCTAGAATTTTCCAGGTTGAGTTTATAGGTGAGGGAGGCCTCTAACCAAGTCCAACTAGTTTCTAGAATTTTCCAGGTTCAGTTTGGCTGAATTTGGACAAGATTTGGACCTAGTTTGGCTCCCTTTTGATTTGGTTTGATCCAAGAGAGAGGAGAGATAAAAATATCACAATATTTTTGAGTTTAAAACTCCACCACACATGTGAAATAGGCGCCCCCTTGAAGAGCCCCCTTCTCCTTACCATGGTGTCAAAATTGAATCATTATACCCAAAATATCTCTTTTTTTTAGTAATATTCATAGTTTTTTACTAATAAACCTTGTCCTTAGTCAACTCTTCATCTTATGTGAGCATTTACTCATTTTTGGGGGGTTTTTCTTTTATTCTTCAATTTATCTCCTCCCTACATTTGGATTAATCTTATTGGTCCATAAGAACCTTAATTGGAGCATAATTCAAAAATTTTTGAAAATCTGGACCCTTAGACTAAGGTCCTTTTTACCTATTTTCAATTAATTCTAATTGCACATTGGAAAGTTCTTTTTGAATTTTTGTTTCAGGGGAAACCATTTTAGACACTAGGAGGATTTTTATATCCAAAAATATCTCAATTTTGGATTACCTCTCTCTAGATATTTTCTCTCTCTAGGTCAAAACAGGGTAAACAGAATCTTTCTTTTATTTCAAAGAGGGGAATAATTACAAGATCAGAAGGGGAGGTTCTTACACCTGTACAACTCAAAAGCTAGAGAGAGGAATCTTACTGGTATATCAACGAAAGTAAGCTGAAAAAATATTACACACCCCTGACCCAAGAAATGCTCGCACAAGAGTATCTTTTGAAACAAAAGAAAGAGCTAGAAAAAGAAAAAAATCAGGCACTCTCAAGTGGAAGCCAAGACTAGGGAAGCCAAACAAAGACTCCACTATATGTAAATATGGCTTCACTCACTTTGCTTGAAGAGGATGATCTGGATATTGAACCAGCATGCCTTAATGTATATGTCTCTACAAAGGGTAGTCAAACAAAGAGCATTGCACTGATTGATCAGGATCAATTCATAACTTGATTTCCTATGAAACTTGGGTAGCTCTGGACAAACCCCACCTAGATGCAACTAACGCCCAGGTTCGCAGTGTGCATCTGTCTGTTACAGACCCCATAGGGTTTTTGAATGTTAACATCTCCATCAGAAATAATCCCTTGGTTGGGAAGTTATTTGTTATGCCTGCAGGAACAATGGAAGAGGAGATTATTTTGAAAAGATCCTAGATTTACGCCACCAACTGTATCATCCAATGGGAGAAACGGACAATACAACTCATTGATGGAAATGACACCATGACCATCCCATTATGGAGTCCCTTGAATAAGGAAAAGTAGGAAATTCCATGCGACTTGGAGCCACAAGTGCCAAGCAAAGTGGGAGGATCCACGAAACAGGCATCCACCTCTAACCAACATCACCACTCAAGAGGAATGAGACAAAAGCATTATATGTATCTAGCACGACAATAGTGGATTCCCAAGTCTTGACTTAAAGCCCAAAAATATTGTGATAATGATAACACCTCAAGGGTATCAGGGCAGAAAAACAAAGATACATGCAAGAGCCAAGGGAACCAAACCAGGGAGAGAAAGCAACAACCCAAGCAAGCCTGAACACCATTTGGCATTCAAAAGAGGTGGATAAGAAACAACTCAATGCAGGGATACTATCAAGGAGCTATAAAAGTATGGGTACCAAAGGACAACAGAAGATCCAGTGTAGCATTTACCTCCAAAAGAACAGAAGGGAGCCATAGGCACAAGCAAAATCAGGGCCCATTTATATCAAGTGTCAATGTAGTGCCAAAATTGGTTTGGAGGAAGAAAATCATTCACCCAATTAAACAGGAGAGTGCAACACCACCAATCAAGACATCACCCACCAAAGAGATGAAGCAGGGCCAAGTTCTAGACAAAAGTAACGCTGAAGTAAACCCACATGCACAAGACAATTATCAGGTTTATGAAGATTCGGTAGATGTACTCTGCCACTGGATGGAAGGAAAACTAAGGAGTTCTCACTCAGAACTAAAGCATCTACAACAACAAATACCCCACAAGCTCCAAAGTACCAGCTTGGTTCCCATGGAAATAGGAAAGAGGGAAGGTGACAAGGACAAGTACCTAGATACCAAGCAAATAACTTCAATTTTCAATGGGTACAAGTTAAAGGGTACAAGTTAAATGGTTAAGAATTTCACGCGGTGAAACAGGATCATACATTTCACGTGCTCGGTTCTACTCCTCTAAATGCATATTTTTTGGCCTTGGAATGATTGAGCATATAGGACAACCTAGGGTATCCCCATTTGCATGCATAAGGGAAAGTGAACATTTCACGCCGTGAAAAGCTAGGGGTTTTCATGCCAAGAAATGGTCAAAAGGATCCAACAAATCGCATCTTTCCGCGTGACCTACCCAATTAAGATAGCCGCCTTGTTGATGGGGCAAGATCATAAAAATGATTATTGTTCCCTTTCTTGCACTTTGCATACTCATCTTCTTCAAAAATCATCTTCACCGCTCTGTCGATTGTCCATCGCCTGCGCTCCTTCAGCCCAACACTTCGCTGCCTCTACTTCTCAAGTAGGAGCTCTTCTGCTCTCACATGCAAGTGCTCAATTGTCTATCATCATGCTTCCTCGCTAATAATAAACTCAATAATGATTGCAACACTATCACTTGTTTTCGAGGCTATAATGCTTGCATTCAATTCTTTTCTTTTTCTTTTTATCTTTTTTTATTTGCCCTTGCATCATCTAAATCATGCAATTGAATGCCTCAACTCACCCTCAATAATGCCATAAGAGATCTCAAAGTCATGAAATAGTAGTCTACTATTTCATAGCGTACTGCTATTTCACGGACAAATACATTTTCAACTCTCATGTCTCTGTCTGAAGATTAATACTCGCTAATTGTAATCGATCCCAATAGCTAACAAAAAATACAAACTGACCTACAACACTTTCATGCCATGAACTGCACTCTGCTACTTCACAGACTAACATTTTCACGCCGTGAACTACACTTTGCTACTTCATGGACTAACACTTACTTTCACGCCGTAAACTCCACTCTGCTACTTCACGGACTAACACTTTCACGCCGCGAACTGCACTCTGCTACTTCATAGACTAACACTTTCACACCGTATACTGCACTTTGCTACTTCACGAACTAACATTCTCACGTTGTGAAATGCACCTACACACTTTCACGTCGTGAAAGTCACACTCTGTTGTTTCATGGTGAAGTACTATTTCACGTCATGAAACCCTCACTCTGCTATTTCACGCAACAACACTGCACTTTTGTTGTTGCTCACCGTACTAACACTCTTACCATCATACATCCCCGCTTAAAACATCACTTACATGTTCACATAACAAAAAAAAAAATTTAAAAAAAATAAGCTATCATTTCACGCCAGCATACCACACATGTACCGAGAGCTCCTTCCAGTCAACAAGACTGATGCTCTCTTAATATTGTTACAAATGACTTCCATAGAAGACTCCGACCTAGAGTTTGTGAAGAGACCCTGGTAATCACTCAAGCCATCGCCATCAGATCTGCGGCAAAAAAGAAGAAAAAAACAAAACATGATGCAGCGCTGGACTCACAAAAGAGAGGGCCTCATGACACAAAGCTCACCTATCTTAACCCTTATGCCAAGGACTTGAAGGGGACAATGCTCTAGGAAGATATCCGAACAGATCAACAAAAGATTCTCTTCCAATACCACAGCCCAAAGTGCTTTGAAATTCTGAAGGACATGAATGTACAATACAAGTTAGAAAAGGTGGGATTGGGCAAGATGGATGAGGTACTACCCACCATGAATTTTAACTAAACACTGTGTGTAGAATACCTCAAGTCATACAACAAGAATACCAAATGCGGAACCATCACAAAGCCCAATGGATCCAAAGAGCAGGTACATATCACAGAGAATATGATCAGAGAGGCACTTGCCAATGGAGGATATGTTAAAGAAGATTTCATACAATATGGGAACATCAACAAAGAAGGCGATGAAAGAGCCTATAGTGCCTTGTCTATGATCATGCAGATAAAACCAATGTTGGATAGGTACATCCACATACCTCTTCACAGAATAGCCAAGGTGCATGAGGAGAAGGGAAAATATTGGGCATGGTTCATGCACAAGGAAATGGAACACTACCTCAAGTCCCACCATCTTCACAGAATAGCCAAGGTGCATGAGGAGAAGGGAAAATATTGGGCATGGTTCATGCACAAGGAAATGGAACACTACCTCAAGTCCCACCAATCAAAAGTTTGTGAACCCTACCTCTCCTAATAAAGATTCTTAGCCATGCTAGAAACATTTCGATACCTATGAGCCATCAGGAACAGGATGTCTCACAAACCCAACAGCAACAGGAGGTGATGGCGATTCCTGCACAACTAACAGTAGATCTGAAGTTGCAGCAAGCTATACTCAAAGACACCCAAGAACTCATCAAAGAAATGTCAAAAGGCGCCAAAGAAGGTATGAAACTAGACAAACCAAAGAAGGTATGAAACTAGACAAACCAAAGCATATGCCAAGGCACATTAAAGAAACCACACGCAGAGGCCAGTCTCACCAGGCAACAGATCGAGGACGAGACATGAAGACTGGAAGAAGATGTGGCCAATGACATTGCCGATCCTGTCGATACCTTAAGCTTCACCAAACATTTACCTATGGGGACAAGGGACCCTGCTATTACTGAATCAATACTCCAAACACCCCTTCTAGCCCAGGAACTTTGGTGTTCAAAACCCTATCACCTTTACATGATATAGTAATCTCGGATCTGCCCCCTCAACCGAAACGGGTGCACCACAAGAATAGGAGGAGTAGACATTACCATAAGAAAATGTAGGTAAGGTGAATGAGGAAGCCACATCAGCACAATCAGAACCTGCTCGGGGGGAACAAGAAAAGGAAGCTGACAAGCACAAAAGGCACGAAGAAAGTCCCAGCCCCAACAAGCAAACTTTGAAACCATCCAAGGAGCAAGGTCTTTCTTATAATATTTGGATATTCCCAAAGATGCAGGTACATTCCTTGAAGAAAGCATGGAAGGTATGGACAAGCTGCTATAGCTCCAGTTTCAGAAAACAGACGGCTCGGCCTCTACCAGCTCAAATCTATGGTCACAGGAACAACGAATGTGGTGCTATCACCTCATGACCATTCATTTGCTACATGACAAAAATGTGGAAGTATGGAAACAAATCAAAGACACAACAGACCAATGCAACCTCTAAAAGACTAGCTAGTGGTAGCCGACGCCACACACAAGGAAGTCATAATTAAAAGTTTAAAGACTACCAAAGTCCAAGAAGCAAGTCTGACAACAATGGAAGGGCATAATCGGCTGTTGAACAAGACAATAGTCAAAAGAACCAAGGACAATGAGGATCTCAACACTCAGGTAGAACAAGCTAAGGAACAACTTCAGAAGGAGGTGTCGCACAATAAAGAGAAAGAAGAGCAGCACACATGACAGCTGAGGGACGCACATGCCACATTCCAAGCCAAAGAAAAGGGGTACACCAGGCAAATCAATGAGCTTAAATAAGAAAAAGTTACCTTTGAACAGAAGGTGGCTACTAGAACAGCTCAACAAAGCACATGCAGAAAAGCTAAGGGACCTCAAGGAGGCTATCAGTGCCCAGACAAAGGAAATGGGGCAGATGTTGGTAAGCCACAAACAAGTTCTCGAGCATGTCAACCAACAACTCCACAGCAGCCAAACATTGGCACAGGATTGCCTACAGCAACTCGAGGAAGCTCGAGGAGGCTCAAGCTCAAGCCAACGCCCCCCCACAGGATTGCCAAAGAAGAAGCCAAAAGAAGATACACTGAGCTAGCTGCTTGAGAAGTACAAGAAGTGACAATTTCCACATTCCTCAATGACAAAGATACCCAAACCCAGGAACTATAGCGATAGCTAGCCCTCCAGGCACGCCCTTAAAGGAGTGACCAAACCAACGAGATATGTCAACTCATTGAGCTAGCTGCTTGAGAAGTACAAGAAGTGACAATTTCCACATTCCTCAATGACAAAGATACCCAAACCCAGGAACTATAGCGATAGCTAGCCCTCCAGGCACGCCCTTAAAGGAGTGACCAAACCAACGAGATATGTCAACTCATTGAGCGTGCTTCAGAGATAGGTTCTTTGCCAATGACTCCTCGGGCCCCTCCTCAAACTCTTACCTTGTTTTTATCTACACTAACACTCTCTCTTCTTCAATATGAAAGCAAAAGATCTCAATTTAGGAGATTTAACCCTCATACATCAGAATATGGAAAGGGACGCTGACCCTACATTAGTAATGGGAATATTAAGGGGTGATGTAATTCGTACTAACCCAGTTGACATCTTCTTTTTCCAATTACACCCCATAGTGTTCAACCTTCGTAGTTGGTGTCGGGTAGTGCAACATTTCATTATTCTGGATAACAGTGTCGACAAACTCAAACTATTCATGCCAAATGACATGCCATCCACACCGGCCAACTATGAGGTTGTTGCTTGCAAAGCTACCAATGGGTAATTAGCCATGGGTGGGTTGAGGTTTATGATACCCATCAATATCTAAATCTATCTGAATCTACCTTTTTTATCATAGCTTGGGTATTATAAAACTATATAGAAACCCTTAAATTTGAGCCTATCTATAAATATTGGAGTTCCCATGACTATATCACTAACTATTCGTGAAGTGGCTACAGGTGACGGGCTAATCTTCTACCTTGATGAAGTTCTATCTATTAACATTTGAAGATCAAGTCCACTATCAATGTATTTTCCCTCCATGAAAGCTAGCTGTCAAGCACATTGCAAGATTGCATTAATCATATATGTGACACAAAGGAAGTGTCCCCAGTGGCCTACTCTAAAATGCCAGCAACAACTCAGCCAACTATCAAGTTTTGCAATGCTCTTATCTACAACTTTACTAGTTGTCCACTAAGCATGTATTTTTTTTGAATTGTATAAGAGCATCATCTTTGGTCTTATGTGTCCTCCACTTTTCACACATTGTAATGTGTGCCTCTCTATACTGTGAGAAAATATATTTATTTGTATGGACATTAAGACTATCTCTCTAATGAAAAAGACATGAGCGTTCTTTTCCTACCACCATTTAACCAATGTTTAAACCCTATGAATAGCATTCCAATTAGCTCCGGCTTCATCAACCATCAATCCAATAAAATTTGTAGGCTTCCTTTGATGTTCAACCATAACCAAATTTATATTCTCCCAGAATAAGATATGTGCCTCTTCATCTTCTTCGTTGGACTCGCATGTGAATATTGTTAACAACTCTTGGATGTGGAAAAATAGATAAATTGATAAGTGAAACTATTGACTAGTGCAAGTAAACTATTCATCAATGAAGGTTTCCAATAAGAGGAAACTACTCACTAGGGGTCATACACATGTGCAACCATTATGTGCTATCCCTCAATTCTATGAACATGATCAAAGCAAATCCAAAAGTGTCTCACACCATTGTTGTTAGCATCCATTCAATCCACAATGTCCACCCCTGAGCCTGGACTTGTTGTTAACATCTTAAATATGAAACATCTGTGAGTTATGAGATTGTAAGGGGAAACAACTACCATGGAAGATATCAAAATGACTTTTTCTCTTCAATTCCAAGATTGCTTCTATCCCTTCACCCTATGGAATCTTTCGACTTTGCATGAACCTTTGCTTTAGCCTGCACAAATGTGTATATCCATAAACATCAAATTTTGAAATGTCTTTCTATACTACATAAAAGTACCTGGAATCACCTACTTGCTAAGCTTCAATAATCCTTGGAGCTCTTATGCCATCTCAGAAAATTCTTTCTCAGACATAAGTTCTCCCACCTTTCTATCTTCATCTATAAATGCTTTTAAGATTAATTCCCAACTAATAATCATTTGAATCCTTCTTGGACCTATATTATGGTCTATGTTAATGACTCAAGAAACTAGGTCTTTTGTGTTTCTCAAAGTTTCGTTGCACATTCCTTTTGGAACCTCATGTGTATGCATCCCCCTTTGTATAAATAGTCTAGTGTGTGAAGTGTCTTTGGGCATAAAGCAGTATATACACACACTGTGCATATCCCCACACATAGAGGAACATGCTTACAGAAGAGAAGCACAAGTTTCCAAAACTGCCCATTGCTAGAGAGCTTGTTGGAACAGCCTTCAATAATTGTCCTTTACAATAAAGTTTATTTGAAAGCTACTCCATGCCAGGATTATAACTAATTTTCCTTGTAAAATAAAGACAAGGGAAATTTTTAACTAAGAGAAAAATACATTGAATGTGCCGGTTTTTTCTAACATTGGACTAAACCTAGACCATGGCCAATGCATCACAGGATAACCGCAAAAGATTGCATTTCACATCAATGGGTAAGGCACTAGAGAGGAAGCTTTTATACCACATAGACTAAGTAAGAGCCTTCTATCATTATAGTGTTATGTAAACTGTAATTTCATCCAAAGGGAGTGTGCCTTGTCCCCAAACACAAGCATGGTTTACCCACCTCAACAAACATGGACTAAAGAGTATGCATTAAAATAATGAATAGTAAGTTATTCAATATGTTTGGTCATTGTTTATGCTATTGTCTTTGTCCTTGTTGTTGTCATATATGTATATTCTTATCAATGATTCCCTCTCCTTCTAGTGCTCTATTTTTTACATTATCGTTCTTCCTTTTTTCTCACCAAAGCTAATGTTAGAGAGTTAGAACATAAAGCTTGTCAATCAACTAATATGGTGAGACAAAGACATAGCCAGATCTAGCCATACTATCATTCTTTATTACTATTGTTATTATTACTGACTATTTGTTCTTCTCATTATGCTTCTCTCTTTCTCCATCTCCTTCTCTTTCTTATATCCTTACTCATGTCCATATATAGAGTTTATTCATACTCCTTCTCTTTCTTATATCCTTACTCATGTCCATATATAGAGTTTATTCATACTCATAAATATCATGAAGCTAAAAACAAGCCAATCAATTCAAAGTGTACATTTGTCGAGCCCTAAAAATATAAAGAAGAAGAATTAGAAAAAACAATTAACCTTAAAAGAGCATATGCTCTCACATAGTGTGATTGTCAATCTACCTTGTCTTATCTAAGGTATAGCACATGTAAGAAACAATCCCCACATCAATATGAAGATTAGTATTAAGTTAAGTGAGCTTGGAATGACGTGCTCACTTATAGACACTTGAAATATTTAATTAGAAAGAATATGCAAGTTGTCATTTATTGATGAAATTATGGACACTTTGGCAAAAATGATTTTTTTTAAAAGGAAAGGGAACAGCAACATATTATGAAAAAGATAAAAAAATGATCATCCTTGACAACACTCAAGAACCAATTGCAACAATACGTGAAAGAGTGGATAGAATTCCAGTTAACAATGCTAGCCAAGTACTAGGCAATTTAAAAAACCTTAAACACAACCTGTACTGCCTTATTAAGATCGTTCTTAAAACTTTAGATATTTTATATGTTATTGACACTACTTTTGCTTCCCTTTTATGACAAATTTTGGGCATGCTTATCTTTTCCCAAACCCTAGTCCAGGAATGAAGAAAGCTCTCCGGCTCAAGAGAGGTCTTTCCTCAAGCTTGGTGCTAGTCTAAAGAAGAAGGTGCACTCCTCTCTCTCTCTCTCTCTCTCTCTCTCTCTCTCTCTCTCTCTCTCTCTCTCTCTCTCTCTCTCTCTCTCTCTCTCTCTCACACACACACACACACGCACACGCACACACATGTATAATGATTATCTCTCTCGCTCAAATATCTCCTTTTGTCTTGCTCTCCTATCCTAGCGGGCGACAATGTGGGAGAAGGCAACGCTTGTGGCAGTGCGGCAGGTCTGGAAGGCGACGATTGTAATGCTTGTGAGACGGCCGTCTATTACACCTCCCCAAGGAACTCCACACATTCACCAATGGAATAAGCAATAAACAACAACCATTATAGGGTACTTACCAATGCTCCAAGCTCACGTCCCTTGAGGCTCTCCAAGCTTGCTTGTAGAAGCTCCAATCCTCTAATCTCCACCTCCACTTTGTCATCACGGAGTCACTCACACCACAATGCAAGGCAATCATCCTCTCACTCTCCCACACACAAGCATAGAAGAGGCATATGCACTAGAGTACACACACACACTCTCTCTCTCTCTCATACACAAGACAAGACAAGAGCTCTCATAGCACAAAGGTGGATTGTGAAAGAGTGCACAAAGCGGAAGCAATAGAGCACTAAAGTGTGTTGAATAGAGAGTGCCACAGAAAGAGAGAGATATGGAGCAACTATACTGAATATACTGAAGCAATACAGTCCCAAGCAAGAGACACAAGTAGTCTTATAAGTGAGGGAGCAAAAGATATACAAGACTAGATGAAAAGGTGAGAGGCCAGGGCACCTATTTTATAGGCTAACCGACTGGAGCTGAGGCCAGGCCACCTATTTATAGGTGGGTCGTGCTAGCCAACTAGGAAAATACCATATGGGCTAGGAAAAATCCCAGAAAATTATGTAAAATAGGGGTGGCCAACCCATAATCAAGGGCCATGCAAAAGGGACCAAAAGGACACCAAAAATGGGCAGAAACTGGGGAGGAATGTGCTAACACCCCCTCTCACCACACCAGATGCTAAACAAACTCTCCGAGAAGCTGGAGATGAGGAGCCAAGGAAGCCTGAGAAACCGGCTTGGTGAACAAATCTGTAGCATTCTCCGCTAAAGGACAATACTCCAAACGCAAATCTCGAGCAAGAACCCGTTCACGAACATAGTGATATTGTATCTCAATGTGTTTCGTACGAGCATGAAACTCTAATTGTCACACTAAAGAAGAGAAGATCTGATAGGAGGACAACTAAGCTCCTCCAATAATCTCCACAACCAAATCGCCTCACATGCAGCATAACAAACACCGCATGGTACTCCGCCTCTGTAGAGGAAAGCACCACAGTAGGCTGCTTTTTACTACTCCATGAAATGGCTCCAGACCCGAGTGTAAAAACACAACCAGTGGTCGAACGCCAAGTATCTGGATCTCCAGCCCAATCTGAATCACAAACCATCCAACAAGAGTGCATCCTTGTCCATAGAAGATGCCAAAGTCCAGAGTGCCACGCAAGTACTGAAGGACTCTGAGAGCGCACCGCCAGAGCTACTGACGGGGTTTGGATGAGAAAGAACTCAATAAACTAATTGCGAAACATATGTCCAATCGGGAGTAGGTCAACCAAACCAAATAACTGATGAAAACTCAATAATGTCCCTGATCAATCCTTGGAGAAGCATCAAGTAGAGAAAGCTTCTCATCTCACTAGTATCCATAGGAGAAGATATTGTCTATATCCCAGTCATTTGAAATCTATCAAGAATCTCCCGTGTGTACTTCTGTTTGAGAGAAGAAAATGCCTTCGAGGTTTGCCAAATCTCAAAGCCCTTCGAGGTCTGCCAAATCTCAAAGCCGAGAAAATAATGCAGAAGGACAAGATCCGTCGTCTCAAACTCTGTCTCCAAAGCATCCATGACTGAACGGATCCTCACAGAATAAGAACCTGTAAAGATGAGGTCATCAACATAGACCACAATGATAACAATCAACCCCCTCTGAAGGAAGATATAAAGGTTTGAATCTGCATGAGAACGGCCCAAGCCAAGCTTCTGAAAGAACTCATCAATCCTCGAGGTCAAGAGTGTTAGTGGGAAAATCAAGAGGTAAAGAAGAACGTGAAAAGATACATTTGGCCTCAATTTTGCTAGTAAGGAGATACACTAGGGAAAGGGTTGAAAAGTTTACTGGAGAGGGAAGTATATACATGATATGTCACAGAGGATCCGGGGGTTTCCTCTTGACCTTTCCCTAGGCTGGTGGGTAGAGGTTGGGGGGTTTCACAGTTTTCATAAACTCATGGAGGTGTGTGATCTCTTCTAGGGCTATATTTGGATATTGAATATGTATGATCAAAATCATAAAAGAAAACTATTCGAGCAAAAAGACCTCTTCACCAAGGAAAAGATGAAAATGTTACTAATTATAGTCAGATAAACAACTAATAGAAATGGAGTAAGAAATTCATGATACTAAGTGGGCTATCATGAGAATTCCAAAGACAAGCAAGGTAAAGTGCTATCATTGGGCAAAGGGTCATAAATGTGATGTGTAGCTTCGAGAGGGGGATGTACCTCCATGTTTTTCAAGTGATTGTCAATTGTCACAATGGACAAAAGATAAGATGTGCTATTTTTGCAATACTGATATTAGACATATATAGAAGATTCAAACAATGGTTTTACATCCACCCCCTACTATTCCTGATGTATGGCCCATTGCAAAAGGCACATCCTTGAACATTGGGAAAGCATAAAAGCTTATTCGTGCAAGTTTTAATATTGGTATTTCCCTAGAGAATCTCCCAACATCCACAACTTCACATGGAAAGTTGGTGTCAAGAATTGTTCAGTCTAAAAACAAGGGATGCTGATGAGAAGGAGATTCCACCATTTGATGTGGTAATACAAAAGCAACCCTCATATTCATGTGCTGTATTTATGGAAAGGGTAAATAGCACGAAGACATATCTGGCTTGCAAGCATACATATCTTGTGTTTTTTATGGTGCTTAGGCAAGATGTGATGAATAACCATATGTACATCCATCAAGAAAAAATAGCTCAACATGTTTTGAAGGACATGCTCACAAAAGCTATAAGGAGCTACCCTACTACTTCATATTATGCCAGACTTTCCATTACCTCTCTTGATGTTGTACTCCTTTTTGGTTGATCAAGAATACGTGGTATATCATTGTTTCTTGATGGTAGAAATACAAGTATAGGCATCTCTATGTGGTAGAAATTCCAACTTTTTTACTTTATCATGAAATGTAATCTATTTCAAATAGCACTATAATGTTACTTGTTCTTGCCTCAATATTACCCTTGGTATATTTTGAATGTTGCTTGTTATAAAAGATAGGCATTTCAATAAATATGTGAATCTCATTAGTGTCATCTTCCTCGCTCACACATGGGTAAGTTATCGATAACCCAATCTACTCGCTCGCTCGCTAACCCAATCTACTCGCTCGCTCACACATGGGTAAGTTATCGATAACCCAATCTACTCGCTCGCTCGTGCTCGCTCCATAGATGCACTTCACAAGGGCAAGGGTTTAGCTTTGGATGAGCCAATTGTGGATGGAACATCGAAGGCACCGCCATCACTTCAATGAGTTTAGAGCCAACCATGCTAGATCACATGAGCATCATGGAGGTGATGAATGAGTTTTTTTAAGGGATAAAGGACAAAATTACCTTTACAAAGTTCAAAAGTGAAGGCTCTTCTAATGAATAATTTAAAGAATGAATCGACAACATGGAGCTTTACTTTGAGCTTAGGCCTCAGAGTGATCAAGCCAAAGTGTTATTCACTACATTGCATTTGGGAGGATATGCTCATGCATGGTGACGGCACTTAAATGCTCATGGTTACATGATCACTACATGGGTGGATTTCAATAATGAAATAAGATGTACGTTCATTTCAGCCCTAACCCAAACTAGGATGGTGGTGGAAAAATGGGATGATGTAACTCAAGTAGATAGAACCCAAACAGAGTAACTGCATGCTCTTGTACCTATTGCACCTTAGGGTTTAGAGTGTCTTTTTTGAACCTCTGAGATGTTCAAGAGGTTCTAATGTTGCTTTTGATACTGTAGTGGTTACACCAAAATCCACCTTACTTTTTCCCTTTAGATCAAGTGGTAGCATTATGACTACATGTATTTCTATGTGTATGGAAGAGGACTCACCTCGCTCTTGATGGCTACTTTCTCCTTTTGACCCCTCAGATCCCTTTTCATGCCTTTGAGCCTCTTGTCCTAGGAGAGTGGGAGTGTTGATAACTTGTTCCCTAAGGATTTGCATGGCCCCATACTTCAAAACTTGTTGCAACAACAGGTAGGGGTTACCTACCGTGTACTTATAACCTGCGCAATAAGAACTGAGGTTGTTGAAGATTATATGAGCCCAAAATTCTTTAAGACCTTCTATCACTATTAGGACGACTCTAGAGTTTATCCTGTTATGCCTGTCTATGTACTTGACATGAGTAAGGAGATAAGCCGCCCGGCAAGCCATCTCCACTGCTCTGCAGGATCTGAGATCTGATTAGAGAACTCCCCATGTGGTGACTTACTCCACTTATTCATGTGTTTACCAATATCAATATTTCCTCTTTTGATTTTGGAGTAGGACACTTCAAATGGTAGGCTAAAAGCTTCAACAATCAGTTTCCTATGCAGCTTAACCTCTATTTCATAGTCTCCAATGGTGACAATATCCACCCCCTATCAGCATCATATGAGTTGAGGAATTCAGTAATGAGGATAGGGTCGTAATGAGAGGATTCCATGAGACTGCCAGACGCCTTTAGTCTCGCCATAACATCCTCTTCTTTTAGCACTGAATAGCACTCTAGTGCATGGTAAGTGAATAGCCAAGGTTCTTAATCAGAGTTCCTTTGAAGTACCCTAACAGATATGTGCTCTCCATTCTCCCCAACATCACCAAGCTAACTAGATGAATAATTATGCTTGGTCACCCATCCGTCAGCATCTTGTAGAGCGACCTATCCCCTAGAGACCTTCGGTATTCTTTTGAGCTCCTTGGGCTCTTCGTGTTGCCTTGACTCCTTGGAAGACGCACCCCATTTCCTTGTCATCTTTGCACTCGACTCGCTACTTACCTGGGTTCTCTGGGACATTCTTTCTACAAACAAAACCACATATCAGTGATGAATTTATTTTATTTATGGTTTTGTTTTCTTTCCCTTCTTTCCATCAATATACAACTATTTACATACAATCAAATCATAGGCATGTGACTAAGATCACACTACAACAAAAAGAGGGGTTAGTGCGGGCGGTTGTAGCGTTATAGCAACGCTTATACCCTAACACTTTTCTAGATCCTTTTATAAAAGCCATCATCGCTATTTTTTTGGCACTATAACCGCCGCTATACCCCACGCTAAAACTGCTGTTATATTCCATGCTATTTTTGTCGCTCATCGATGCTCTTAAAAAACATCAACGTTCGCTATTTTCGCCTCTTAGGTAGTGCTCATAAAAACATCAGCAACACTATTTTTTTCGCTCAACGGTGTTGATAAAAAAATCAGTGTCGCTAATAAAAAAAATGTTATCATCGTTATTTTCACCGCTCAGCGGCACTATGAAAATATTTAGGGTACCCCAGTGTCCCGATGAACTACGCTACACCCTTCTGGATGGGACAAGAACTTTTTGATTTAAAAATAATATCCCCATTGGAGACAAGGTCCAATGGCCCTTTCCCACTTTCTTGCTTTTGAAAGTGGGGTCAAAATCCTGGAGGCGGAAGACCCACGGGATGTATTTTTGAGCTGGTAGGTGCGAAGAGGACAAAGAAATGGTTAATTGTTGTGAGAGGAAGAATTGTGAAATTGTGAGCGTAGGCAGTCCATTTATGTCAAAAACAAATTTGATAGGGTAAAAAAGGTCAAAAATGATTGTCAAATAGGATGGCTATACCTAGTGTAGCCAATATTTGTACTTATTGTATGGATTCAAGGACCTAACCCATTGTTAAGGACACGGAAATGAAGTATCAGGAACAATTCGGACGAGGTTTGGGTAAATACAACTGAAACTATGGTTTGGTGCACAACCATAGTTACATGAAACCGCTTTTTGTGAAAAGCAGGCACTTACCTATATTGGACTCAAACAAGAAAGAGCATCCTATAAGGCAGCAATGTACCAAATGTCATGCTGTAAGGAGTTTTTAATTAAAAAATAGGTTTTGCGTAAAGACAAAAAAATTGTGAAAAAATTCGGTAGTCTCTCCTATATTTTAGACCAGATTTCAATTTTTTTCGAACCAAATTTTGATTGAGTTGTTATATAATTCAAACATGAAAGCAAAAACTTACCCAATTGGATTCAGACTAATCAGTAATTGCTAATTAACCTCAATTAATTGCTAGGATTTGATGGGAAGCTTGTTTATAGCACAAAAAGCTAGAATTGCAACAGAAAGCTAAATAAAAGTATCTTGAAAGCTTCAGATCCAATCATATGAGAGTGATATTGCCTAATCTTATATGAGAATTAATTTAGCCTGTAGTCCATGCAAAATATGCAAAGAAACTAGAAAATTTGACAAAAAAAAGTACAAAATAGCATAAATCTGAGGGTTTTGGCTTACCAATTGTGAGAGTGCCAGGTGATGCAAATTAGCAGGAGAAACCTCTAGAGCAAATTGATTTTCTTCTCAGCCCCTATTGCTCTAATTTGTCAGAAAAATCAGCCCTCTAATGAGCTATGCAAGCCGGTCAACTAGCAGTCCTGGGCTCGTTATTAATAACAAACTATTCTAGATGTGTTTGTAGTGAAATTCATGCAAAGGGGCGAGAGATGGGAAGGCTGAAGCAAAACGAGTTGTTTTGGGTCTTTGTAAGTGAGTTTTTCAATAAAATCTCACATATGCAACAATAGCTTTTTTGGCTCTTTTTAAAAAAAAGAAAAAATTGATAAAAAAATCTCATAAAATTGCAAAAAATAGCTATAATTTTACCAAATGGCTTCAGTAAGAGGTCCATAGTATTTCTTAAACTTACTATCATTAAGGAAACCAACAGTCTCAACTCCTTCAAGAGTCTCAACATGTATAGTACCTTGGGGTGTAACTTCACAAACCCTAAATGGTCCCTTTCCAGTGTATTTAAGCTTTTTCTTTTCACTATACGGACCCCATACATAAGTACAAATTCTCCTTCTTTAATCTCCTTGTCCTTGAGATTTTGGTCAAACCACTTATTTCTATAGTCCTTCTTTATCATTATATTTTACACTGCAAGTTATCTTTCCTCTTCAAGTCATTCTAAAATAAACAACCGATCAGCTAATGCATTACCTAAGTTGGGGACTTGAGGCATTACTACCTCAAGTCCATACACCATCTTAAAGGGCATGCAACCAATTGCAACATTGTATGGTCTGTGCGGCGATAGGCCCATAAAGCTATTGTGAGCTTAGACTCCCGATCACTGCGTCAAGCCTCAACAATCTTTGTCAATATTGAATTAAGAACCATGTTAGTGCTCTTTTCTTGGCCATTTTTCTATGCGTAATATAGTTTTTACTTGCGATGTGCAATCATGAATATGCTAGTGAGATTTTTGATAACATCGTTGTGATGAAATGCTTAATTTGATCACTCCACTAGCTCAATTGGATATCCAAAGCGAGTAATGATGTTTTCATAGAGAAACTTAGTAGTCACCATGCCTTCACTTTTCATGAAGGTCTTTCTTCAGCCCATTTTTTTACATAATCTACTATGGCAATAATGATGATGCATGTTTGTGTGCCATGTGTAGGAGGACTAATAGGACTAATAAAATCTAAGTCCCATTTTTCAAAAGTTTGGTCGACTCAAATAGGATGCAGTGGCATCATGTTCTTCTTCTATGGCTTGGCACAATGTTGGCACTCATCATAACCTTTTACAACAAATAGTGTGTAGTACTTAAAAAGTGTGGGCAACCAGTATCTTGATTGGAGTATTTTCCTGGCAGTAATCTCTGCCTGCAAAATGTCAACCTACTACCCCTTAGTGTGCTTGTTCCATGATCATGAGATACTCATCCTCCCATGGGCAGTGTCTAAGAATATCGTCCTTACCTCTTCTATAAAGAAATCCAACAATTAGCTAGTAAGGCTTGCTCTCTTTTAGCAACTTCCTTGCTAAACCTTTCCTTAGTTCCGTTCCTTCTGGAAGACCATTAGCTAAAAATTTAACCATTTTCTCACTCCACTATGGAATAGCCTCTACCTTGAATAGTGTAGCATCTAGTAGGTCACATCATTGACTCCTATTGGTGCTTCATCATTAGGAATGTGAGATAAATAATCGGCCATGACATGTTTCTTGCTAGGCCTCACAACCACTTTAAAGTCAAATTCAAGAAGAATCAATAAAACTACCTAGTGATTCTTCCTATGAAACACGGTTTGTTCACAAGATACAACAAGGCTTGATCATCAACATAAAATACAAATTTGTTAGTAAAATTTCTTTACACAGCATAAACAATTTCTAACCCTTCATGCTCAGTGGTAGTATAATTTATGTCAATCTCGTTCAATTGCCGACCCTGCAAACTAATGGGATAGTCCAACCTATGTTGTCCTGGTTATGCTAGGACACATCTAACTATAAATTTTGAGACATCAATGTGCACATAGAAGATGATGTCCTAGTCGGGTGCTTTCAAGATTAGAGAACTTGTTTCCAAGGCTTTCTTCAGTGTGTTAGTCGGGTGCTTTCAAGATTAGAGAACTTGTTTCCAAGGCTTTCTTCAGTGTGTGCTTGTTGACACTCCTCGGTCCATATAAATACAACCAATAGCTTGTACAAAGGATGATTTATCTTTGCATACAAGAATAAACCGATGGTAGTAACTAACATAACCCATGAATCTCTGAACTCCCTTGTAGTTTTTTGGTTGGGGTAATTCCAAGATGACCTTGATTTTTCTCTCATCAGCGGAAATCCCATTTTTGAAAACTATTTGCCCAAGAATAACTCCTGCTTCACCCAAAATTGGCAATTATAAGGGTTTAAGGATATGCGATAAAATTGACACCTTTTAAACACCCTTTTTAAGCATGCTAGGTGCTCTTTTCAAGATGAATGAATGCACAAATCATCCAAGAAAGCTTCAAGAAAATTTATTATAAGAAGTCCTTAAAAGAAGTATTCATAAATCTTTGGAATATGGCTAGTACGTTGGTTAGGCTGAATGGTATAACTCTGTAAACATACACACCCTCTTCAATGACAAAAGCTATTTTGGCTTAGTGCTCAAGTGCAATAGAAATCTTATTGTAGCCTGAATATCCATCCAAAAATCTATAAGCCTCCTTGCATGCCACCTATTCAAACACATGTTCTGAATAGGGCAAGGGGTAGTGATCCATGGGTTTGATTTTTTTGCGAGCTTTATTTGGCGAGCTTTTCGGAGATAAGATAGTTTTATGCAAGCTTGTAAGAAAAATGATACATTTTGGTGAGCTTTTATATAGTAAGTATTTATGAAAGAGAAATAAATACATTCACATACATACATACATATATACATGTATATTCTCAAACCTACCTACCTACCTACCTACCTACCTTCCTACATATATACACACATTTGTACAATACATACATACATGCATGCATGCATACTCTCAAACACATACATGCATGCATACATACATACATACATACATGCATGCATACATACATACCTATATACCTACCTACCTACCTACCTTCCTACATATAAACACACATTTTATGTCCAAGAAACTTAAATATAGGCACAAACATACCTATCTATGTACCTTTCTTCCAATGTTTATTTCAACACAAGTAAAAACAAGTATACCTGGCTCATATTTTCTTACAAAAAGATTGAGTTCACATTTCCTTACAAGAAGATATATGGTTGGTACAACTCCTTTACCATAGCATCGCAAGCTACCTACAATAAGACTTTAGAGTACGTGACAGTATACTCCATCCCAAAGTAAGACAAAAATAATATTGGTTCGAATTTTCTTACAAAAAGATTGACTTCACATTTCCTTACAAGCTTAAGTAGACACAAACATGAGAGGCTTGATTAAAGCTTAAGTAGGCACAAACATGAGAGGCTTGATTAAAGCTTAAGTATAGGCACAAACATCCTTGCTTCGAGGACGTGATAGTATATTGTCCACTTCCTCTGGTGATAGTGTCGGTTGATGCATTACCATATATGTAATCCCAAAACTCGCAAGAAGACAAAATAGATATGCTTACATGCAACGTAAGACTTTTCTCTAGATTCTCTTTGCATGAAATCAGGACATGTACACCAAGGTTGTACCTTGATGTGTATAAAATAGTCCTCTCCACTCTCACATGCCAAATGAAAAATAGAGTAGGGAGACGCCTGCATTGCACTCTCATTAAGGACTGTCGCTGTCATGGCCTCGGCACTACCAATCCTCTTTTCTGCTTCTTTGTAAATCCAATGCCTCCACTTGGTTGATCTCTTTGTATTCTGTGTAGCATCATGTGGCCTCTTGTCACTTTCTTTGTTGCCCACTGCTTGTGTGGACGTTTCTCCCACCCCTGACACAACAAAAGGTTCTTCATGAGTAACATCTAACTTGAACCCTGCCTTTACTAATTTCTCTACCTCTTGGCTGGTTATGTCGGTCCCAGCATCCACTTTCCACATATCTGGGTACGATGGCTTGTATATTATGTTTGGATCTACATGCCATGTGTGTGAAACATCTGAAGGACAAAACCACATCATTTGAGCCTTTGGCCCTCCCGGACCAGGATGTCGTCGCTCTGAGTAGAAGCTAGGGGCAACAACTCCAATAGAGCTTCCCTGTATGTATGAGTTGCACTTAAGTCTTCCATCAATACCTCCCAAACATTAGACTTTTGAGTTCAATGGGGTTCGTCTAATGGCCCACATTGTGCGTCCAATGGCCTCTTCCTTTACATGCATTTGTCCTCCGCTCATTGTGCCATAATGTTGTTTAGGATCTTCATGTCCGACATCTTTGTTTCCTCCAGTCATTGGACTTTTTGGTCCTTCCCTTGAAGCATGACTTGCTGCACTGTTTGTTCTAGATCTATCTCCAAAACTTACTCTTCTTGCTGTTCCCCGATTTTGACGATGTCTGCTCTGCATGACATAACCTGGATGATGTGAGCATTGGTCTACTTCCGTTGTCCTCACCCTCTTCCGTTGAACAGTCTCCTTATCTCCATGTAGAGGCCTTGAATACTCATACATATGAGTATTAGCTACTGTTTCATGGACCATGCGAGCCACTTGTGGTGGTGTCGGTCTTGACCTTGCTGCCACCTTGTCTAGCAACTTGCTCAAGCTTGGTCCCTCACCTTTGTGCTTCCCCATCTGATATGCATATTGCTTTGCACTTTGTAGTAAAGCGTTTGCATATCTGAAATGCACGCATCATACAAGCTAACCTTTTCCTTGTATCCTTCACCAGCAAGCCAACTCCCATGTACACTTTCAGATAAGTTTGTTCGAGGGGTTTGTGCTAAATCCACCGAGCTTAAGACCACCTGCACACAAGAGGTTTCATACATGAATTCACAAAATTGACTCCAATGCAAATACATCCATACAACATATCATTTCTCCATAAAATTTCTCACCCCTTGACATGAGGTTGCCCCAATGTGCTATTCGTACTTCCCACCAACTCATCCACGTATCCATCACTGATAGTTTTCCCTCATGAACATGTCCATTTCTCCACCACTCACGAATCTCTTTACTTTTTAAGAAAGCTGACTCCTTATTGGTTGCCAATCTCCATTCTTCACACAAGTCAATATGGTGTTGTCGGCTTTCTGCCTTCACGCATTGTTTAGCATGCTTCATCAAACTTTGTTTCCAATGGAATAAGCATGTTCGCTCCCTGTCCTCCATAATGTTGTGCAGACCCCCATTGAAAACGGTCCTAACTACACACCAATTGGACCCTGCTTCATCAGCCCCGTAAACCCATAGAAGTGTGCGGGTGCATAACCGCATTGCTCCATTGTGCTATTCAGCATTTCCCAAAATAGTACTTGGCTTTTTGTATCCTCCTCCTTCATTTCGCATGTGGCAATTGTCAACAGCTCTTAAACACTATAGGATTTTGGAGAGAATTTTTTTCCATCACCTATCATTCAAGGTAAATGAAAGAAAGGAAAAAATTGAAGTACGTAGTCTCACCTTGGGTCGTAAACATGACAAGTCATTGTTGACCAACCAAAAACTCGATGAGTGTGATCAAACAAAACCCAGGACTTTGACAAGTCACCTCCACTATCACACCGCATGCGATTCACCAAGTCCACGCCTGATGCTGGTCCTCGCAAAGACATCTTAAAGACATAACATTTGTCATCAGGGCCACCTTATCCTGGGAAATGGCTACCTAGTATAAATGAATAGCGAGATCTTCTCTGTATAAGAAGGATGCTATCAAAGCCCTCTCTTGCTGGCATCAATTTTCTTTTCTCCTGGGATACAACGTGTCTAAACCTAAAAAACATAATTTCACAATAAAGAGAGGACCGAATGTAGAAAAATACATCCAAATATAATTAAGTTACAGAATGAATACTCACCTTTGGTTTTCCACAAGAGGGCTCAACTCCTCCAAAAAATTGCAGAGCTCATGATCCCCAATACTTGTAGGTAGCTCATCATTTTGATTCATCATGGAGGAAAACAGCATATCCTTCACAATATCCATCTGTATTTTTTGAGGACCTGCACTTCTCTGGGCTTTCAACACTTGAGAAACAAACATTTTCACGTGCTCCAACATTGACCTTGAAGTTCCTGGCTGAACTGGGGATGTTCATGTAGCCCAGTGTGGAGCATCATTCTTGTAGTAATAGTTGTGTCACGAGGCATTACGTAATACACAATACATCTACACACTTGCACACAGTGTGCAGTTTTGCGACAAAAGTGACAAACTATTTTAGTTTTCGAGGACCTGCACTTCTCTGGGCTTTCAACACTTGAGAAACAAACATTTTCACACGCTCCAACATTGACCTTGAAGTTCCTGGCTGAACTGGATGTTCATGTAGCCCAGTGTGGAGCATCATTCTTGTAGTAATAGTTGTGTCACGAGGAATTACGTAATACACAATACATCTACACACTTGCACACAGTGTGTAGTTTTGCGACAAAAGTGACAAACTATTTTAGTTTTCTCATCCTCTGTCAGAATTCCAATTGCAACCTTTTTTGTCAGATGTCCATGAAAGAAGGTGTTGTTATACCTTTTATTGTTCAAGTAAAAAGGACAGCTGAGCCTATGGCACTCCAAAGTACCAACACAATAGCTAATACGCACGGTACAACTTACAGACATGTTTGATGTTAATGGATGTGTCCATAGGTGACCATCATATTTTTGCTCCATTCCATCCATATTTCCTATTTTGTCATATGTTGGTGGAAACTCTAGGATGGAATCACCATCATAATGTCTTGGCACCTGCTGGACTTGGATGACTCGAGTAACTTTTTCCAACAATGAATGTAGAAGAGAAGGTTGCTCCTTACGAAGAACTGCTGAAAGTATACTCTCTGAAGCAATACATTCATCTTCAGAGATCTTGTGCCTTGAACCTTTTGGATTGCTTGTGCCTTCACCTGGTTGCAAAACAGTTGCTGAGCCATTCAAGTCACTCTCAGAGGAGGAACTCGAGATATGAACATGGGTGTTTTGTGTCCCTAATTCTTTATCCACTGAAGTCTCCAAATGTCGGACATCTTGGGCAATGTCATTAGCACTAGAATCAAGACTATCAGCAGCACTAGAATCAAGACACATATATACATAGCCTAAACTATATTCTCTCTCTCTTTTGAGCCTAAATGTTTAAAAAAGTTTTAAAAGAGCATGAGTTTTCTCTTTTTTGTAAATCACATATTCTCTATTATTTATGTTATTGAAATTGTGTGTGTGTGTGTGTGTGTGTGTGTGTGTGTGTGTGTGTGTGTGTGCGCGCGCGCAATAAAATACATATAGCTTAATACATTTTTAGACATATATACGTGTGTGTGTGTGTGTGTGTGCAATAAAATACATATAGCTTAATACATTTTTAGACATATATACGTGTGTGTATATATGTATCTATCTTTAGGCTATGTATATTTTAGGCCACACACACATATATGGTACACGGTACATGAAGGAAAAGAGGTTAGGGTGTGGATACTGTCAACTCAGCAAGCAGGCGAATGCATGCAGGAAAAGAGGTATGTTCTTTTTCATTTCTTTTCTCTCTGCTGTTCTTTTTTGTTAAAGCCGGCAGAGCAGCTACGTTCGGCTACGTTAGAGGTGTCCCGGGTGGCGGCGGCTACGTTGGAGGTGGAGGCGGAGCCGGTGGAGAAGAAGCATGCATTGCAAGCCTCTCCAGTCCCTCGGCAGAGCCAGGGGATGGTCTGCGCTGCTGGACTGGAGAGGCTGGAGCTACGGGCAATGGAGGCGTGGTTTTGACAATTTGACAGGCGGAGCCAGTGGAGGCGGAGCCGGTGGAGAAGATGGCCGGTGGAGGCGTGGTTTTGGCCATTTGACAGGCAGTGGCGACGCTGGAGGCTTCGATGGTGGAGAAGATGGCGGGCGCTCAGATCCTCGTCCACCACTCGGAAGGTGAGGTTGAGGGGCACACCATCAGAGATGTTCCACCTCACATTGGCTTCGTGTATGTTTTCGTCTATCCAGTAAGGCCCTTACGTCTTGGATGTGAATTGGGTGCAATTCTTTGTAAGCTCTCCAGTCAATGGAGCAGCTGGAGATGGCAAAAGGAGGCTCATCACCACCATCACCACGGCCACCCACCCCAATCGGAAAGACGACATGCTGCACCCCTGATCCCTGGCATACACAAGTTTATATCCATAGCAGGAGGTGGAGGAGGTGGAGGAGGTGGCTGCGGTGGAGAAGATGGCCTTGCAATCAGTGGTTTGCACTAAAGATGGCCTCGTGTAGAGCATGCCTTGCCCCCGTTGCTCCAACCTCTCCAGGCCCCCAGCTCTGCCGGGGGCTTGGAGAGGCTGGAGCAACGGGGGCATAAAGGCATTGAGGTGGCACTTTGAGAGACCGCCCGCGGGGCGAAGCTAGAGGCGGAAGGCGGTGGCTCGAGGATTTTGAAGAACCATTAAATCTTTTCACTTTTCGGATGGCTCTCCCATTTCAAGAAGCTTTATTTGTGTGTGGCTTTTATTTTAACATTGAAGCTTTACCTCCTGTCAATGTATGTAAAACATGTTTCAACCTTATTCGGGCATAGTCTTGCACTGCAGACAAAATATTGAAAGAGGTATATTGCACAATGCTCAGTTCTGTTATGATTTTAAGTTTGTTGCTGTGGCACATGTACAGAGATAGGTATTGTTTTTTTATTCAGCATTAGTGTCTGATATATCCAATAATCATAGCCATGCATTATAAGTGTCGTGCCTTTTTCAACTTGCGTTGAGCACCCTCTTAAATCTAAGCTCCATTGGGGTTGGTTTGGGCATGGTGGATCCAGCACAGTGGGGCCCATTAGTTGACGATAGGTGAATGTTTCTTTCCTAGAGGTTTCTTTGAATAGGGCCTATAGTTACGGCCCGATCTTGGTTTTGGTATCCGGCCTTGTGAGCTTACTGATCTACTCTTTGAAGTTGTGTGCTAGCCTCTAGAGCTTTCACCATCCTGAATGTTTTCTTAGACATGTAGTAAGGTTTGTGTGTGAGGTTGATGTTTTCCTATAGACATGAATTAGGGTGTATGTGTGAGGTTGATCATCTCTATCTGTCATTCAGCTCAAACTTTTTGCTACTCATATTCAAGGCAAAAGAGAGGGAGATGGCTCCAAGAAAAGCAGGAAAACAACAGGCAAAGACTAAGAAAGGTATATGATGTGAATAGCCAAGATTCTATTGAGATTGTGTTTTAATGTTTCAGATATGCTTACTTGGGCTTGGTGTGTGTGTCTTACAGACAACAGGGGATACTCACTTAGATATGGGCGTGTTTGTTTGACTCTTAACGAGGAAGCTCAATCACGGACACCTGTGTCCTCACATGTATAGAGAGGAAACAGAAGCACATAATTCTCTTGTTCATGAGAGGAAGAAGCGCTTGTGTTGGAGAACAAAATGAGCTCACCTCCTGCAACTCACACGGAGATTCCTGAATCTAGTACTGGTCAAGGGGAGACCCATAGAAGGCTTCTTGGAAAATCTATTGAATTGGGATTGCTTTTGGTGATGTATTCACTAAGTTTTTTGTGCAACGCAATTCCTCTACCCCATTGGTCCCTTTATGCAGGCTGATTCCAAATGAAGCCATCCGTACAGTTTCTAGCCAACTTGAGGTGTTTCGTGATTCTTTTGACTGCCATGGTTATGTCGAAGCATCTCCTCCTTTTTTAGTTTCACTTACACGTCCTGGAAGCTCTATGTATTTCGCGGTCACACAAATAGACTTGCAAGAATGGGGACCAAACTGGGTGGTACAACATGACAGATTTGAGGATGAAATCAGAGGAACTGAGTGGGAGGATCTCAGTGGTGGTAAGAAGTTTCTTGTTTGGGATGGCAATCATCGTGTGAAGGCATGGATGTCTCGAGTGCGCGAAGGTATGTTCTTTTGAATGCCATAGAGTGATTTTATGCAACATTAAAAGTAATATATTTTAATATCTTTATTTTGTTTTCTCTAGCTTGGTCTCATAGCCCCTCACGCCATGTCCGGGTCAAATGTCAATTTTTGGTTGTGGACAAGAAGCAAGAAGGAGAATTGCTATTGGCTCTGCGATCTCAAAATGAGTAAGTGATCTCTCTCTACTTAATTATGGACATTGTGAAGTCATTGTTAAGTTCTTGGCTCATGGTTGTCTCTTTACACAACAGATTGTGTGCACTAGTGTTACACCCACATTGTCACATGAGATCTTCATGTTTCAACGATTTGGAATGGCAGACAAATCATCCATATTGGACTACCTTGGTGAAGACGTAAGGAGGTGGGCTTTAATGGAGCTTAGTTTGGAGCGACGAAGTGGAGAGCAATGGTACAATGCTCCAGTTCTACAATCTTGGCACAGCTTGTGTGGAAGGTAGTGTTTGCATTTCCCATCTTTTATTAATAAACGGATTATCAATGTTTTTTAATCGTGTGAGTGATAATGAGTCCTTTTCGTTATACGTAGACATCGTTTGAAAATGCGGTGAAGCAAGCTATATCATGCATTGATAGACATGCCATGGGGTTGCAAGAATATGAGACAAAATGTGAGAAAGCCAGACGTGGTGTAGAGCAAACATTTCGAGATAGAGCGTACAAGATGCTCATAATTGCAAACCCATCCACCAATGGTGATGCATTCTTTCAACTCGTATATAACTATGATTGGTCTAAGAAGGGATTGGTTGCTCTGACCAAAGAAAAGCTCTACACAGTCGCCATATCTCGGATTTCAACTCAAAGGTATGTCACATGTCAATAAACCTCCCTTAACATAAACTAACCTTAACATCTAATCTCTTTGGTATGATGCTGAAATAGGAAGACGGAATTGCTTCAAATGCTTATGACCGGGAGGGCAAAGGACAAGGTAATTTCGGAGATGTTTGGGGATAACAAAAAGACGTTGCTGCATATGAAGAAAGAGTTGTATTGGGAAGAGCTAATAGGGGAGGCGGACTCTATTTTGGAGGGTTTATTGGTATATGATGATGTTATCTACGTCCCACCATTTATGCAATGGGTGCAAGAGGAGCGATCGAAACACATACCATGGGCCTTCCATGAGGTGTGGGCAAAGATTGGAAAAGTGAAGGAAGGCCAAAAGCAACCTGAGGTGGAGAATGCCGCAAAGAGGGTTGTCTTCTAATACCATTCTATTTTTGCAGAAAATACATATACGCATTAAAAAAAATATTTTAGTGCTGTTTGTTTTATTTTGGATATGTAGGTGGGTGCAGCTACTCATTGGCCAAGGTCTAATGGACGAAGAGATGGAAGCAATCAAAGAACAGGTAGATCCAAATTCCTCGGAAACAATGTACCTGAAGGAATGGGTTGAGAGAGGGGTTTCTGATTGGGAATATAAGAGATGTCCTTGGTGGTTGGACTATCCTCTAAATCATGTGCCTCCAAGTGAGGAGCTCCTAGAAAAAGGTACTTTTTTGCTTTCTACTGAATTATATGCATGTAAATGTAAATGTAAATGTAAATGTATATGTAAACCTTCCTACCTATACAAATACATACCTATACATACATATAAATATATATAAACTATCCATATGCATATACATATTAGATACATATACATACAGATATATACATATACAAATACATATGTAAACATATATGTACATATACATATGCATACATAAATACATACCTACATACATACACTAAATTATATACTAAATTCCTACATACATACACTAAATTATATACTAAATTCCTATATGCATGTAAATGTAAATGTATATATATATGTAAACCTTCCTACCTATACAAATACATACCTATACATACATATAAATATATATAAACTATCCATATGCATATACATATTAGATACATATACATACAGATATATACATATACAAATACATATGTAAACATATATGTACATATACATATGCATACATAAATACATACCTACATACATACACTAAATTATATACTAAATTCCTACATACATACAAAGTTCATGTTACATTTAAGATTTGGCATGTTAGATTTTAAAGAAACATTGATAAGTTTTGAAGTTTATTTTGGGATTTTTTAGAAAATGCAAAGGAGATGCTGTCCAAATTTTTTACAAATTTGTACATACATACATAAATACGTACATACATAGTTCATGTTACATTTAAGGTTTGGCATATGAGATTTTAAAGAAACGTTGTTAAGTTTTGATATATACATACCTACATACATATACATATAAATAGATACATATACCTACATACACATACATATAAATAGATACATATACCTACATACATATACATACACATACATATACATAGATACATACCTACATACATATACATATGCATATACACATACATATACATGTACATATACATATACATAGATACATATACATCTACATACATATACATATACATATACAAAAAGGTCTGGGGATTTATACCTTTTTACTAAATTATCTTGATCTATTTCTTGAAGAATTTAAGAATTGCCAATCTGAGCTTGAAAGAGAGCCCCCAGCTCAAGAAGACTCTAGAATACCTTCCCTGCAGCCAACAAACTTGACCTAGTCTCCAGTAGTTGGATCCTCGTGCCGCGTGGCCCCAAAACCATCCACACCACTGTTATCACGAGTGCCACAATCACACCAAGAGCATACATCTACATCGTCTCAAGTGCAACGTGAGAGGAGAACAAAGAGACGTCTTGACATTATGCATGATGTTCAAGAGGGAGACCCCACAAATGAAGATCAAGAGAGAGACCCTCTAGAGCATCTTCAAGAGGGGGAGGTGTCAGGAAAACGTGACATCATGGACATGACTAGTAAGAGTACTTTCCATCGCAAATTTATTTTGAGAAGTGTGTGCTTTCGAAATGCATCTCATTTTTTGTCTTGTTTACTTGCAGGTGAGAGATGTTCTTCACACATATTGCTGGTAGACATCCACACTCTTTCGGAGGGCTCAGATAGGTAAAAAGAATAATTTCACCATATAATTAGTTTTCCAAGTTATACTTACCAAAACCAAACATCATAAATCTTTTATGTAGTGTGGAAGAATTCTTGATGAAGATTCCCAAGGCTCTATCTCATAGAGGTGCTCCCTCAGATACAGTGGCTCGCCTCATATGGGCTGACTTTCCCAGGTTTACAGGTTGTTGATGTAGATACAGATGGGTGTCCCTCATGGAATCAAGTTTCTTCATCATTGATACGTGCCACACTCAGTTTTGTTGGTTTGTTTGTGGGACTGATGAGGGTTGGTTTGTGTGTTTGTGTCTAATTGATCAACTTCCTAAAATATATTCCATGGGAAAGAAAGTTGGATTGGTCATACATCGAACAATGTATGTTCATGTGGAATCAAGTTATTTGTATGAGAATGGAGAACGGGTAAGTCATAATCTCTCAAATATTTCCCTTTATGTATACATGTTATGTGGTATGGATATCCAAACATAATGTTTTCTCGTTATGGTAGGTGGATACATTGGCGCTTAGTATGTTCTATCGAGTAAATTGCCATGTCCCTATTATTGATCACGTGAGGCTAGGCAAAATGTTTCAAAGAAGTTATTCAACGCTCAACGAAATTTCATTTTTGAGAAGAATAAGAAGCATCCATTCCAACGCATGGTGGTCTTGGAGCGCTACATTCGAGGTGGTGCAGAAAGATCTCCTATGTTCTTTAGGTGAGACAATTTTCATTCTGTTCATTTTCATATAGCTACTTTTTCAAAATACTTAGATGCACGTTTATGATTGTATTTCATTGTAGGCGGCTAGTGGAGACCTTCTCAAGTAAAGGAGATGGTGTCTTGGACGTTTTTGCGGGGTGTGGAGGCTCGGGAGTGCATGCCAAGAGTTAAAAAGGCACTATATGGGGATAGAGAATGACATGGAGGTAGCCAAAGCATGTCTGGGAGATTTCTCATTAGGTCGGGATGACACGTAAAAGAATGCTATAATTTGTGGATCAAAAGACTTTGTAATCGAGATTGTCATGGTTTGGAAGTTTAAAGATCGATATATACATTTTTTATCTTTAAAAGATTGTGTTATATATTTAAGTAAGTAAGAAAGTATGTATGTAATGTATGTATATATATGTTAGTGCTTGCGTAGGTGTAGCTCTTGTATGTAAGTATGTATATGTATATGTACGAGGTGCATGAATTTAGATAGGTATATGAATATATGTAATTATATCAATAAGTATGATGTGGATCAAAAGACTTTGTAATCAAGATTTTCATGGTTTGGAACTTTAAAGATCGATATATACATTTTTTATCTTTAAAGGATTGTTTTTTATATTTAAGTAAGTAAGAAAGTATGTATGTATGTATGTATGTATATATGTTAGTATGTAGATAGCTCTTGCATGTATGTATGTATATGTATATTTTGTATGTGTATATGTATGAGGTGCATGAATTTAGATAGGTATATGAATATATGTAATTATATCAATAAGTATGATGTGGATCAAAAGACTTTGTAATCGAGATTTTCATGGTTTGAAACTTTAAAGATCGATATATACATTTTTATCTTTAAAGGATTGTTTTTTATATTTAAGTAAGTAAGAAAGTATGTATGTATGTATGTATGTATGTAAATATGTATGTATGTATGTATGTATATATGTTAGTATGTAGGTAGCTCTTGCATGTATGTATGTATATGTATATTTTGTATGTGTATATGTATGAGGTGCATGAATTTAGATAGGTATATGAATATATGTAATTATATCAATAAGTATGATGTGGATCAAAAGACTTTGTAATCGAGATTTTCATGGTTTGGAACTTTAAAGATCGATATATACATTTTTTATCTTTAAAGGATTGTTTTTTATATTTAAGTAAGTAAGAAAGTATGTATGTATGTATATATGTTAGTATGTAGGTAGCTCTTGCATGTATGTATGTATATGTATATTTTGTATGTGTATATGTATGAGGTGCATGAATTTAGATAGGTATATGAATATATGTAATTATATCAATAAGTATGATGTGGATCAAAAGACTTTGTAATTAATATTTTTATGGACTAGATCTTTAAAAGACTGAAATTTATATTGTTGATCTTTCAAAGCTTGTTATTTATATGTAAGTAAGTTCTTGGTCCTTTACAAAGCTCATAGTAAGTTCATGGTCCTTTGCAAAGCTCGGACTCCTTGTTCATTGCTCCAAAAAGCTCGACAAAAAAAGCTCGCAAAAAAAAATCCCCCGTGATCCATGTGCATGGCAACATTAACTTTCTTAAGATTGACAGATACTTGACGTTTTCCATTTTCCTTAGACACAACCACAATGGGTGAGACCCATTCTAAGTGTTCAATCTCATAGATGAATCTACACTCAATGATCTTGTAAATCTCCTCTTTCACAATGCTTGCATATTTGGGATTCATCAGATAGGGTCATTATGTGGACTAGTTTAGCATCGGCAGTGTGGGTACCATAGGGATGGTGTGTTGTATCACCTCTACGACGAAAACTCTTTTCATGTTGTCATGGTATGTCCATGCAAAGCAATCCCTAAACTTATTAAGGAGAGCAATTAGCTCAACCTCCTCTTCCTTGGTGAGGTCTTTAGCAATGTAGATTGGTTTAGAATCTTCACCAGATTATACCAAGTTTATATCCTTCACTTCTGCAAGTCCTTCAGTAGATCCATGCAAAGCAATCCCTAAACTCCTTGAGGAGAGTAATGAGCTCAAGCTCCTCTTCTTTGGTGAGGTCTTTAGTAATGTATATTGGCTTAGAATCTTCAGCAAATTTACCAAGTTTATATCCTTGAACACTTCCGTAAGTCCTTCAGTAGGTCCATCGTAGACTCCACTCTCCTCACTCATAGCTCCTCATATTGCATTAACACAGCCTTAACCTCAGCCTCTCGTTCCTTTTGGGCTAACACATGGTTTTTGTTCCTTCGGTCCAAATGACTAAGTTTTGGTTGGCTAGAGACTTCCACCTGGGCTATATTAGTTGGGGTGGTTTACAATACATTATTTTTTATAACTCTTCTCCCCAATTATCTATAAACTTTTGATCAACGTCTCTACTTCACTAATGAACTATAACCATTGAGCCATGGATGTTCTTTCTTGCAACCTCTTGTGCGTGCTAATCTTATAATGCTTTTGTTTGTTTTGTTTCCTCAATGTTCTTTTGCTTTGGTGAGAGTCTCCTTCATAAGATTATGTTTCTGTTTCACTTGTCTCCATTTTGCTTGGTTCGGTTTCTCTCACCTGTGTTTACTTTGGTTATGTTTCCATCTCATTTCTAGACTCCTCACCAGAGGTGTAAAATTAGAAGTGTACAAATCAAAATCTTCTTCCCATGTGGATTCAAGCTCACTATATTCCCTAATTCCTCCATTGTCTTATCATTCACAATGATACAACTTTGGGAATTTCATTGCCATCATCCGCTGTTACCCATGTTGATCCTCACCTTCCCCAACTATCTATAATTTCCATCATTTGAATCCACCAATTTAAATCATCACCACACTTCCCAGTGGTGCACAAGCTTATCATGCTCTTGCAATTCTAGATGGGGGAGCGAGATTGAGTATCATCACAAAACAATGTTGGGAAAATTAAGGAAAGCTAGCCTTAGAGTGGACGAACCTCATTGTTAAGATGGCTGATGGAATCATGTCACGAAACATGGGAATTCTGTAGAATTTGAAGATGAAAGTCTTCTCTTTCTACTATTGCCATACATTTGCAATGATAAATTTTACCAAACATGTAGATTTATACAATGTGATTCTTGGAAGATGTTTTATGAGAAGTGCCAATTTGGTACATGTGATTGAGGACACAGATCACATCTATCTATGAAAGGATTCACAAATTTTGAAAGTAGATGTTAGAGGGGTTTTTTGGGAATGATTTGAAAACTACAAACCAAACTTCTTTGTTGCAACTATGTGTAACCCACCACCAAAACCATCACAAGAAGAGAACATCTTGTTTGCTTCTCTTCCAAATGATGATTTTTGCAAGAATTGGATGCATATATTAGCCACGATAGATGTTATTGGGGAAGAGTAGGAAAAGGTTTGTGGAACTTGAGATGAGACGCCAAGTACGACAATGCAAATGTTGGTACCCTCAGTAATGAACCAATCTAAGTAGAGCTCTTTAGATGAGTAGAACTTTGAATCTATTGAAACAAAAGAAGCCTCGATTTCACCACCGCAAGGTTAAAATTTAAAAAATGGCTAAAGAAGAAACATTACCAAGCAAATCAGAGAGCGAGATTCTAAGAAGACCCACAGATGCACAATATCTGAGATACATTGAAGCTATTGAAGTTCATGGTGATGAATTTTCTAAGAATTGGGGAAATGAGTTAAGCAAGGTAATGTTACTAACTTCGCAGGAGAGCCAGACTCAAGGTTAGCAACAAGAAGAAAGCAAAACAAAGCTTTTGGCTAAGGAGGAACGAGAAGCAAGATTTAGGAAGAAGAGACAAGAATGACGAGCCCGATCTATGGAAGGTTCCTAGCCATTTTAAATCCTTTGATGTTGATGAGAGGAATGTAGTTCACCTTGCGAGTACAATGCTCAAAAGGTGATCAAAGAGGATCCTCATATGATGGACCTACAGAGGTGAAAGAAGTGAATATTACAGAGACCCCAAATCTGTTTTCATTGCCACAGACCTCACTCTACAAGAAGAAGAGACATTAATAACTCCTTTTAAAAAAATTAAGGATTGCTTTGCTTGGAGTTATAAAGACATGAAGGGAGTGCCTCCAAAAGTGGTGTAACACACCAACCCTATCATGGAAGGTTCAAGGCTATTCAAGCAATGTCCATACCAAATGAATTCAAAATATTCAGCAATTATAAAGGACAAAATCGATAAACTCATTATAAAATTAAACATGCAAATTGGGTATCACCAATTATGATCATACCCAAGAAAAATGGGCAGCTCCGTGTGTGTGTCTCGACTTGAAAAATGTAAATAGCAACCCATAGGGATTACTCCATCACCATACATAGAACATGTTTTGGAATGGGTGGTAGGAGATGAAGCTTACAGCTTCTTGGATGGGTTCTCGAGATACAACCAAGTGTCCATTGCACCCGAGGACCAACATAAAAAAGGATATAAGATTGAAGACGGTTGTTTATGTGTCCTTTCAAGGATATAAGATTGAAGGCAATTGTTTATGTGTCCCTTCAAGGATATAAGATTGAAGACGGTTGTTTATGTGTCCCTAAAAGGTGTGATTTCAAAAGGAGAATCCTAGTCTAAGCTTATGGCATCCTTGTTGGACATCCTGGATATGTAAAGACATTCATTGTTTGGTCAAGAGGAACTTCTTTTGGCCTGGATTAAAAAGGGATGTATATAATCATGTACGACAATGCTTTATGTGTTAAAATATTAAAGTTGAGGGAGTGAAGATGCGTGGAAGGTTTCATCCCTTGGACATTCCACAGATGAAATGGGAATATATAAGTATGGACTTTATTACTCGTCTACCATTAGTATAAGAGTAGACATATGATTCTATATTTGTTGTGGTCGATGTAGGCTAAATAAATATGCACATATGATTCCAATGAAGAGCATTGGATATAGCCAAGGTATTTCTACGTGAAATATTTAGTCTTCATGGATTTCCCCATACAATCATTAGTGATTAAGATGCCAAATTCGCATCTAGATTTTTGACATCCTTCTTTGAGGCCTTCTTTGAGACAATTAGAACTTCACTTGATTTAAGCACAACTTATTAACCTAAGAGTGATGATGATCATATAAAGAGGTTTAATCAAGTCATTGATTGAAGACACTCTTAGAGCCTTTTTTGGTCATGAGCCAAAAAGATGGTTGAACTATCTTCATCTAGTAAAATTTACTTATAATGCTTCTCACACCATCGAAGTATTGTTATGAGCCCATTTAAGGAACTATGTGGACAAGACTGCCTTGCACCCTTAAATTGGTCAGATCCCTTAAACAAAGTGAAAGTCTCAAAATAGATGCTGGATGAGGTGAATCATCAGATGCAGTTGATAAAGAAAGATATCAGTTGATAAAGAAAGATATCAAGGCTACTCAAGATAGGTAAAAGGAGTATGCCAATGTAAAGAGATCTTCCACAGAATTTGAAGAAGGGGATAGAATACAAACCAAGAGAAGTTCCCTCTCCTTGAGTAAGTATAAGAAGTTATGTCCAGAATATTGGGTACCATATGTTGATATTGTGGAGTATGCCAATGTAAAGCGATAGAATTTGAAGAAGGGGACATAGACTACGAACCAAGAGAAGTTATCTATCCTTGAGAAAGTACAAGAAGTTATGCCCAAGATATTGTGGACCATATATTGATATTCATAGGATTGGATAATTTCAAGCTTATGAACTTCCCTCTCCTTAAGAAAGTACAAGAAGTTCTCTCCAAGATATAAATCTTGTTCAGTTCCTACCATGCCAACTTGGCATCCTTGATGCAAGCAATGTGACTAAACACATCATCACCAAGATTTTGAGCGATAAGGCCCAATGCTTTGTTGTTTTGAAGTGGCTCAACCTCCACGTGCTCATCCTCAATTAGGTGCTAGAGCCCCTTACGCATAAGTACATGGTCTTTCTTTGCCATATGTAAAACCCATCACCATCATTAAATCTTGAGATGCCTTCTACATGCTCCATGATGTGAGAAGGGGGTCTTACCTTGAGCCTTCGTTTTAGTGCTTAGGCAGTGTCTAACTCTTTTACAAGTGGTTACGATGCAAATTATGTGCCAAAAATAAACTAGATAAGATGAAAAAACCACTTAAATTGAGCAATGTAGGTGGATGAGATGGATTTTAATGCAACAAAGAGGTACTCATCACAATGGATTCATACTCTAATTTTCTAATTTTACTTTAATTAAGCTCAATTTTTGCTAATTGATTGCTAATGATAGTGATTAAGTACTAATATCTATGATTAACAAGGCCAAAAATGGAGGATGAAAGTGAGAAAATTGATAGTGTTTTTGATGGGACTTTTTGCTTGGCCTTATTGCCCTTGATTAGTTCCTCTGATTAGAACTAAAAAACAAGCTTAATCTTCTCAAAACGATAAATTCGATGTTTAGGCTTGATTGGTTTTTTGGCCATGATCACTGCACCAATGCATAAAAAAGGCTTAAAGTTGGGTTGTGTGGGTAGCTTAGGGCATTGCTAACCCACAACCAAGAGGGCTTGGGTTGATTGCAAGCAACAATGTAGAATGCATAGAAAAACCAGTCAACGCTGGTAGGCAAAAATCACGAGGTGCATAGCATTTTCTGACAAATTCCTCTAGTGAGTTTGAATGCCTTGAGATGAAGAGTTAGTGGACAAGAGATCTTGGATAATGTTCAAGGGAGTGTGGAGAATGAGTCTTTGCAATCTCAGCCTCTCTTTTGGGTAGAAGATAAGGTTGAGCTTAACTGAGTGCAAGTGGCTAATAAATTGAGATTAGTGTAATGTGATTTTAAGGAGATGGATACTAAGCTATAGGGAGCAAGAACTTGGCTCTGATACCATGTTGAAGCTTGTGGAGAATGAGTCTTTGCAATCTCAGCCTCTCTTTTGGGTAGAAGATAAGGTTGAGCTTAACTGAGTGCAAGTGGCTAATAAATTGAGATTAGTGTAATGTGATTTTAAGGAGATGGATACTAAGCTATAGGGAGCAAGAACTTGGCTCTGATACCATGTTGAAGCTTGTGGATCCAAGCTCCCATGAAGATGGTGAAGATGGTGATGATAACAATTACTTAATCCTACATTAATTAATATATGATTAGTGATAGGCTAAGCTAGGGTGGGTGATACCTAATAACAATTGTGATGAATTAACTAAGCTAATTAAGATTTAGACTCAAGCATAATTAGGTTACAAGATTAAGACTTGTACTCATAAAGAGGCTTGAAGGCTTGCTTCATATTTCATTGCTTGAAATGGTCCCCTTTTATATGAGGAGGTACACTCTTGGGATTGTACATCAATGTAGGATAACACTCTTGGGATTGTACACTCTTGGGATTGTACATCAATGCAGGATAACACTCTTCTCTCTAGCTCACATGTCACCTCAAATCTCAACAAGTGTCACATGTAAAGGTGATTGGGTGGAGCCTATCTACAAAAGAAGCCTCACACATTGTATCTTGTAATGCATATACAATAGAGTATTGTAGAGTGTGCTACTCTCTCTCTCTCTCTCTCTCTCTCTAGCAATGTCTTTCTTAGTGTGGTTGAACCCACCTTAGTTATCATGCTTAATATATGTACTTAACCATGATTAATCTCATATTAGGATTCTTAACATGGTATCAGAGCTAGGATGGGCTCTTGATCATGGTGCATATCTATGTATAGTTTTCTTATTTGTGAGTTTATTTAATTGAGAATTATTTTCATTTTATTAAAAAAATTAAGCACACTCATTATCAGTAGTATTGCATTTGCAGAGAGATTATGCTATTGGTGATTAGAGAGATCATGAAGTTGCCTACAAAGCTGAAAATGGAGATTTTAGCAATATGAAGACCTTTGGAGTCTACATCGTCAAACAAAGAAGCTGCTAAGGAGACAATGGTGTCTCAAGATGAGGTTGTTTTTGCACTCTTGCCTCAAAGTATTTGTCTTAAGCATGAGATAATTCTCAATGTAAAGAAGGGTTGTTGATTTATGGGATGAGAGGATCCCATGGTTCTTTGCAAATGGACAAAGAGCATGTGAAGGTGCACATACTTGTTCAAGTGGTGGAGAGGTGGTTATGGGCTAAGAATGCAGTCCATAGAGATCACCGAAAGAGGTGGAGCTTGATCCTTTAATCATGGGAGATGGGTGAAGTTTGGTGGAGGCCATTTAAGGCTTTTGTAATTGATTTTGCACCTTGGTTTCTTGAGAGAAACTTGTGAAGAAGAACCCTTGAAGTTTTGTATGCAAGAAGAAGCATGAAGAGTTGCAAGTTCATTTGGGAGCTTGCAAGGCCATTTTAATGGCCTTGCAATGCTTATAATCATAGATGACAGTAGAGAGCAGACTTTTAGCGATGGCAGTTGGAATTATAGCAATCAATTAGCTACTAGTGCATAGGTAAGTTTGGGAAGAAGCTGACTTATGCGGGGTCTGCCTTGGGCAATAAAATTTCCCAGTCTAGTTCAAGTGTTTCCTCCTCATATAAAGAGTTATTATATGAAAACCTTGTTATTAAGGAAACCCTATCCTAACGTGTCATGGGAAGTTTCCTATCTGCCAAGCTTGAGCATGGCTCAAGAGTTCCACCGTAGCCACTCGTCTCACCGCCGCCTCCCACACTCGTCACACCGAGGTGGTTGCTCTAATCCAAGGGGTGATGCAAGCTCTCTCACGATCGTGTGGGATCTCCACGGAATAGGATCGCGTTGGTTGGCCTAATCACGAGAGAGAGAGAGAGAGAGAGAGAGAGAGAGAGAGAGAGAGAGAGAGAGATGAAGCAAGAGGGAACAAGTGACTCCCAAACCCTAACCCTAAGTATACCACACATGCTAAATTAGAGTTGCAAGAGAGAGGGGGGGGAGAAAACACTCAACTTCTATTGCACAAATGGGAGAATGAGTTACAAACAAGAGAAATTGGCTTTTATAGTTCCAAGCCTTTTCCCACTAGGCCGCCCAAGAGTAAGTGACCCGGGGCACCCAAAACATAGTTACAAGGCTTTTCTCTATGGTTTGGCCAACTAACCAAGGTCCTCTTGTTTGTCCTTTGAAGCTCAATACTTGGGAGCGTCTTTAAGGTGTTTCCCTCATCAAATGACGGGATTTACAATATAGCATGGGCATCCATTACATAAGTGTGTGGACATAGTTGTCATAGGAATGTGTTAACCAATATGTAGTTAACATAATCCCCTTCCTAAAGTTGATCGTGTCCTCGTGATCGGTGAGGGGTTGTCAAGGCACGTGGGGAAGTGTCACACTTGGTTGGTTCTCCTGTCTCTCCGGAAATGAGAGGGGGTGGGGGAGTTAGTAAGATGGAATGAAGTTAATTAAGTACTGGCGCGATTAAGTATCTAGCAAGTTTGATGGGCTCTTATCTAGTGAGTCATACCATGGACCAGGCTTGCGCCCACCATGGTCCCCCATCCAAAGATGTACCTAGATGGCTGTCGATGATGAAGCTTTATGCGGTGTGTGTGCATAGGAAAGAGCCCAATGAGATTTGCAGGTATTGTGCATGGGCGAGGGCAAAAGGTGTGCCCGTGGTCCTAATCACCTAGAGACTCTCTCTCTCTCTCTCTCTTTTTACATGTGTTTATTGGTCAGCACCCCTAAAGAGGGTTTTTTACTGAGTGGCCCATGTGGCTAGAGTTGTGAGCTTACCTTTAAGTTTATCTTGGAGTCGTTGGATAAGCTTAGCCATGTGTAGCACTACCCCTTGGTTTGGCGACGAAGTCGAGGTGCGGGGTGGAGCCTCGTGGATGAGGCTCCGTGGGTTGAAAGGGTTGGGCAAACTGAACTTTGGAGTGCCCATGGGTCGGGTGTGGGCAAGTCCAGAGGATTTTGTCAAGGAGGAGAGATCTTGCCTGCCCGGGTTGCCAAACCATCTTTTTCAATTGGATAGGTATTGGTGTGGTGCGTGTGGTTTGGGCAAACTATTGAGGGGTATGCCTTGGGAGCCAAATGATGGAATTGCCATCATGGAGGCCTTGGGCTTCTAAAAGACATTTGGGCACCCAACGCTACTGAGTGATGAAGGTCTGTGGTTGGTGAGGCTTCCAGCTTTTTTGTCGATGAGGCTTTGAGCCATGAGGTGGCTGTCGACGTGAAGGAGAGGCTTTTCATTGTGGCTTGGGAGCCATAGGTGTGTGTTGCCTTTATGGAAGCCTTATGCTTTGAGCACATTGGTAGGCACCCAACGTTGTTAGCTTTGTTGTGCTTGGGGTTGTCGAACCCATGGTTGTGGGACCTTTTGTGCGGCTTCTTGGGGAGTTGTGGTGGATGAGCACAAGCAGCATGCTTGGGTAACCACATGCGAGTGCTGCCTCTATAGTAGCCTTGTGCTTGTAATAGGTGGTCAGGGACTAGCCAATGTTGAAGCTGTGTCTTGGGGTTGGTGGTTGTTGGCTTAGTTAGCTTTTTGCACTTGGGTTTTAGAGATGGCCGTCTGGGTTCTATGTAGCCATCATAGAATCCTTGAGCGACAAGAAGATTCTTGGGCACCCACCATCAATTGTCATGAAAAAGATATCAGGTCGGGGCCTGCAGTGTGAGTGGTCGAGGATGTAGAGTTGAGGGGTAATGTCGATGACGAGGCTTGTTTGTCATTGGTGGGTGGTGTCGACAGTTGGCTGATCGACTGGCTTAGGTGAGGCATGGGGTGGGGGAATAGGGGAGACCATCGGGATGAGGAGGGGGCGTGAGGGGGAAGGGCAGTCGAGGGTAAGGATTTGTGGATGATCTTCTCGTGGGGACACAAGAGGACAATGGCCTTTGTGCTTTTGATTTACATGGTGGTCGTTTCTTCGTGCCAATTGATTTAGCAGTGAATGGCATCAATCCACTCTTTTCCAATTATTATCCGGCCTTGGAATGCTCTTGCATCTATAACATGAAATCTGCACTCCAACATGTTATTTCCTATCGAAATTTTAGGAATGAAATTCCCAACACTCATCAGATGCATTTCATGTGAAATTTGAATATAAGTGTTTTCTTTTGTTAGGGTGGGTTTTCCAAAAGCTTTCCACGCCTCCAAGAATATGAGATTGGTGTGGACCATAGGATATATGTGGGCTTGCCACCATTGTAAATCATTCTCAGTCCAATCCATATTCGTGGTGGGTTGAGTTCTGGTGGTAGTTCAGGGGCAGTGGAAGACTTACCAGTTGTTGGGGAGGGTAGACTTACCAGTTGTTGGGGAGGGTGTGAGAATACCCTTTGTGGAAGTAGTTGTTGGGGAGGGTGTGAGAATACCCTTTGTGGAAGTAGTTGGTGGGGGCAAAGGATCAAAGTCAATGCGCTCCCTGTCCCAGATGATCATTGTTACCTTGCCCTGGGGAAGCTTGAGGGTAACTGTGTTGTTAGTTGAGTTAATTATACTTGTAGCGTTTTGGACCCAGCTTCCGCTAAGGATAACTGCTTCTTTTGTTTCACTTGTGGGAACCACATAAAACTTACAAGCCAATGGGTTAGATACAGTATGTATAGTTTGTGTAAAAGACCCAAGGCTTTGTATGCGTTGTCCACTAGGCAATTGAACTTCGGCATGGGCAGTTTTAAGAGAGGGTTTGCCCTGAGAGACCTATGTTTCCCATGGCAAAAGATTATGGCTAGCTGTGGGAGACAACAAGGCATGTTTTCTTTGCATGTTTCTACCAAAGGGGAAATCTATCCAGACCCAAAGGGTGGTTGTTTTAGGTTGTGGAGCTACACTCACACCTAGGGTGTTAAGCGAGGCAATGGCTTTGTAGGGTTCATGAAGGATCTGGCCATTTGGGAGCACAAATTGAGTTTGCGACCTGGGAGGGTGTCAAGTGTAGCAAGGATTTTAAGCCAATCGTGGTGGACTTTGTCACTATTAACAAAAGCGACAGTGCATGACCCGCGCGTCATCAAGGGCTTGATGACAAGCATCACAAAACCAAGAGATCATTGCTCCTAGTGGTGGTCCCAGAGTCTTCGGCAAAGGGAGCATTAGTTGGCCATGGGATGTGAGTGCCAAGTATATAAATTGATCTTAAGCATTTGAGACCCTTTGCGGAGGTAGACATGATGCATGTCCCAGTCATGGATTAGTCGGGTTTTTCTCATGAAGAGTCGACCCAAGATGGCATCATAGGCGGCATTACAAAAGTCCATGACCACAAATGTGAGGTGGAATATCATGTCAGAGACTTTGATCTTGAGGTTATGCACTAGGCCTAGGGGTTTTGCAGAGTTCCTGTCCGCAAGCTTGATCACCAATTTGGTGGGATCAAGGTGTGGTTGGCCCCAGTTTTCCCAACACGTTTGTGTGAGGATGCTTACACCAGCACCTCCATCTAGGATGCCTTTGACCACGTATCTGTTAAAGAAAATAGGCAATGCTGCGTTTGTGTCATCACCTTCAAAGTATTGTCCTAGTACATTGACGTGAATTGTGGGGCACCTTTGGGTTGTGGGTTATGGTAATGGATTAATTCTGGATGACGGGGTTTAGATTTGTTCGAGGAATCTGAGGTAGCGCCCTCCTCCATGGAAGCCTGTAGTTTGTGCTCCATCCAATCCTGAAGGTCATTCCATAAATTTGGACTATCTTTTAACAAGGTTCCTATGGGAATGTGGATTTGGGAGGAAAAGAAGGCAGAGAGGCTGACCAAGTCGCGTTAATGAGTAGGGGCTTCTTAAAGGGCAGGGCCTTGATCATAGGGTGGACCAGCAATAGTATATGAAAGTTAAATTTGTCCTTATTTGACCGGTGTGGAGGCCGAGAGGTGGTTATAGTAGGAGGATAAAATACCTCAACAAATTTGGTGTGTGGACCTCGTGAGTCACTGTCGAACTTTGTGTCAGTGTTCACATTGAGTTGTTCGATGTGTGAACGTGGGATTTGGGCTTAGTCATTTGTGGAATAGACATTAGAGGCGCAGGAGGGGAAAAATCATCATTTGTGAACATCATGTTGGCGAACGAATCTTCCATGGCCTCAAGCGTTTGCGGGGACTCCTGCTTGACCTAGTGTGGAGGTCGAGATTCAATGGGGGACGACGCGCACTCAGGCACTGGGTCAAAGGTTACAAAAACGGGTGGCGATTCAAGGTGAGCCTGGTATTACTCTACCAGTGCTTGGGCCTCCTGAAGACGTTACTTCTCAAGGATGACATTGGGATATGTGGCCATCCGTTTTTCCCATTTGGTGAGTTTTTGGTGGGTTGCACGGGGGAGTGGCAGTTTGGCATGATCATCGCTCCTGGAGGAGGAGGATGTGGTCTTTGTTAAGCCAGTGCGGATGCTAACTCAATCTTCTCCATGGCCAACATGATTAGAGCCTTATTTCTTTTGGGATGTGGCCTTCTTTAGCTTGGCCTACAACCGTGTGATGACATACAATGGGACAGTCGAAATCTTCCCCTATTGAACGCTCAACACATTGAGGGATGGTAGGCCTTCCACTGTGGAATGAGAAACTGATTGCAAAGGGCGATCCTTATAGTAATGGTAAATTCCACAGCCATGACATTGTGGTTGCATTGGCAGATGTTTCTTTTGAGGGCATGTCGCCACTCTATGGGGTCCATGATGGCAGGAGGAAACATACAAGAGGTGGTTTCCTTACGGGTGCACCTATAGTGTGCACAAGTGGTTTAGGGTCCATGTGAGGCTCCAGCAAAGAGAGATGAGGTGTTAGGGGTACCTCGAGGATGGCGGAGCGCATGGGCTCCATAGGTTTAGCAATGGACATGGTTGGAAGCTTTCCATGAGCAATAGGGTGTACCTAGAGAGGCAGCGGTTGGAATGGAAACATTGGTATTGGAGAAGGTCATGGTGGCACATTGTGTGAGTAGTTAGTTTGGGGTGGTGCCACTAGTAAGACTTGGCATGGTGGCCAATTGCGTGGAATAGCTTTCTCGCATGTTATCGAGAAAGATCGCCCATTTGCAGGCCTGATCAAAGGTGGAGGGATCCTTGACCAAAAGGTGGTCGTGAAGCCTTGGATTGTGCAAGCCCAAGAGGAAATGGTCCATTATTTGCTTATCACTCAAATTTTCCCTTGCTTTGCAAATGAGAATCAAGGTACTTCATGTGTGCTATGTAGTCGCGTAATGTTTCCTCAGGTTTTTGTTCCAATTGGAACAATTGGATAATGGGGCTCCATTTGGGCCCATAGGGTGCAAATCTAAGAATAAAGGCCTCTCTCACTACTTTGAAAGCGCTTTTATGCGAGGGTCCAAGGATTGGAACCATTGCACGGCCTTGCCTTCAAGGCTGAGTCCAAGGAGATGGACTTTGGTTGCATCGTCAAAAATTTCAAATGCCAGACATATTTGGTTAAAGACCTCGATGTAGAGTACAAGGTCTTCAACTCCGTGGAATTTTGGCAGAAGTTTGAAAATTTTCGCCCACATAAGTTTTGTATATGTGATGTTTTGTGGGTGCATGTATTGTGACACTCCCCCTCCTAGAGCTTGTGCTAAGCTTGGAATGGCAAATTGTGGTGCAAGGGGAGGTGGTACAAGGGTGGGGTGTGTGAATAGATCCGTGGTGGATAGAGAAGAGGGTACATAAATGTGCTCGGGGCATCTATCCACGCCGGGGTGCATGTATGGAGGGCCCCCACTAGATGAGGGCTCTTCAAAGATCGTTTCGCTCTCCTGCCCAAACATGTGTAGCGTGGTGATCACATGTGAATGTGCAATCGGGGCTGGGGTGCTGCTAAAAGAAATGGAGACATTGGGAGCATGCAACCATGACCGAAAGGTGTCATGTCCATGGTGTGCAAAAAAGCTTTAAAAAAAGCATCAATAGTGTGCGTGGGCCCGAAATAGGAGTTTTAGCTCACTTTTGTCTTGCGTATGAATGCACCCTTAAGGTTAAAAGTGGCCTTTTGAGGCATTTTATGCGTGTAAAAACGACCCTAGTGAGTGGGGAGGTAGACCAAAAGCACCTCTAAAGATTTAGAAATTTAAAAAAATAATAATTAATAATTTTTTGTACGGCCATTCACTTACAAGCATACGCCCGTGGCTTTAGTGTGAAACAGCCGTGGCAAAAAAAAAGGTACTTATTTTTTTGTACTACCATACACTTACAAATGTATGCACGTGGCTTTCATACGGAACGGTCATACGGATTTTTTTTTTTAAAAAAATCTTTTGAATTTTTTCTTTGTACGGCCGTACGCTTACAACCGTACGCCCATGGCTTTAGTATGGAACGACTGCAAGTTGGAATTTGAATTTGAATTTCAAATTGGAGCGAAGTGAGTGGGAGACAATTAAGACCCTCATTAATGCTAGGTAGGTGGGGAAGGGCTAAAGTTAGAGGCTACCTCTAAATTAGTGGATTTTGACTAATTTAGAGGTACTCTAGCTTAACTAAAGATTAATTCTCTTAATCCCACTGTTAATCACTCCTTAACCCTCTTCTTTGCTCTCAAATTACTCTAATTGGTGAGGAGTTTAAGCATGGGGATTTGATAGGTGGATTAGCAATGTTTATGCTAATCCAAAGATGTTAATATCCCAAAATGATCACACTAATTAATCCACTCAAAAGAGAGAAAATTAGACAAAAGAGACCAAATTAGTGCTAATTCTTGCAATTAGTGAACTAAACATAGATTTGAGTCAAGGTAAGTGTTTAAAACACTAATACTACTCCAATTAGTCTAATTGCAAGCAATTAAGCTCAATTTTTAAGTTTTTTGCTCTCTTTAAGTCCACTAATCACACTAACCAATCGATTAGTGATAATTAGTAAAAATTAAGAGATAGTTTATGGTTTTTATAGTTTTTTTGTTTGATTAGTGTTGTATCTAGTAATGATAACCTACCTATGCAAAGGGATTAAGCAAATAAAAAGAATTGAGCTAAAAATTAAGAAAAAATGATTTAGGTTTATGCAAAAACCCTCTTGATTAGGCTCTCTCTAATCACCCAAATCTCAAGTTTTTTTCACTTAAACAAGTGATAATCCTACTCTAAACATAAAGCTATACATGAATCTCAACAAAACATAAAAAACAACCAATCAAAACATCAAAATACAATAAAATTTTAAAAAACCATATGCCAAAGAGCCTACTTGGCACTGGGCTATGGGCTCCATCGGCAAAGATGGCGTAGACAAGTAGCGGATGGTGCTCCCCCCGCCAAAGATGTTAAGAAAACCCTACCCTAACGTATCGTGATAAGTTGCCTATCCGTTGAGCTCGAGCATGGCGCAAGAGTTTCACCATAATTGCTCCATCACCGCTGTCCTCCCGCACTTATTGTCACACCAAGGCAGTTGCTCTAATCCAACAGGTGATGCAAGATCTCTTGCGAAGATCGTGTGGGATCTCCGCGGAAGAGAATCGTTTTGGTTGGCCTAATCGAGAGAGAGAGAGAGAGAGAGAGAGAGAGAGAGAGAGAGGAAGCAAGAGGGAACAAGTACTAATCACTCCTAAACCCTAACCCTAACCCTAAGCACACCACCCATGCTAGATTAGAGTTGCAAGAGAGAGGAAGGGAGAGAACACTCCACTTCTATTACACAATGGGAGAATGAGTTACAGACAAGAGAAATTGGCTTTTATAGTTCCAAGCCTTTTCCCACTAGGCCGCATGGGGTGACCCGGGGCGCCCAAAACATAGTTACAAGGCTTTTCTCTATGGTTTGGCCAACTGACCAAGATCCTCTTTTATGTCCTTTGAAGCTCAATACTTGGGAGCATCTTTAGGGCATTTCCCTCATCAAATGATGGGATCTACTCTATAGAATGGGCGCCCATTATATAAGTGTATGGACATAGTTGTCATAGGAATGTGTTAACCAATATGTGGTTAATACTTGCCCACTTGATGGGTGCATGCATATGGTACATTTTAGAATCTGGCACCTCATTTGACAATACATAGTCTGCTCGCCCAAAGGTAAATGAGCCACGAATGTATGAGCTCTCCATTGAATGTTCAAGACATATCTGGCGATACAATTTCTGCATAGTATGACTTCTTTCATTTCTCCTGCATTCATGATATGGAAAATATCTTCCACAAGATCATTATTGATATAATAAGACACATTGAACAAGCCGAGGCACTTGGACACACGACCATTGAACGAACTCAAGGCTAGAACCAAATCCTGAAGTGTCGGTTTACCCATTCTAGCCTAGGTTTCATAAGAAAAAGGCTAAAATCAGCTCCCATGTCAAGTAAACATAATGAAGGAAATGGTTTGTTCATGGCAAGGAATCTAAGGTACACCCGTCTTGGTGGTATATAATCATTATTTTCCTAGCTGTTGCTATCCATGTGGCTGGTTTGAATTGATAGCCTATTAGATTGTTGTTTCGTCTTCTCAGCACACGAGCTCTAGGTTCTAGCCAAGCTAGCTTTTGTTTCTCTTCTAGTCAAGCTAGCTTTTGTTTCTCTTTCTCCTCTTGTTTCCTGTGTTTAGCTTCATGGATTGGTGTGAGCATGGTTTGCGTAAAGTGGTTCATAAAACCTACAGAATTTGCTCCATTTACATAGGAGGTATTCCATGTAAGGTTTCTGATCTGGCCAAGCTGGAATTAGTGAGCTTACAAATTCTAAATGGACCCATGCCCAACATCTTGATTTCCATTTGTTTCATTTGATAGTATACATAAGTACTAAGCCACCTCCCTTGAATTCTTTTTTGCTCAAGTGGTTGTCAAACCATTTCTTTATTCGAAGCTTTTTAACATACAACTCATAGGCTGCATGAAGTCTAGTCTCATCAAGGTGTTCTAGTTGGAACAACCTTTCAGATATCTCATTGCATATTGCCACTCTTAAAGAGGGCACAATATATTCCATAGGCATGATAGCTTAAAACCCATACACCAAATGGAAGGGACTCATTCCAATAGCAATCTTATAAGCCGTTCTATAGGGGCAAATAGTAGTTGGAAGTTTTCGATCCCAATCATTTATACATTCATTTACTATTTTGGTCAATATGGTGTATAGAATTTTAATAGTACTTATGCTTGCCCATTGGCTTGAGGATAGTATGGCGAAGATTTCCTATGAACAACCATGAACTTAGCCAGATCACCTCATTGATGAAATGAGTTCCTCTATCACTTACAAGATCCAATGGACAACCATATCTTGTTATGATATTCTTGTACAAGAACTTGGTAGTACTTCAAGAATCAGCTTTCCACAGTGGCTCGGCCTTTGCCCATTTAGAAAAATAGCATGCCACCACTATAACGTACCTTGCTCAAGAAGATGGCTTTGCAGCAGGACTGATAGGTCCAATAAAATCCATTTCCCACTTCTAGAAGACTTGTAGAGAGTAGACTACAATCAAGAGCATACAGAGTAATGGCAAATCTTTGGCATTCTTCACACCTCTTGACAAATTTTGAGGCATTACCAAATAGGTTTGGCCACCATAGGCCTGATTGAAGCACTTTTTGTGCAGTGGTTTCCGCACAAAATGACCACTGCTAAGTCCGTTATGAGCTTCCTCAAGGACAACTACATAGTCAGACTTTAGCACGCATTTATGAAGAACTCCGTCCTTGCCTAACCCATATAATTGTCTTGCAATTAGCTGATATGGTGCTGCCAACTTAACCAATCATCTTGCTTATTCTTTAGACAATTCATGGTTCATTGGTAGTCCATTCATTAAAAAGTTCACAATATCAAAGCTCCATTTAGGATGTCTATTTAAAATAGACACGTATCAGGCAAGTAATACCTACAGGAGATTCACCATTGGTTACTTTGGATAGATGATCTGGATGCACATGTGATGATCCTTTCCTTATTTTACAGTGATAGAGAAGTTAAACTCCATAAGGATCAGTAAGCCACCTAGTGATCCTTCCAATGATACAAGGTTTGTTAACCATATAGAGAAGGGCTTATTAATGGTCTACAAAGAACACAAATTTGTTTGCCAACAAATAGTGTCTAAACTTCTTAACTACATAAACCATAGCTAAGCCTTCCCTTTCTGTGGTCGTATAGTTTTTCTTAGCCGCATTCAATTGTCTACTTGCAAAGCTTATAGGGAAATCCATTTTGTGTTCACCTAGTTGGGCAGGTATACATCCAATAGCATAGGCAGAGGCATCAATGTGGACGTGAAAAATCACATCCCAACAAGGAGTGCGAAGAATAAGAGGAGCTGACGACGCAAGCGCCTCCTTTAATTTTTCATAAGATTCTTGGCATTCATCAGTCTAGACAAAAACTATCAAGAGTTTGTACAATGGTCGGGCTATATCAGCATACACAAAGATAAATCATTGATAATAGCCAACATGACCCATAAACCTTTGTACTCCTTTGGTATTTGTAGGAGGAGGTAACTCTAGATTTACTTTGATCTTGCTGAGGTTACTGGAGATCCCTCTCTTGGACACAATATGTCCAAGGATTACGCCATGTTTGACCACTGACACTTTTCAGGGTGGTTGAGAGAGATTCAATAAAGTCTACACCTTAGGAAAACTTTGCATAAACAATTCAAACGCTCTTTCCAAGACGAGTGCACCCCAAGGTCATCCATAAAGATTTCAAGAAATTTCTCTAGGTAGTCCTTAAAAGCAATACAAATAAGTCTTTGGAATGTAGCCGGAGCATTGGTCAAGCCAAAAGGCATGACCCTATAGGCATAAGTTCCCCATTGGGTGATAAATGTTGTCTTATGATGCTAATTGGCAGGATCTATTTGTACTTGGTTATAGCCCAAGAAACCATCCAAGAAGCTATAGGCTTCCTTTCTTGCCACTCATTCTAATACTTGTTTAGTAAATGGTAAAGGATAATGATCTTTAACCGTCCCACAGCATTAACCTTTTTCATGTCAACACACACTCAGAGTTTTCCATTATTTTTGGGTACAACCACAATAGGAGAAACCCACTCAGTATGTTCTATCTCATAAATAAAACTTGCACTGATCAGCTTGTCAATATCCTCTCTAATCAATTTGGCATAATTTGGATTCATAGGACGTCGAATTGGTTGTGCATCATCCATTATTGGAACAGTATGCTTGCAGACTTCAAGGGGAACCCCCATTCATGTTTGAGTATTTCCAAGCAAAAATATCTTTGAATTCCTTGAGAAGATCAATGAGATCCTTCTCTTCTTGTTTTGTCAAGTATGTTGCAATGTACATTGGTTTGGGATCTTTACCAAGGTCCGCAATGTCCACTTTCTTAACCTCAATGTGGCCCTCAAATGAGGGTTCAGAGCCCTCGCCTTTAGTTTGTCGAGCTTCTTCACACTACACAAAGCGCTCACCTACTTTGTAATTCTTGAAGTAATCAGGAATCTTGGAGGCATCCTCTTCCAACTTTTCTTCTTCTCGAGCCTTCCATTTGGCTTCTAATTCGACTTCCTTGAGAAGTTTATTCCTTCTCTTTTGAGCAGACCTTAACTTTTGTGAGGTTTGCTCTTCAGACTCAGAATTAGTAGGTTGATTAAGAGGTGCCGCCTCCATTTTATGAAATTGAACGACTTGGTTCATGTTATCACCTAAGGTTTCAGCCAATTCATCAAAGGATACCATGGCCCAAACATATTGGAGGAAATGCTTTTCATTTTCAAGCTCTGGATGAGGTGTAGGGCTGATAGTAGTGACAGCCCTTTTTCTTATTTTTCTAAGCTTCTTCTTGACTTTTTGAATACGCTTAGAAATTTCGTCATCCGAACTTGTCCCATTCAGGTAAAAAGCAGTAGGATCACCATCTTGCAAAGAAGCAGTCATCATGTAAAGAGATATTTCCTCATTGTTGGCATTTATGAATTTTGTTCCAATCTTGTTTGGAACTACATTTATTGTAGCCAACAGCTGCATCCAGTTCTCACAGTAAGTGGGGTCTGGGGAAGAGAAGCAATCTCTTTTTGTTGTTCATAAACTCCTGCTTCAACTTTCCTTAGATCAATGTCTATTCCCTCATCAATGAGCTTTTTCTGTTCCTCAAAGATTCTGCTTTCTTGTCTCAAAGCTTTATGCTTGTACACCATACAAACACTTCTTTCTGTAGACTCTTCACTATGAGATGTAGTATTTGAATCTAACCTATAAAGGAGTTCGACTCACTGGATGGGCTTTATAACTCACCAAATCTACCCTAATTATTTGTTCATTCTACAGAGGTAAATATTGTTCATACCCCAGTCATGTATCATTCGTAATTGCCTCATAAATGGCCTTTCCAATATTATGTTGTAATTGGTAGGATGTTGGAAATCCATGAATACAAATGTATGGGAAAAGCACATACGATAAGTATCCATAGTCATGCGGCTGATCTTACCAAGAGGCTTGTCAATAAAGCCATTATCCATCTTGACGGATACACCCGTAGGCTCCAAAGGTGGTTCGCTCCATCTTATCCAATAGGATTTGGTTGTAATACTAACACCAGCCCCACCATTAAGGATGGCAAAGACTTGAATTCCTTTGGAGGAAATAGGAATGGTGGCATTAGTATCTTCTCCTTCGTAGTACTCATACTGCCCAAGTTTGTTGATGTGCACCTTAAGAATACTCTGGTCATCATGAGAGTCGGAATTGTCATACCTATCAATGTCAAATTCTCCCTCAGACTCTATGTCCAAGGACTCGCTCAATTAAGCATTTGTTTTTTAACCAATGTTGTACAGATTCCCCGTGTTATGTAAATCATGAATGTATGCATCCGTACCAATCTCGAAAATAACTACAGTTAAGTATATTAAACTTAACTCGATCCACAAGGCTAATAATGCAACACAATTGGATGTACACAAGGTTTTTGTCCTAGCCTTGGCCCTTTATCTCAATCGAATAAGATTCAGGAACTAGTTGTAAGATCCTGTGTTGAATGCTTTCGTGCAAACAAAGGATCCTCAATAGACGTTCATTACATTCCCCGTGCAGTCTTAGTGAACACTTCGATCTTGTTAGTTATTACTGGTCCTTCTCTCCAATTTACTAAAAATAGTAATTAAACTAATGATGTTGGAATTGAACCAAATTTGGTTGGTACTACCGAGTCCAAAGTGTAACTAGAGACTGGGTAGATTCGATTCCATAGAAAGATGCCTGGTTGGCACACAGGAATTACAAGGACTTTCCAACCCTTGGAGGAAGGGTTTTTAACCAACTCGTATTCTCGTACTACTGCCAATAAAATGCCAACTCTGCTTAAGCAGGGTTGTGGGGCCAAGTAAGGGCTACTGCAACCCAAGTGTTTACTCCAAACCAATACTTTACCCAGGAACAACAATCAAGTGAACATGGGCTGAAAATGGGTCCAAAATGAACTAGATTTTCAACCAAGTAAGCGTGTAAGGTTCATTTTTGGAGCGTGTTAAGCAAAGGTCTTAAAGAGTCCAATCCGCACATGGCTTGGTATGGTCATAGTCCACCCTATTGTCAATAGACTTGGTACCCTAAATTATTGATTGGGGTTCCCCTTACTATTTATAGTGGCTCTCTTTTGCCTAGTTGGCCCAGGAAGCTCAAAATGGCAAATTTCTATTTTTTGTAGTTTAGGACCAAACTTGGTAGGGTCCTAATCCTTAGGGTTAGTAACACTGGGCAAAAGTTAGAACTGAGTTTGGATGCCTGGTGTGGCTGTGAGAGCCAAACGTGGAGGCTCTTGAAGCCCCCTAGAATTGCACCTTCCTTCATAGGGTTGGGGTCTTCAAGTAGTCAAAAGTTATCTATAGAAAACAAGAAATCCAAATCTGCAAAGACTGTGCAGAACTGGATTCTCTATCAAAAGTTATTGCAGTTCAGGGAACTGCAACTTTTTAAGGGTTCTTATAGCGTGATTTTTCGAGATCTTGACTATCCCACCATGTTACCCCTTACTTCTAATGGTTAAAAATAAGCCTATATACTCTAGATTGAAGCACAAACAAGCAAAGAATAAAGTCTAGAGCTTACTTGAAGGGTCCCCTTTCATTCCAGGAGCTCGATTCCAACATGCAAAGAGGCTTCCCACCAACACACTTTGTCCTCTATCTTCTAGGTCCAACAATTGCTTTCCTTCCGCGTTCTCCACAAGATCCAAGGTCCCAACCCAACCTAGCCATGCAAAAGACCAATAACTTAGATGAAAGTTAGAAAATTTGACAACATTTTAATACTAAATATGAATGTGGATGCTTTGAGGCTATGCAACAGTGACCCGAAAGAGTATGTTGCTAAATTGTGTGTGCATAAGTGAAGGGCTCAAGAGAACATACCAATGCTTACTATACCTCAATGCTTGTGAATATGCTTTGGTTGAACTCCTCTTGATGCTTTTGTTGCTTATGGTAGAGCCCCACACACATCCAAATAGCACCACTTGCTCACCCAAAGAGTGAGACAACCAAAAGCTTATGCCCTTTGCAAGAGGATTGTAGTGTTTGAGGGGTTTGCATACCCTCAAACAAAATGCATTCTCATGAGCTTTGGCACTTACCTTTACTTACCTAAGTGGTTGTTGAATGTAGGTCTTGTAAAGGATGTGATTGGGCCCTCCAATTATCCCTAAAAGTAGCCCAAAATCAAGCCAACAACATTACTTTAAAAAATGTATTGAGACTTGTTTTAACCCAATTTTGGCATCCTGATTCCAAATCTAAGCTCAGATTTTGGATTGGAGGCCTAATATTTAAGCTATAAATGGATTAAGCTATAAATGGATTAAGCTCACTAATCTATCTTTGTAGAGTAATTAGCAAATGCATTAATCCTTCAAAAATGCATGAAATGCAAGTTTTAATGCATATACTATGCTGAAAATACAAAGCTATTTGATAGTATATGGTTCAATTAGTTAGTTTTAATCCCTAATCCTAAATGGGCTGATTGAGCTCTCTGTAAATGGCTGTGAAACCAAAATACGAAAAATCTTATCTTGCCCAAAATTAATGTAAATGCAGGTTAAAATGCATCTGAATACAAAGCTAATCACTAATATATTAATTAAGAAGCAAGATTTTAGCTTAAAAACATGATTTGGACTAATTAAGCCCTTTATTATGGGCCTACAAAAGCAAAAATGAGTTCTTTTTTCCCTTTTTTCCTTACAGAAACCACACTTGACGCCTTAATCTACTAAATCCACACAAAAAATGAACAAATCTAACACCCTTGAACCAACCTTATCCTAGAAAACAACACACAAAACAAAAATTAAAACAAAACACAAATCTAATCAACCTTTTCCTCTCCTTTTTCCCTTCCTTCCTTCACCTTATCCACATTGTTATGCACACAATGTAGGCAAAAATAGAAGATAATGCAAGAGAAAGCACTAACGGAAAGAAAGCACTAAGATTTGGCTCTTGCCTCCCGAATAGCGGCACCAATGTTAAGTTAATCTCACCACACTCTCAAGAAAACACAAGCAAAAGCATTATGCACTCACCAATGAAGGCTCATCAAGAGAGGAAGAGATGAAACCACTTACTTGTCGTTTGGAGATGCAAAGAAAATCCGTTTAGAGCTTCCCAAGGGAGGCTCTCTAACCGCTTTGAGAAGAGGCTAGTGCCATCTTACCTTCCACCGCTTGTCACCGAATGGTGTTTATGTTGATTCTCTTAGACAACTCCTCTCATAGCTCCATAGCCATGGTGGTGCAACTCAATAACCTGCAAGGCATACTCACACACACTAGCAAGTGGGCAAGAGCACATGAAATACACAAGAGCTCTAAAATTGCACAAGGGAAGTGTGTGTTCTAATTTCTTACATTGTTATTTATACAAAACTTATAAGTGGCCGGGCACCCAAACTTGGGCGATCATTGTGTAAAAATGAGAACTATGCATCTTTACACCTACTAGTATACATGTGTATGTGATGTCGGCATTACACTTAGCTCGAACATCCCTTGTTTACATCGTGATGTGCTCATTTGAGCGGAATAAATCCGTAAAATATTAAATGAAGTGCTAAAAAACCCGCTCGAGTGGTTCAAAAATTACAAGTGACCATTTTGAAATAACTTGTTGTGATGACGACCACTTGCTTTGCTTAGACAACCTTTGAAAAATATGTTGGTGGGCTCGCCTAAGCCAACCGCCCAGTTAACTGCCACCTACATTACCCCCCAAACAAACACCATCTTCACTCCACTCCTCGCCTACCTAGGTCCTCCCTTGTACAAATCCTCTTGCATGCCACCTAGTCCTCATTTGAGAGAGAGAGAGAGAGAGAGAGAGAGAGAGAGAGAGAGAGAGAGGACAAAACTCTACAAATCGTGAGTGAGATGCTATTGTACACATCTCAAAGATAGAGACCCCTCGACTATGAAATGCTATTGTGCACATCTTAACATAGATAGAAACCCCTTAATCATGTGTGAGATGTTTTCATGCACATTTCACAAATCGTGTGTGAGATGCTAGTGTGCACATCTCACAAATAGAGACCCCTTGACTGTGAAGGTGTGCATGTGCAAAGATGGAGACCTTGCTATGGTGTAGACAAGACAGAGGAAGAGTTGCATGCATGGCCACAAGTCTTGCATGGCAAAAAATTTAGATTTGAATGATTTTGAAAAATGCAAGCAAACCTTAGTAGAGAAAACATTCTGAAAGCTGGAATCTTGCAAGTTAATTAATAAATCACGAATATATTTGGAGCCCACTCATTTGAATCTTGTGGTTAGGGCCTCGTCTTGCAATTATTGAAAAGCCCACCGTGATATTTGTACCTAAAACGCTAAAGCCAAAGATTGAAAATGTTGAAGAGGTTTGAATTGCTAGTGCCAAACTATTGAAAAAGCTGCACAAGGTTTGTATTGATGTAGAAGCTGCCAACTTAGAAACACCATTGGTGGCATATTTGAACATCTGTTAGGAGGGTCGTGCCAAAGTAACACCACTCTCCCACCATTGGGCCATCGGTGGTGTTCTTGCAAAGTGCAAGAACATACCCTTAACAGCCAAAGCGGATGGAAATAAGCATGTGAACGTACGGGCATACACATCCGAAGGACACTCAATCACATAACTACCCTCGTCTGCCCTCCCTTTCACAAACGCTAGACGGATGAGCTTATAAATTATTTATTACCCACCAATGACAGCTAGTGGCGATGGTCCAAGTGGTTAGAGGCACGATCTTTACCTGTCGAGGTCAAAACTTTGGCCCCTTCATTCCCCTTGTTTACGTTGCCATGCCGAACAAAGTTAGGCATGATTGGAGGGTCTATAGGATGGCCGTTTGCAGGTGCGTGAAGTAAAAATAGGGTACTATACTGATTCTATCTCGCTTGAAACCACGTGGAAATAGGCCCTAGTCCCACCAAGCTATGCTTTAATACCGAAGTTTTGAAGGCAGCCCAATAAATTATTATTTCGTTTGAAGGGCAAAATTGGACTTAGCATTTTTTTTCTTATAATTTAGTAATTAGCCTTTTGATGGCGCACTCTTTACAAACTCCCATTAGAGGTGCATAAATGTAAGTTATGCACAAGAAGAAACTAAGTTCACGCTTCAAGGAATCAGGGCACCCCTCGCAGTGGTATGGTGATGGGTGGTCTCAGAAGGGCTTCTCAACTTCTCAGGGTTCGTTGCTTTTCTCAGCTGGCTACTTCGCCCAGCAACAGCAACAGAACTGCGTTGGAGAACGCGGCCGAGCTCGCAGGCATGGAGGAGCTCCCTCCTCACATCATCAGAAAACCCACCCATCAACAACAATCTCGTCCTGCCATTGCTAAACCTAAGGTCGATCAGCGTTTTCAGAATAAGACTACGGGGGAAAGCCCTCTTCGGCATAACAGATTGCTCCTGCGCCTTTCACACCTTCAAAAAGGAGACCAGTCCATCCCTATGAAAGCCTTTTACATTTCTAGAAGGTGCCCCCCCGCCTCCCTCCTTTGTAGAATGTTGTTTGTCCCCCCATCTAGTTTAGGGTTCCTTTGCAGTGTGTGCTGTTTCGCCTGGTTTACGGATGAAGACAGGTTTCCTTGGATTTCTTCTGTTTGCCTGGTTTAGGGTTTATTTGCATTCATTTTGTTTGTCTAGTTCAGTTTTTTTTCAGGGGTTCTTTGCAATGATGAATTAGGGTTTCTTGTTAAGGGGTGTAGATCCTTGGAATAATGTTTATGGTTTAGGTCTTTGCGATGACAGGGGTTCATGGTTTTGTGTGAGAGGTTTAGGTTTTAGGTCTTTGCAATGATGTTAAGGGTTTCTTGTATACATGGCTTAGAGTTGAGGTCCCTGGAATAATAATCTTCTTTTGCAGTGGTGTTGTTTAGGTTGCAGGGTTTCTTGGCAATTATGCTGTTTTTTGGTGTACATCTTTGTAACACCTTTTAGTAAGTTAATGGGTTCCTGGCAAGTGATGCTGTTTGCCTGGTTTAGGGTATAGGATCTCTTTGTAATGTTGTTTGCTTAGCTAAGAGTTCAGGATAGAGTTTTTCGCATAGTGCATGGGTTGTAGAATTTCTCTGGAAAGATGATGTTCGAGTGGTTTAAGTTCCAGGAATTTTTTTTGCAGTACTGTTGTTGGCTTGGTTTATGTATTAGTGCACTGGTGCTAATAGTGTAGGGCTGTCCAGTGTAGATTTGAAAGCCTTGAAGGACGAGGCACTTTTGGAAACTATCAACTATTCTCGCACTACCCTTGTTGCGAGATGCAAGTTCTGCTCAATTGGCCCTCCTTATCATCATGACAAACTTGTAAGGGGCTTTCAACTCAACAAGTAGTTAGCTGTATTTTTCGTTATGTTTATTTGGTGCCTAGGAAGTACATTTTTGCAATAGCTCTATGTAACAACCTATTATTATTTTGCTTAGTGCTTGCTGACATCAATGAACTCTTCAAGTGGCAGGTGGGAACCTCATGGACATCGGGCCCTTTCCTTGTTGTTTTTCATTACGGAGCTGCTGTTTTAGTCAATTTTAGATTACAAGAGGAGGAGGAGCTTTATTTGAACCTTGTCAAGAAGCACTGCTTGGAATCCTTGGACCACACGGAAGAAGCAAGGAAAGATGGTACTATACTGTGTACCACCATTATTGCTTATTTTTAGAGATAAGATGACTTGATTTTTTTTTTTTTGGTTTTTTTGTGGCAGTTGCGAATGCTGGTATTTTAAGTGCAATGAATGAGGGTAGTTTATTTAAATATATAGTTCTAATAGTGGTCTCATTGCTTTCTTCTTGTTGGTCCAATTATTGTTGTCTATCGTCTCACAAGCAAAAGTCACGACATTGGGCCCTTCAGTCACCATTCTAATTGGAATCTAATAGAGGCCATTTTGATATGTCCGGTCTTTGCGTTCAGCCCTTGAATCCTCTTCCCATCATTTTCAAAGTGGATGGTGTCCATTACTTTAGAGAAAGCCCACAATTAGTAGGATTTTATGGAAAATTTTATTGGTGCTTGTGGGGGTCCTAGAAGGTAGAGCTACCAGCAAGATCGGTTAAGAAAAACGCAGCAACCATGGCTGCAAATATGAAAACACAGAGGTAAAAGGGGCTGTAGAATAGGCTGAATATGGAAACGCTGAAGCCTCAGTTCAAGAACTGCTGCAGAGAACAAGTACAATAAGGGAGGGGGGGGCAGGGGAGGTATGGCACAAGATAACCGGAAGGGACAGGCAAAAGGGAGCCCAGAGAACTCCAAGAACAAGGCGTGGGAAAGCAAGCCCAAACAGGCCAAAAACGCAGCCTGTTTGGGACAGCTATGTTGCTGCCCAGACCTGAAAAAAAAGTTGCGTGAGAGAGAGAGAGGAAACACATGTGAGAACCTGCTCTCAATATCATCATCCAAAGGAATACATGTCCCGAGCAAGAGGGGAGAAAACCTCGTATGTGAGGGACTGTAGCAAACAATGCTAAGCAAGCGGTGAGAAATGAGGGAGGCAAGCCAGCTATATATATGCCCATGAGTAGGCAGCCGACTGGTGATAAAAAACCTCCACGACTGGGAAAATAGCCAAGACTCCATAATATGTGGAATAATGAGGGAAAATATATGAGGGGTGACCAGCCCCTTTGACTAACATGGTCAGCCCTAGAGGCTAAAATAGGACACCAAATAGGAAGCCAGCAAGAAAGGGATGATGTCTAACAAAAGTGGTGTCAAGATCTTTGACATACTCATATGTTGCAAATATTTCATCGGAGCACCACCTTACCATAAATGATTTCAAAGGGCGCCTTGCCTATGGAAGTATGTACCATATTGTTGTAAGCAAATTCAACCAATGGTAAATATTTCTCCTAGTTTGACTTTCTGTTAGCCACACAATATTTCAACAAATCAAGCACAAATGAATTTGCAATCTCACTTTGTTCATCTGACAATGGATGATAAGCAATTTCAAATTGACGTGTATGAAAGCAAGTGCACAGAATGTATCAATTTTTCCATTGTTATTCTCAACCTTTACAAAACTTACTCTTTAGCCTTCTCTGCACAAGAAGTGTGCACTAACGTAAACTCTTTAGCCTTCTTCGCACGAGAAGTGTGCCAAGAGGTGTCTGCATGTCTGTGTGTTGTGCGAGGAGGAGGACTTCGTTCCCTGTTACTGCATACATAAGAATCACTTCTTGAACGCACTGAATATGTGGTTTTGCTGGGATGAGAAGCAGCACATGGAGTACGGCTAGACAACTCATCTCTTTTGGGAATAGGCTTGTTAGGTTTTTCACATCTTCCATGCCTTCCAAACGAATTGGTTTCTTAAAAACCAAATTGCCTTCAACATCCTTTACCAATACTCACTTGTATACAAATATGCAACTGCCAACTCCTTAGGCTTCTCAATTCCCATTGATTGAGCTATAGCTTCAAAAGCAATCTCGTCAACTATAGCCTCTTTGCGGGCAGCCATAATTTGTTGCACTTGTGGGTCCTCTTTCAAGGCACGAAATTCAGGAGTCTCCCGTCTATAGCGTCGCCCTTGACGCTTCAGAGTATAAAATATGAAGATTGATTTGCATGTTGCTCTTCCCGCCTCTCACGGTTAGGAGCAGGTGAAACATGCTCTTTTGATTACTTGCCATAGCAAGTGTGTTGGCTGAAAATCAGCTTTCTGGGTGTCCACAACGGCCTATTGACAAAGTACCAAACAATGAAAGAAAATTGAAGTTCACAAATACAGGATGCACAGGAGTTGAAGGAAATGATATTCACCAAAAGATGGTTACAAAGCTGGAGTAGGCAGCACGAGGCACATCATAAGTGCAGCCAAGATCCCAGACAATGCAAAAAATGAGATAATAGTAAATACAACTGAGGGCAGAGCCCATGCTTATATACCACCTATTGGACCTAGTCGGCCAGCTTAAAGCAGGCTGACTGGAGAAAAGGTGTGCAAATGCTTGGAACAGTGTCAGAAAAATCTAGAAAAATATATAGATGTCCAGTAAAGATGTAGATGGTCGTGGAGAGGTCCAGAAGGTGGAGATGACCCCTCCATCCTCTTCAGCCCCACTGAAGAGAACTGATACCAGCCCGTGGAAGTAAGTGATCCAAAGTTGGTATGGAAAGCACCTTGGTGAAGATGTCCGCCACATTGTCCTTAGTAGGACAATACTCCAGTGTTAAGGTACCGAGCGCCAAGTAGTCATGAACCATATAATGAAGGGCAATGTGCTTGGACCTTGAATGGAAGACCAGGTTTCGAGCAAGAGCCATGGCACTCTGATTGTTGTAGTAGACAACGGTAGGCAGCTGAGGAGGGACATGAAGATGGCCAAGTAGTTGATGAAGCCACAAAAGCTGTTTGACCATTTCAAAGTACGTACAATACTTCGCTTTTGTTGAAGAATCGACAACTGTAGGTTGCTTCTTCGTTTGCCAAGAAATAGTTAAATTTTTTTAAAGTACTTCAGTGTGTGTGAATCTTGCACCCATAAACCTTAGTAAAATTGAATAAAAAGAATTGTGCACATTTACCACATGCAAAACCCAACAAAACACTGCTTTAGGCCCAAACAGAGCGCACACGCTTCCATTAGGTTTCCAAACATCCTTGGGTCCCATGAATAGTCCAAGCAGACAAAACATGTCACACAAATAAAACAAAAGCCAACACACACATGATTGGAAAATTTTCCCATCTTCTCATCTAGACACATGTATGTCTTCCATCGTGCACAATGCGAAGACAAGAATGTCATGGTCATCATCCATGCAAATCTTGGACACTCACGAGCACCGCACGTCTTGAGTAAACCCATACATGTCATAGACTCATCATGAGTCCCATATACATGTTGAGCCCTAAGAATAGGAGATGGTGAGAGAGTGCCTTTGTGCATCCGATACCCGCTTTACTTCTGGATCTTTATGCAAACTCTTCAATTGGGCATCTTTCTCACGTAGGTTGTTCTTGAGGGTTTCAATCTGAGCATGCATAGCATCAATCTCATTAGTGTCTTGGACCTCCTCTTTATACCACAGGATGACTGTCCCTCTTTTACCTAGTCACCACGATCTTTCCCTTTACTCTATGGACGGCTGTCCCTCATGTGCATAATCACCACGAAATGCATGAGATACAATTTCAGCAGAGTGTTCATCAATTACATGGGTTCCATGGTGTACATTTAGAGAGAGAAGAAGACAATGCTAGAGAGAGTGAAAGTACATGACTCAAAAATGATATGATATTTGATTTATTAATTCAATGAAGTACAAGTCCCTTTTATAAGTACAAAAGGGTTCTCGCTGACATCATAGCTTTTGTCGCATCACAACATAATATCTAGAGACCCCTGTAAGAGGTAGTTCACACACACACACACACACACACACACACACACACTTAAAAGATTGTTCAGATACATAGGCACCCTTACACATACTTAAAGGTGTTCACACACAAACTTGGTTCTTCACCCTAAGAGTGAGTTCACACATAGGACATAGGTAAGACCTTGATTCCCAACACTTTTGATCAAATTATTGGGGATAGAAATGCTTCAAAGCATTTTCACTAGGTAAAAATCCAAGAGATAGCAGCTAAAAAGGACTTCCAAGGGATGGACAGTAGTGTAGCACTCATTTGCTGGCTGATCCAAGAGTTGGAGAAGGAAGAAATCATGCCAAAAAGTACGTGTATGGACTGGTTATGCTGAAAATTGTCTTCCTTTTACCTCCTCATGGAAAAGGCGCCTATTTCCCAAGAAGGGAGGCAGAGGATAAGCCTTTCCATACAAGCCATTTGGCCACCTCAACAAGAGCCACCTCTCTCTTGTAAGTGGAGAGAGTGCCAATAAGCTGTCCATACTCTTTTATTTAAAAGAGTGCTTGATTTATGAGAATTTGGCCAGCCACCATCCAATAAATGCCCAAATCACTTATAACTTGACCGCACAGTCTTTAATGAAGTGTGGATGTCCAAACTCACTTATAAGTTGTTCGGTCGTACTTTAATGAAGTGTGGATCTGTAAAGTAGCAAAGTGAGTTGAAACACAAATAAGCTTAAACAAAGAGTTTAGAGTCACACCTACCACCTGTCTACAGCCCACAAGTGAGCTCAGAATACAGATTCACGTGCATGGTTCACAAGAGGGCGTCCCCCGCCCATAAACTAGACACATAGATCTTGTAGGTAGTAAAACATTTCACGCGAAAACAGTTCAGGCGTGCAAGTATGCCATGCATAAGAATTTATTGGACAATCTCCGTTTTATTTAGCTTGTAGTAGGTGGCCATTGCGGGAGTAGACATTACGTCCCCAGGCAAGCGGAAATATCGTAATTTGGATATGGACGTCGACCAAAATCCCGAGCCTCTCATATCTAGCCTACTGGTCCTTGGTGTGGACATCAATTGCCTACCTTGAGGTGCTACTCCACATGACCCTTTAGAGGTAAGTCTCTTTTCATGTAACTTGTGAATTTGTTTTCCTTTAGCTGGATGTTTCAGTGTGTAGTGTCTTTTGGGGTTTCACATCTCGCCTTTTAAATTGGGAAGCATTTTTCTTTAGCTGCTTATTTCACTGTGTGCTGCCTCTTGGAGTTTGCACATTAGGTACAAGTAAAATACTTGAAGCTTTTTACGAGTAAAGGACTTAATATTTTAAAGAATACTTTTCTTATAAATCAGACAAAATATTCTTTGGGATAAATGGCTTTGTTTAAGTGTTAGATTGTTTTTTCTAGCAAGGCTTTGAAACTTTGCATTTGACAATCCTGTAATAACTCTTAACAGTGTGCATGCAGATTATAAAATAGTTGTACGACCTACTCTAGCAACTTGGAGTCAAGCAGGTTATGACACAATCTTTCTTCAGAAATTGGATCTGGACAATATCAGGGTTGTATGCAATATTCTGGCACAAAGTGTGGCTTTGGAACACCATCTTAGAAAGGTGGGGATTCGTCTCGTCCATCTGTTAGCTCTTCTCCACCTGATGGATGGGAACATCTCTGACAATAACCTTTTATCAGACAAGCTATCAAGTTTCCTAATTTGACTTCTGTATTGCAGGCAGATGGCATGGTTAACATTTTCAGCAAGTTGAATAGTGGATTGGAAGAGACTGGCAACTTCACTATGTCCAGGAAGGAGCTCTTTCAGCTTGTTGCATCCGCCAACACCACACTTGCTGACCTTGTTCTCCGGGTCCGTCTTTTGGACAGGTAAAGTGCCTTGGCGGTCTTGTGAAATTAAGGTAAAGTCACTGGTGCTAGTTTATGTACATGGGGTTGTGGGAATTTGATCTCTGCAATTATCCTTTGCGTTTTGGTGGAGGTTGGTATTAGTAACGGTGAAATTGGTAGTATTTCTAGAAGACTTGTAAGACTGAATTCTAAAGTGCATGCCTTGAAATAAGCAAGAATTTGCTTTGGAGCCAATTTGATAATTTTGTGTGACTTCAATGTTCAAAGTTAGCAAGTTATATAATCTCTCATTTGTATAAGTTATGCAACTGTTTTGCACTTTGAATAATAATTTCAAGCGTTTGAAAGTGCACGCATGCACGCAGTGTGTACATACGCTTACATACACATGCACAGGCGAAGGCTTGATTTTTTGTTGTTTTGATGTGTGTGTGAGAGAGAGAGAAAGAAAGAAAGAAAGATTTTATTAACGTCTTCCAAAAGACCGAACTCGGCCTATGAGACAAATCGGTGTACCTGTATGGGGTATCCTCTCTCATCCCAACAAAATGAAAAAGTATTGAACTAAAAAGCTGAATCTGGGTGTGCAATAAGTACAATGAGTGGTGAAGGGGATGGAGCTCTACTACTAGGAGAATGCAAAGCTATATGCATGGAGTATACAATCATGATATGCAACCTAGCTAGCTCCATCCTGTACCATATTGGGGGTATAAAATGGTATACATCAATGAAGGGGGTGTCCACAGCTCCCTGAAGAACATGCCTGGGTGTGCTCTGAAGCGAGCCAGTAGCTCCGCACCCTCTCTGTGAAACTGAGATCTGATCTCTGTCATCTCTCTCTGGTATAGGCGTGGTGTCCGAAAGCCAGGTGTCCTCTGTCTCCTGCGGGCTCTGAGCATCTCTGCTCTCTGGAGAGTAATTCCTTGCCGTGTAGGGGCTGGGAGTGGGATGGATCTCTGAAAAAATGTAGTAATCTGTGTTTGTCGTCCCCCCTTTGGATGCAATCCGGAACGGGATCCGGAACGACACGTTATCATATTTCAATACACATGAGTAGACAAATATACAATTAAAAGCAGGTAAAAAGAGACAAATATACAATTGAAAGTAGACAAAAAAAGACAAGAATTTGATAGCAAACTCAATGACCTTGTTCATATTTAGAAAACCAGAAGTACAATAGCTTGTACAATGTATAGCCACATAGTGAAAGCTAGATAGCTAAGAACAAAGAAACCTAAAGTCCTAGGTGATATCAAATAGGTGCAAAGATGTCAGCTAGATCATCCATAGATGCATCATGCATTGATGCAGGTGGAGGTGGAGGTGGAGGTGGAGGGTCGTCATCATCCGACTCAGACTGTGGCTCCATATCTATGAAGCTCTCATGGTCAAAGTCACCACTAGCAACCTGGGCTAATAGTCGCAAGTTGGCTGACACATACACAAGGTCATTTGTTCTGGTAGTGAGTAGCCGATTTCTCTTCTTCGAGGCAACATGGCTAAAAACACTCCATAGTTGCTCAATTGGAGAAGAACTTGCATTCTGACTGAGAATGCGCATTGCAAGCCGTTGTAGCTCTGGAGTACCCGATCCGTAGTTCTCCCACCAAAGAGCACCTCCCATAAGTGTCCTATCTTGCTGGGCATCTGCTGAACCAAAATTACCTGTCTTTGCTCTGTACTTTCCCAAATCAATTCTAATCTTGCTTCTCATCGTAGCATCAGGCACCAATCTGGCAAGGATTTTGTCCCAGCCATTTGTGACTTCTTCATCCGATTCTTGGTCTTTGCCTTGAAACTCTGGATCAATCACAAATGCAGCTGCATGCATTGGTGAGTGATATCGGTCCCACCTTGCTTGACACAAACTTTGAAGTTCTGCCTTCTTTGTTGTGTCGAGCTCCAAAGAAAGGATACGCTCCACCATCTTGTCCATGCCCTCATAAACTTTGCCAATGCAAGGTTTTTTCCCATCCACCATACGCAGCATGTAGATAATGGGCTTCGTAATGTTGACAACATGCTCAATCTTCACCCACAAAGGAGCATCCATGATGTGGGTGTAACAAGTTGTTCCTTGTGTGCTACGGGCAGTGGGCCACGTGCTCCACTCATCACTCACTACAAGCTGCTTGAGAATGTTATGGAGTGCAACTAGCCTCTCTAGCATAATAAAATTATATGCAAAACGAGTTTCCGAATATTTTTTAAGATCCAAGTTTGGGGATCTTTTCCTAAACTCGGAGAGGCTAAATGTGTGCCGAGTGATGAATGAAACTATGTCTTTTCCCTTTGCTATGCATGGTGCTACCCATGAAAGACCATCAATGTCTTTCAGAAGATTATTCAAGCCATGTGCAATGCATGGAGTGAATGTGATGTGTGGATACCTTGCCAAAAGAAGGTCGCCTGTAGCTCGATTTGAGGCCTCCCCATCACCAATGACCTGGATCACATCTTGAGGACCCACTTGCTCAATTGCCTCTGCCCATTCCTCCAGGATGACGTCGGCATACTTGCCCGTTGGAGAGGCATCATGGGAAGACACAAAAAATGTGTTCCCTCGAGAGTATGCGATGATGCCATGGATGGAGCGAGATTGGCTATCACTCCATCCATCACTAATGATGGAGACACCGTTGCGTTGCCACCCTTCCTTGACGTTTTGCATGGCTTGCTCAACAGCTTCCTTTTCCTTTGCCAAAAGCGTGGTTCGAAGGCTCTCCGAAGAAGGGGGAGTGTAGGTTGGTCCAAATTCAGCAATGAGACGAACCATTTCCCGAAAATAAGGGGACCTTGCCACATTGAAAGCGATGTGGTCATGGTAGAAGAACCTTGCAATAGCTGCATCCACGGCTTCTCGTTTGCGTGGATTCCAAGAACCCGCAAGAGTTCTTTGCGTGCCTTTGGGGGGTGGTGGTTGATGCACGGAAGAAGAGCCTACGGATGTGGAGAAGTTGCTTGAAGGAGTTGTAAAGAATGATGGGTTCGCAGCCATAGCTCTTGGAGGAGGAGCACGAAAAATCACTTCATTATGCCTAGCTTCTAGCTCTCTCTTTTTCTCAGCTAGATTGACAAGCATGGTTGGATTTCTTGTCCCGGCTCATGGATTAGGTGACCTCGAACTCGGTTGACTCCCCCATGTTTGGTGCTGCCACAATAGCGACATTTCCACTTCCTAGCTCCTCCGCCTTGATTGGCCTCAAGAATATCCACCTCATCCCACCATGACCATGCTTCGTTCTTCTTGGCTCTCTTGGTTCCCTTAGGAGGCATTATATGAGAGAGAGAGAGAGAGAGAGAGAGAGAGAGAGAGATTGTACTTGGCTTTGAGAGAGAGATTGTACTTGGCTATGAGAGAGAGAAAGCTGTCTTGGTTCCCTTATGAGAGAGAGAGAGAGAGAGAGATTGTACAATGTACTTGGCTATGAATAATGAGAGAGAGAGATTGTACTTGGCTATGCACACTGTACTTGCAGCTGCACTCTGCAGGTTTTTATAAGTTCTCAGAGAGCTACGTTTTTTTTAAAACGTTGATATTGACGTTTTTTTTTGAACGTTGCAGGGCAGCCTGGCAGGTCGTCTTTCAACGTTTAAAAAAAACGTTGCATAATCTATTCTTTTTTTCCCATGTTTTTTTTTTAGGGGTCGGCGGCGGCGCTACTTGCAGGTATCCGTTTTTTTTTTAATACAAAGGGTGCCCAAAACGTTTTGGGCACCCGTAACCCTTCTATTCAAAAAAAAAAAAAGAAGGATACGCTATTACGCTGCCGGCGGCCAGAACGTGGAAAAAAAAAACGTTAAGGGTGCCGTTTCGCGAATCAGGGAAAAAAAAATAAAAAAAGCGTTCCTCCACGTTCTGCCGTTCCCAAGTTCCATTCCTCCACGTTCCCCCGTTCCACACCAATGGAACGGCGTTCCCATGTGACTATGCTGTAATGATGTCTCTCTGTGCGCTGTATGTCTAGAATGAATCTCCCCAGTATGCGCTGGTCTGTTGCCTCAAAGATCTGGCGTAGGGAATGTGGCTCTCTGAATAAAATGGGATCTCTCTCTCTGATGGCTGTATATGCTCTGCATCTGCATACATAATGCTCCTCACTCTCCACCTCCTCTCTGCACAATCTGCATACCCTCTCCTCTCGGGGGATCCATGTTGCTCTGCCAGTCTCAATCTCCAATCGGTGTGATGAAACTCTAAGCTGACCAATAGCCACTCGGGAGCTGTGTGGTAAAAAGCCCTCCATGTATCTAGGCCTCTCTATAAATCCATCATCAGTGATACTCATGAAGTGATCTCTGTAGTATAGCATCTTCGGTGGAAGAGGCTGTGTAGGCGATATCCATGTCTCTCGTGTATAGAGCTGCCATAGACCCTGTCTCAATACTCTGTTCCTCTCACTATGTGAGAGACGGATATGTGGTGCATCCCTGTCATACTGGAATGGTGGTAGATGATCCATGTCTAGGCCATGCTGCGAGAACCAATGTGTGACCTGTGCATACCATGATCCTCTGTCCCTTGCCTCAGCTAGCTGTCTAGATGCCTCAAAAGCTCTGTATGACAATCTGTCCTCTGGCATCTCTCTGAATCTGTCTAGCAGGCATATAGTCTGGAATATGGCCTCTACCATCATAGGAGGCGCAGCAAACTGAGCTCGGATAATGTCATGAGGTATTGACGGTTTGCTGCGTATCATGCGTGCCATCATGAGAGCCTGTGGTCTCTCTATCTGTGTCCACCAATGGGTAGCAAGGCCTGGCGCCCATACCGCTGCTCCATACATCAATGCCGGTGTGACTAATGTGTCAAATAGCCACCCCTTCGTCCGAGGCTCCTGAAAATGCGCCTGGTGGCACTGTCTCTCTAGCATAGCCAATGCTGCATATCCCCGTGTCAATCTAGCTCTGGCTGCTGAACCCATGGTGAAGCGTGTGGCTGTTGGAGAGAAGGTAACCCCTAGGTATACGTATGATGTCACCACCTCCACCTGGTGTCCTGCGAGAGTGAATGTCAATTGACTCCTGCCCTGTCTCGATGTATGAAAGACCATAACCTTGGTTTTCCCAAGGTTCACAGTAAGACCCCTCTGTGTGCAGAAATCATCGAGTGCATGTAGATGCTGCTGTAGACCACCTGGTGACTCAGACACTAATACAATATGATCAGCATAAAGCATAATATGTACTGAGGTACTTGCTAAATCAACTCCATCTCCGCCTCCCCGTGTAATGAAGTCAGCCACCTCATCAATGTATAACCCAAATAGCGTGGGGGAAAGTGGGCATCCTTGCTTCACACCAATGGTGCTAGCAATAGTCTCGGACATACCTCCTGGACATCTGACTCGCCCAAAAACCTGCTCATATAATGCAGAACCGACAGCTATGTGACCAAAAAAGGGAATCGTGTACCACAGAACCGTTGTGTATATGACCAAGTAATGCAAGTCTTACCCGCCGATAGAGTAGCTGTTATGGAACACAACGCAATCCCAAGTCTACCGCCCCTACCATCAGTCTTCCGTATCTTGGAATCCCCATATTTCACCTATGTGGACCGCTCAAGTCTTATGTCTTAGCTGAGCCTAGGATTTTCATTTATGATGAATAAGACTAATTACATTAGTCTCAAATCTTTTTAATAAAGCTTGTCCTTGTAAATATTTCAGAAATAAAATGATTTCAAAGTTCTACTTTTAAAAGCATGAGCATAGTGTAAAGTATAAATCTTGTAATCCTAGAATTTAATTTTGCGATGATGACGAGGACAATCAGCCTCCTCTCCCCAATGCACTATACACAGATACCCAGGACAAGAAGCTCCTACTCAAATAGATGCAACCTCCCTCCTTTAAGGTAGAAGGTTCAAAAATTGAGAAGGATGTGGAGGTATGGATCGAAGCAATGGATGATATTTCTCAGCTGATGCCGGTACTAGAGCGGCAAACCAATCCATGCTTACACGATTTCACCTCACCGGAGATGCTAAACTCTGGTGGAAGCAATGGTGCCATGACAAGGGGGTCACCAAACACTCCCAAACATGGGGTGACATCAAGAAAGCTGTGAAGAAGTGGTATCTCCCCCCATCTCATAAATCTATCAAGATGAATGAGTTCTTTAGCCTCAAGCAGCTCAGTTTAACCCTGGAAGAATGCTACTCCAAGTTCATCACTCTCCGAAAGTATGCCCCATCCTTGAATACATCCCAACAAGTATCCCGTTTTCGCCAAGGTTTCAATAAACCTTTGGACTCCCACCTCGAAGTAATGAGGCCAAGCACATTGCAAGATGCTCTCATACGAGCAAAACCTCTTGTGAAAGAGCTGAAGTCTAGCAAAGCTAAACCTCAAAAGAGATCTTAACTTGAAGCAAACCCTAAAGATCAATCTTATAAGAAGCCCTAGCAACTGTGTCAAATGCCTCGCGGAAATCCACAAAGCAGCAATAGAGCTTTCTCTTCCTCACTCTGGCTTGATCAATCATACATCTCAAAGGGAATACATGGTCAGTGGTAGAGAAAGCTCTCCTGAAGCCTGATGAGCGTAAACCTGCTCGCTCTGCATATAAGCTAAGCTCTTGCTCCAACACTGCACCATAGAGTTTGGCCAGCACGTGGCCAACCATAACCGTCCTGTAGTTGCTTGGATCGAGCATATCCCCTGTTTTGTGAATCGGCACAATGGTGTGCATCGTCCACTCCGCAGGCAAACCCTCTGCTAGTGCCCTGTTAAACAGGTGTGCAAGAAAAGGAGCCAAAGAATCTACTGCATATATGAGATGCTCACCTTGCAAGCCCATATGGTCGGCGGCCCGTCCATGCTGTAGGCGGATAGCTTCCTGTACCATCGAGTGGGTAAAGAAGCTAGCTGTGGTAGGTCGAGGCTCCTGTGGCTGAGGTATAGGTGGTTGCTGTGGGGCGTGGCATAGGCCCTCTGCATATGTGTGCCATGTCTGTGGGTCTGCAATAGGTGTCGGTGTCCGGGGCTCTCTGAAGTGCCGCCATGAGACATGGCTATCTCTACTCATGAAGAAATGAAAGATCTCTAGCTCCTGTATCTCTGCGAAGGCCCGCCTTTTGCGGCGAGTAAGTCTTCTCATCTCTCTCCTCGACTCCTGCTCTCTGATGGCTCCCAAGGCTCTCTGTATGCAGAGCTGTGAGTATAGGGCTCTGCACTCGTCATCATACCATCTGTTCTGGGACATAGTCCCAGATCTCACAGGCTCTCCTGAGTGTACACGATGTGGGAAGCTATGTAATGCAGCCGTGTGTAGGAGTGATGCCAGCTGGGCTGTAATGGTATCCATAGGTGCCAGGGGATCCATGAGCAGGAGCCCATCCTCTACTCTACCAGTGTATATGTCTGCCATGTCATGTGTGAAGTAGATGGTAGTGTGTGGCGTCGGTATGTGGGGGGCTGGTGGTACTGGTGATCCGGCTAGTGAAAATGCCAAGTATGTATGATCTGCCCCAATAGGACGAGGTGGAATGGAGAATGAGGTGACAAGCTGTGATGCCTCCAAAGACTCCATAATGTAGTCTACCACCATGCCTCCAGTCCGTGTATGACCCCCATGTGGGAAGCATGTCAGCCCTCCTGATCCCGGCCACTGTAGCATCCCGTTATAAATAACGAGACGATGCCTGGCTCCCAACTCTAGTAAGTGGTCCCCATAATGTCCTCTGTCTGGTCAAGTGTCCTCTGATGCCCGACTAGCCCCTATCTCCTCTGGATCCACAGGGTGGAGGATCTCCATGTCATCATAGTCATACACCTCACACTGTCTACTCTGTGTGTGGGCATTGAAGTCGCCCGTAAGAAATACTTCCCCTAGTGTAGAATAATGCATAATCTCCTCTGACAGACAAGTGTATGGCGAGGCTCCTGTCTCCTCCTCCTGTGGCATGTCCTCTGTAATGACATAGGAGGATCTTGATGGAGAAAAGTAACATAGAGCTATGTATATAACCCTGTCTTGTGAGAGCTATAAGCTGATCCACATGTATCTGGCCTCTGGATCATGTGCTACCACTCTCAGTCTCCCCTGTAGCTCCCGTCTGAATAGAACTGCTACTCCCCCCACCCTCTCGAGGTACCCTGGCGTGTGGTTCTCCTGTATGTTGACTCCCACTGGAATCCCTCTACTCGAGGTAGCCCTCTCTCTGGGCTTTGATGTGTCTCTGTCAGAAGTATGATGTCTCTCCCCACCATAACATGCTCCAGTCGTCCAGGCTACACCCATAGTGAACCCTCTTCCTCATGAAGGTGACCCTCTCCGTCTCTCTTGCAAACTCTAGGATGAGGGCTCGCTTGCGTGTTGAGTCTTTCCCGGCTCTCCATGCTTTGGTGAAGGGGAGAGGGTGCTCTTCCTTGTAGCCGAGCTTCATGCATAGAAGCTGTCCATCTTTCTCGGGAGTGGAGTCGGGTGTCTCGGCTATACCTGTGACTCGAATGTTGAGGCGGCGGGCATGCCTCATCTTCTCCTCCTCAATGGTGGTGTGAATGATTTGGTGTTCTTCCCTTTGAGTCTCCTCTCTCACTTCTTTACGGATGTTCTTCTTCACCACCTCAATCCATCTTGACTGCTTGGCTTCGAGCTTTCCCTCCATGTCCTTTGTGATCTTCTTGGAGATCTCTTCTTTAAGAGAGAGAGAGAGAGAGAGAGAGAGAGAGAGAGAAGTGTCTACTAAAGACCCAATGGGCCTATGAGACCAAAGTGATACAAAAATACCTATGGCATATCTCATCATGGAATGGAAAATAAAACAGAAACAAAACATAGCTATCTCACTGGGGTGATACAAAACTGTCCATGGAAATTGATCATGGAATACTAGGAACATGGAGAGAGAGAGAGAGAGAGAGAGAGAGAGAGAGAGAGAGAGAGAGAGAGAGAGAGAGTTATATTAACGTCTACAAAAAGACAAAATGATCTATGAGACCAAAAGGATCACATCATGTCCATGGAGTACACCATTGTGTGTACTAAAATGAAATGAAAGAAAATGACAAAGCTAAAATGCTAGAGCTGATCCATGAACAAAGAGCATAGGCTCACATATCATCCTAAGATATCCGCATGGGGCGCTACAACATGGCACTTGTCATGTGCATGCACATGTACATGCTAATCTCAGGACTAATCCTAGAGTGCAACTAGATAAAAAAGGATTAAGAACCAGATAGGACCAGACTTTTGGAGTATTGATGTGCAAGATATGGCAAGGGATGGACTGGAGTGGACACAGGGACCTGTCGGCCGAGTGGAAAAACCTGAAGAAATTGAGTCTGCTGCAGCAGAGCAGGTCGGGTGCTTCATTAAAGAGGTTGGTGTCCAGGCGGCTGGCCGACCAACAGTCGGCTAGATCTCTAGCTGTCCAAGGTCTATAAAAGGGCATGTTTGCTCATTGTTTTGTTCATTCAACTCCTTTTGAGTTGGGTCTAGATATGGGACTAGTGCTAGGGTATTCTACCTTTTCCAGAAGGCAGCCCATGGCTGCAAGGATTTATGTACCTTTTTGTACCATATGATATACTGAATTTCCAGCTCTCTCTCTCTCTCTACTCTCCCTTGTGTTTGCGTTTTTGCATCAGCATGTTCTAGATGGTGTTTAGGGCTTAAAGAAGACTCTCAGAGCTTCTGCATGTAACATTTGCACTCAGAGTAGTAAAGCTGAGCTGGTGTGAGGGAGTCATGTGATGGTGTAAAATGATGGCCCTAATCCTCTTGTGGTGACACCGATGTGGTGTAACATGCAGCGGAAGTATTTGTAATTTGAGGATCCTGTCACACAAATGCTCACACCATCTTCTATATCCTGAGTTTCGCGACTTTAGCAATCCGCTTTAAGACTTCAAACTTTAAGAGATTTGAGAGAGAGAGAGATAGAAACTGTACACTATATGGGGTCCCGAATTACCCACTGAAGGGCCCCCTATCCCATTACCGGAATGGTATTTGCTTTATTTCTTTGAAGAGATTGACGGTGGATTGATGATAAGCCAAACACAAGATCTCGGAAGACCAAGAGTTGGGCTGAACTGTACACGACTGTAGAAGCATCTATGATGACCAATCTCGACCCTATGCACTCTTCCCAATGGATGTAGGAAGGCTGCGAATCTGAGGCTGAGAGGAGGGGCTGATTGGGATTGTTCTAGACTATGTATGAATGCTGAGTTTTACCTTCACCAAGTGGTTGTAGCAAAACGATGCATATGAGGGTGCTGAAAACGCAAGGGGTACTGAAGGCTGAATGCTGTAGATGCTGCGTTTTACTACATGAAGGCTGAATTGCTCAAGCGTTGATGCTCCTATATACTGATGAGGGAAACGTTGAAGGCTGATGTGCTGAATTTTGCAATCGCTTATGCTCCTTGTGCTGAAGGCTCCAAGTGTTGAGGTCTTCAATGTTGATTATGATATGAATGAATGAATGGATGATATGCTCAACTATTTATATGGACTTGAGATGCTAGTCGGCTGGCTACAGAGCTCGCGGATTGCATTTGTCTTGGCTAAAATAAATAAATGATGTAAAAATGCCCAAAAACTCTTGTAAATTATGGGAATAATACTAAATAGATTCTAATGAATGCTAGATGATATCTGAAGGCTTTTGCAATGGTCTAGATGGCCTACATGCATGTGGGATAAATGCTATGCATAAATGCATACATGTCTTGATGCAAACTCTAAGGCTTCTATTGACTCTACATGCATGAATGCATCTCTTCAAGTAGGTTAAGGGACTTGGACTGTGTCACCAATTGTCCGACCATTTGGTCTATCTCCAGTTTTTGTGTCTCGTTCACTTGAGGCCAGGCCGGTGTCTCATGTGAAGAGGCCAGTATTTTGCTGACATGGACGGGAGCCAGACTGGTGCCACCCGTGTGTTAGCAGGAAGGTGTCGTATGGACAGGACCCAAACTGGTGTCACCCGTGTATGACTTGGACTGTGTTCGACCCATGGGATTGTCACGCCATGGAAGAGCCAATATTTGTGCCGTGTCTTATCTATGGGACTGTCACTCCATAGGGAGGCTTGTGCCTGGAACTGTGTCTTACCTATGGGAAGACCAGGTTTTTATGTTTTACGTCGTGCCATTTTTGTGCTGACAGATATTTTGTACTTGTTCCATGAACGGGAGATATGTCCATGATACTATTTGCACATGCACTCATGTTTTGCATGTTTGAAACTGTTTTCGCATGACTTGTATTTTTGTGTTTGCCTGCTTGACGTGTCACTTACTGAGCGGGGACGACTGTGTGACATGTGAGAGGTTAAGACCATAGTAATCACATCCTTAGTCTATACTTAACTGCACTTAATGATGTTTAAGAGATAAACAAAGAGATAGACAAGTATGTGTCAATGCAGTGCAGCTATATTATATGAATGAATGATGTTACAATGATGATCCAAATGGATCTGTAAAGCTGAATATGCTGCCTATATGCTGTAAATGCGGGCTGAACTGCTGTCCACTCTTTCCCTTGTCTCCTGGGAAGGAAACACTGAAGGGATGCTTTGGAACAGATGCTGAATGCTAACCTGATGATGAAACGCTGACCTGTTGGGCTGAACTGGCTGCGTTTGCTGATGATGATGGCTGAACTGATGATGCGTTAACTGAATGCTGCTGCTGATGATATGCTGAAACGCATGATGCTCCAGAGGAGGCTGCGTTTGCTGATTATGCTGCTGAATGCTTCTATCTGATATGCGTTGACCTCTATGCTGAGATAAGAGGCTGAAAACGCATGAAGAACCAGACGATGATGTGTGGAATGCTGAATGGAGAGGCGCCTATATATAGGTGTGTGAGAGAGCTGGTCGGCCAGCACCAATGCAGTCGGACAGTACTGTAAGGCTCATAAATACCATAAAAGGTAGTCGGCTGCCCCAAAAATGCCTATTAAAATGCATAAAATACCTGAATAATGCCTGATAAATGCTGGTAAAATATCTGATGAATCTGATGATGCTAATGATGCCATAATGATGCCATGTCACTGTACACCTGACTGGTGTGCACGTGACATTCCCCGCTGCTAAACTGTTGCTGGGTGGATACCTGGCAACCTTCGACTCGTCTGCGAACCTTCTCCTCCGAACCACTGCCCCCTTCTGTCTTCTGCTGGGACTGAGGCCGTCTGTAGGAGTAAAATCCTTGAGCCAAGATGCTATGTACTGCGGGAACTGAATGGCAAATACCTGAGTCACCCCTGACCTGTTCCTGGAAACCTTTCACCTACCATCTCCGTCGTACCTGAAGCTCTGAACCTCCTGAGGCGATGTTGGAGCAAACTTCCGTCTTCTGTGGAAGAGAAACCCCCTGCTGCCAGTTGAAGTCCAAACTTATGTGCTCCTTTGATGGTGGATGTCATTCTTCCCTGAGAGTTCATGGGCAACATGTATGCAGGACTGACTGCTAAGATGACTGCTATGATGATGACTATGCAAGCCATGTGCAACCCTATATGCTGTGCAAGAATGCAGATGGATAGGTTACTGATGCAGACCTAAGGGAAAATCCCTAAGGGTGGCTTGCAAAATTTTCAGAACTGGGTTTAACTGTGCGGAAGCGATAAAACTGATGACTGACTGAATGACTGATGGAATAAACATGCTCTAAGGCTGGTTACCCTGTAACGCTCTGATACCAATGTGACATGTGGGAGGTTAAGACCGTAGTAATCACAACCTTAGTCTATACTTAACTGCACTTAATGATGTTTAAGAGATAAACAAAGAGATAGACAAGTATGTGTCAATGCAGTGCAGCTATATTATATGAATGAATGATGTTACAATGATGATCCAAATGGATCTGAAGCTGAATATGCTGCCTATATGCTGTAAATGCGGGCTGAACTGCTGTCCACTCTTTCCCTTGTCTCCTGGGAAGGAAACACTGAAGGGATGCTTTGGAACAGATGTTGAATGCTAACCTGATGATGAAACGCTGACCTGTTGGGCTGAACTGGCTGCGTTTGCTGATGATGATGGCTGAACTGATGATGCGTTAACTGAATGCTGCTGCTGATGATATGCTGAAACGCATGATGCTCCAGAGGAGGCTGCGTTTGCTGATTATGCTGCTGAATGCTTCTATCTGATATGCGTTGACCTCTATGCTGAGATAAGAGGCTGAAAACGCATGAAGAACCAGACGATGATGTGTGGAATGCTGAATGGAGAGGCGCCTATATATAGGTGTGTGAGAGAGCTGGTCGGCCAGCACCAATGCAGTCGGCCAGTACTGTAAGGCTCATAAATACCATAAAAGGTAGTCGGCTGCCCCAAAAATGCCTATTAAAATGCATAAAATACCTGAATAATGCCTGATAAATGCTGGTAAAATATCTGATGAATCTGATGATGCTAATGATGCCATAATGATGCCATGTCACTGTACACCTGACTGGTGTGCACGTGACAGACTGCCAGTGAGTCGTGAAGTCTGTTGTGTCTTCTGACGAGTTTTGGTGCATGTGAACAGGTGGTAAGTATATTGCACATGTTGGTTTAATATTTTATATTTCTAACCCTTTGGTTTATAAGGTTTTATATTCACACTCACTTAAAAGTGGGCACCCCCTTTGGGCACCCACTTAGGGGCCAAGGTGGGGAGCCACACTTTAGTTGTGTGTGTGTGGGGGTGGGTGCATGGTCACCTACCCACACCCCCACAGAGCTGGCCGCCCACATGCAAGCGTGGAGAGCCAGCCAGCATTATTCGTGTAACTCCACTCCAACCCTTACAAATTAAAGCCACCACCTCCATCGTGGACCATCAGCAATCGTTTTTCACCCTTCGTGGAGAATGGGGCCTTCATCTCTTCGCTCCTTCAGGCTGCGCATGTACACGAGCAAACTGTTTCTTCTGCACTTCTGTACCCGGCTGCTGACAGGCTGCGCTCCTTTCTCCAACAGGCGATTGCCTCTCCTGCACAGCAGCTGCTCTTCTTCCCATACAGGTGGCTGCGCCTGTTTTTCAGCAAGGCTGCCCACTATCTACAGGCGGCTGCATACTCCACAGGCTGCGCCTGTCTCTCAGCTGGGCTGCCCACTATCTACAGGCGGCTGTCCCCATCTGAAGCAGCCAGGCGCTTCTATACGCTGCTGTTCATCTCCCGCAGGCGCCAGTGTCTTCTCCTCCTTCTGTGCAGCCAGGCGCCTACTGTTCATCAGGTGGCTACACCACAAACTGATGGCTGTGTTTGCTACAGGCTGCTGACTGCCTTTTCCATACAAGCTGTGTTGCCTCTTCATACAGCCAACTGTGTGCTTCACCTCCAGCAGGTTATACTCTGTAGCTAGGCGGTTTCTCTTTAGAGTGGTGGTTATTACTCTATTTCCCTCCTCCACAAGAAGGTGGCTGTGTTCTACTCAGCAGGTGGCAAATCTCCTTGGTAGGCGATTGTGCCTCCTTTCCGTAGGCGGCGCCTTCCTTCTTCAAGAGGTTACATCTGGTGTCCCTCTCAAGTAGCTACCGATACCTCGGGTATTGGACTTCCATCCTCCATCCTCAAGTAAGTGAATTTTCAGATTTAAGTAAAGTATTTTGTGGTAAATCTGATGAGGGACTCTCTCCATGGCAACACCCGTTCGGTGTCGGGTAGTCCAAGCTATTGGAGAACCTCGGTCCAAAGATGCTGAGATCGGGAGAGCCAGGCGTTAGTACAAGAGCGCCTGTTTGTGCGTGGTCTTGGAACACCAGTTGGGCGCTCTCCGCGGAGTCCAGTGAAAGCACAGGACCGTAGAGACTGGACCACGCTAGTGGTCGTTCTGCTTCGAGTATCTACTTCGAGCATATTTGTTTGGTACTGTATTCATATGTACATGGACATCATCTGGTTCTTGGAACCCATGGAGCATTGTATTTGTTAAATACTCCCAATAAATATATCATATATTGAGGGGGGGGGGGGGTCGGCCCGTTCCGGCCCCAGTAGTGCTGGTGTCCATCTATCCATTTCATTTCATTTCAATTTCAAGTTGTTATTAAGTTGTCCATTTCAAATTGTGGTATTAAGTTGTGCTATTACGCGTGTGGGTGTCCAACGGAGTCTTTGCCACTTGACGGGATCGATTTCATTGGTATCAGAGCACGGTTGTTTCCCTCTTCCTAGTGGGGAAACGAACCTGTGTACTGGACACCCTGCTTTTAGCACACTTAAACACAATGGACAACCAAGGCAACCCTTTGGAAGTGCCAAATTCGAGGGGTCCATCTAGTGCTTCTCATGGGTCTGATGCTGTTCGAGGAAGGCACAAGTCCCTTGAAAGGGTAAATGATAGTGAATCAAAGGGTCAACTGTCTCCAAGAAAGACAGTTTTGCTTGAACAAGAGCTTGATGCAATGAGGGCTGAAATGGAACATATGAGAAAACTTTTGCAGGCACAAGAGCAAGAGTTAAAATTTTTGCATGAAGATTCCCATGTGCAAAGTGCCATTGAAGCTAGGAAGGCTGATGCAATGGTAGATGTAACTTTTGAGTCCATGGCACGGGAAGTGGGCAAGAAGCCAAGGGAGTTGGCACTTGCCTACCTCCTCCGCAAAGGTGATATCAAAGAGGGGGACGACGGAGAGCTGAAATTCAAAAATCCACCTCGTTTGAAGCATGGAGATCCCGCATCTTAAAGGCTGAAATCTTTTATGCAAAAGAAAGAGGTGACAGTCACCTCTCGACATGCATCTTCTCCACAAGGCACAAAACCTGACAGATATATGTATGCTAGTGTTCACGGAGGGCATGAAAGTCACATGCATTCAAGACATGTATCTCATGGTAAGGGTGACAGGTCTGCTGCTAGAAAAATTTTGCCTTCTGAGTTGTCTCATGGAGAGACATTGCCATATGCAGAAAAGTCACATGCATCTGAGTTTCAAGTTCGTGAAGCACATGCCACCGTGCCTCATGAAACTTCTATGACGGCACATGGAGCCCATGCAGATAGGGCTGCCCCGTTGGATAAGGGGAAAAGAAAAAGAGAAGACCATGAGCCTCATGCCAGAAAGCTCAAGGAATTTAAAGTAGGTGACAAATCTGTTAAGTTTGATGTCTTTCATAAAGAACATGATGCTTCTAAAGTGTTAGCATTTGTGGCACAGTTCGACATTGCTTTTAGCGATGAGGACTTCACTGAAAAGTCTTAAGTACGCCATGCTAGCATGTTTTTGAAAGGGACCGTTGCTCATTGGTGGATCACTGAAAAGATCACCAAGGATCCCATTTGCACCTGGAAGGAATTTAAAGACAGATTCTATGCTCAGTTTTTGCCACCAAATGCGGAGCAAACTCTCACTCAAAAGTGGGACAGGCTGGAGCAAAGAGATAATGAAAGCGTGCAACAGTATGTCAACAAGTTCTGGAAAGTGTTGCTGGAAGTAACTCCCTTTATGCAAATCACTGAGGATGAAAGAAAGAGGAAGTTTCGCTCCGGACTGCAACCAGCATATCGTTCGGGCATTGAATTGCACCCGAAACATACTTTGCAACAGCTCACAGCTTCTGCTCTTGCTACGGAGCAACTGGTGCTCAAGATTAAACAAGATCAAGGAGGTTCAAAGGGGAAAGACAAGGCTGTCCCAAATCTGCAAAAGGGTGGACAGCCACCTAAAAAGAACTTCCGGGAGACCTAAAAGGGTGGTAAAGCTGAAAATAACACATCTAAAGATCAGGGCCCAAGGAAGAACAAATTCGGCTTAACCCCGGAGCAAAGAGAGTAATATGCCAAGGATGGAAAATGCTTTTCTTGTGGTAGCAAAGACCACATGTTTCGACAATGCCCAGATCGCAAACCTAAGCACGAGGACAAGCAGACCAAGGCTAATGTACATGCAGTTTCTGATGTGCAAGGAAATACAAGTCATGATGCAAAAGAGCGAATGGTTTGCAAGGCTTGGGGACAAATCACACATCCAAATTAATAAAGCAATAAAAAAGAGTCTTTCTGCGTACTTGGTTTTTGTGCGTGATAGCCTTGTACCAAATCATCAAAATGTGGATGCTATGTCTAATGATAGGCTGAATTTTCTTCATCCATTCAACGACTGTTTTGCTGACTCATTGCTAGGTGAATTACCTCCCCAAAGGCCCGAAGATCATCGTATAGATCTTGTGCCAGGTAGTTCTCCACCCAACAAACCCGCATATCGAGTGAGTGCTGCACAACAAGAAGAAATCATGAAGCAGGTAAACGAGCTTTTAGAGAAAGGTTTGGTTCAGCCCAGTTCCTCACCTTACTGCTCTCCTGTGCTTCTTGTTCAAAAGAAGGACGGCTCATTCCGCATGTGTGTGGACTATAGAGCTTTGAACAAGCTTACCATCAAGAACAGATTCCCAATTCCGCGAATTGATGATATTTTGGATAAGCTTGATGGCTTGGCTTGTTTCAGCCGACTTGATTTGAAGAGTGGTTATCACCAGATACGAGTGGTGCCACAAGATGTCCATAAAACTGCATTCAGGACAGCCTTCGGATTATATGAATTTTTGGTAATGCCTTTTGGTCTCACCAATGCTCCTGCTACGTTTAATCGTAAGAAGGGCATGCAGTTGCATACGAGAGCCGTCGTTTGCATGATGCTGAGCTTCATATGGATATCTATGAGAAAGAGCTCTTGGCTGTAATTCATGCCTTAAAGATATGGAAACATTATCTTCTTGGGGCTGAATTTGTAGTCAAGACAAATCATCAAAGCTTGAGATATTTTCTATCTCAAACAAAGCTTTCAGCAGAGAAGCAGATGAGAATGGCAAACTTTCTTTCCATGTTTCATTTTCAGATTGTGCATACTCCAGGAAAGAAAAATGTGGTGGCCGATACACTATCCAGGAGGCCTTATGTAGCTGCAGTCTCAGTGGCCTCTCATGGCGACCTATCTGCTATGCGAGAATTGTATCATTTGGATGCTGATTTTTGCCATATATGGACTGATTTGATGGCTGGTCATTCACATGTCTCTTTTGTTATCAATGAGGGTTATCTTATGAAGGATAATTGCCTATGTGTGGTGAAGGATTTGCGTCCAAAGGTTATGGACGAATGTCACGCTCCACCTTATGCTGGTCATAGAGGTATTATGCCTACTACACGCATGATTCAGAGATATTTCTTTTGGCCAACCATGCGTAAAGACATTGAGGCTTATGTGCGTGCATGTATTACTTGCCAAAAGGTGAAATTTGATAGGCAAAAATCTCCAGGTTTGCTTCAGCCATTGCCTATTCCCTCGCAACCTTGGGAAAGTATTACTATGGATTTTATTATGGATTTGCCTAGATCCCAGCATGGGAATGATGCTATTTGGACCATTGTGGACAGGTTTAGCAAGCAAGCTCATTTCTTGCCCGTCAAGAAAACCATTAAAGTTGATCATATGGTAAAGCTTTTTCTTTCCAATATTTTCAAGCATCATGGTATGCCTAAATCCATTGTTGGGGATAGAGATCCCAGGACTACGAGCCTCTTTTGGAGGGCTTTATTTGATAATATGGGTACTAAACTTGAGTTTTCATCAGCTTATCATCCCCAAACGGATGGCCAAAGTGAAGCTGCAAATTCAGCCGTCTTGGATTTATTGAAATGTTATGTGGCAGATCAAAAGACTGCATGGGAGAAGTATCTTCCACTTGTTGAGTTTGCCTACAACAATACGATCCATGCCTCCATGGGCAAGGCTCCCTTTGAGATTATCTATGACAAAGTGGTATTGCCACCCATCCTTCGTACAAAGGATGAGATTTTTGCAGCTGATGAATATGTTCGTGACTTGGATGTAGCTTTTGGTCAGGTGTGGACAGCCATTGCAAGATCTCAAGATAAGCATAAAATGGCTGCTGACAAGCATAGAAGGGACATGCAAGTCAAAGAAGGTGATTGGGTTTTGCTGAAATTTGAGAAGGCTAGGCTTCGGCGGAAGAGGCCAAGACGAAAAAGAACATATCCTAAGCTTTCTCCTCGCTATTATTGACCCTTCAAGGTGATTCAGAAGATCAATGAAGTGTCATACAGGCTTGCTTTGCCTAGTCACTGGAAGATTCACAATGCATTTCATGTGAGTCTATTTCGGAAATATGTGGGGCCAGATCCTGACGAGCTTGTCACAGAAGATCCGCCAGAGATTGAAGAGCTTGAGGAGATCCTCCAGCCAGAACAGATTGTTTTTCACAAGGAGAGAAAGCTACCTGCAGGAAAGCTTTCCAGGAGCTACCTTTGTGAAGTTTAAAAATTATTTCCCTATTGATGCAAAGTGGGTAAATGAGGATTATTTTGTTGATTACCCACAGTTGTTGCAGGCATATCTTGAGGCTTTTCCGTCGAGGACAACTCTTTAGAAGCCCGGGGGGATGTCACCAATTGTCCGACCATTTGGTCCATCTCCAGTTTTTGTGTCTCGTTCACTTGAGGCTAGGCCGGTGTCTCATGTGAAGAGGCCAGTATTTTGCTGACATGGACGGGAGCCAGACTGGTGCCACCCGTGTGTTAGCAGGATGGTGTCGTATGGACGGGACCTAGATTGGTGCCACCCGTGTATGGCCTGGACTGTGTTCGACCCATGGGATTGTCACGCCATGGAAGAGCCAATATTTGTGCGGTGTCTTACCTATGGGACTGTCACTCCATAGGGAGGCTCGTGTCTGGAACTGTGTCTTACCTATGGGACTGTCACTCCATAGGAAGACCAGGTTTTTATGTTTTACGTCGTGCCATTTTTGTGCCAAGAGATATTTTGTACTTGTTCCATGAACGGGAGATATGTCCATGATACTATTTGCACATGCACTCATGTTTTGCATGTTTGAAACTGTTTTCGCATGACTTGTATTTTTGTGTTTGCCTGTGTGACGTGTCACTTACTGAGTGGGGACGCCTGCCAGTGAGTCGTGAAGTCTGCTGTGTCTTCTGACGAGTTTTGGTGCATGTGAACAGGTGGTAAGTATATTGCACATGTTGGTTTAATATTTTATATTTCTAACCCTTTGGTTTATAAGGTTTTATATTCACACTCACTTAAAAGTGGGCACCCCCATTGGGCACCCACTTAGGGGCCAAGGTGGGGAGCCACACTTTAGTTGTGTGTGTGTGGGGGTGGGTGCATGGTCACCTACCCACACCCCCAAAGAGCTGGCCGCCCACATGCAAGCGTGGGGAGCCAGCCAGCATTATTCGTGTAACTCCACTCCAACCCTTACAAATTAAAGCCACCACCTCCATCGTGGACCATCAGCAATCGTTTTTCACTCTTCGTGGAGAATCGAGCGTTCATCTCTTCGTTCCTTCAGGCTGCGCATGTACACGAGCAAACTGTTTCTTCTGCACTTCTGTACCCGGCTGCTGACAGGCTGCGCTCCTTTCTCCAACAGGCGATTGCCTCTCCTGCATAGCAGCTGCTCTTCTTCCCATACAGGTGGCTGCGCCTGTTTTTCAGCAGGGCTGCCCACTATCTACAGGCGGCTGCATACTCCACAGGCTGCGCCTGTCTTTCAGCTGGGCTGCCCACTATCTACAGGCGGCTGTCCCCATCTGAAGCAGCCAGGCACTTCTATACGCTGCTAATCATCTCCTGCAGGCGCCAGTGTCTTCTCCTCCTTCTCTGCAGCCAGGCGCCTACTGTTCATCAGGTGGCTACACCACAAACTGACGGCTGTGTTTGCTACAAGCGGCTGACTGCCTTTTCCATACAAGCTGTGTTGCCTCTTCATACAGCCAACTGTGTGCTTCACCTCCAGCAGGTTATACTCTGTAGCTAGGCGGTTTCTCTTCAGAGTGGTGGTTATTACTCTATTTTCCTCCTCCACAAGAAGGTGGCTGTGTTCTACTCAGCAGGTGGCAAATCTCCTTGGTAGGCGATTGTGCCTCCTTTCCGTAGGCGGCGCCTTCCGTCTTCAAGAGGTTACATTTGGTGTCCCTCTCAAGTAGCTACCGATACCTCGGGTATTGGACTTCCATCCTCCATCCTCAAGTAAGTGAATTTTCAGATTTAAGTAAAGTATTTTGTGATAAATCTGATGAGGGACTCTCTCCACGGCAACACCCGTTCGGTGTCGGGTAGTCCAAGCTATTGGAGAACCTCGGTCCAAAGATGCTGAGATCGGGAGAGCCAGGCGTTAGTACGAGAGCGCCTGTTTGTGCGTGGTCTTGGAACACCAGTTGGGCGCTCTCCGCGGAGTCCAGTGAAAGCACAAGACCGTAGAGACTGGACCACGCTAGTGGTCGTTCTGCTTCGAGCATATTTGTTTGGTACTGTATTCATATGTACATGGACATCATCTGGTTCTTGGAACCCATGGAGCATTGTATTTGTTAAATACTCCCAATAAATATATCATATATTGAGGGGGGGTCGGCCCGTTCCGGCCCCAGTAGTGCTGGTGTCTATCTATCCATTTCATTTCATTTCAATTTCAAGTTGTTATTAAGTTGTCCATTTCAAATTGTGGTATTAAGTTATGTTGATTAGCAAATTAATCCTCTGTTTTGTGTGCAGAAAGCAAAGTATGCGAGGAGTCCAGATCTGAGGCCTTAGAGTTCAAATGAGCTCAAATCCTTTCAAGGCCATCAATAACAATTAGTCTAGTAGAGGATTAAGCCAAGAAACACAAGATTTGACCAAACATTGAATGCTTAATCTTTGTTTTACCAAAGTCACCTGCAGATTCGATGAAGAGCTTGGATCTCACTGTAGACATGATCAAATCAAAATCTGTCTTCACCAGCTTGTAGAGTATCCTTGAAAACCCCTAGGGCTAAGAGGAATTAGAGCAATTTGATCTGGAGTAGACAAGATCTCATTTTTCCTTAGAAAAAAAAGGCACTTAGAGATTCGTGATTTTCAGTAGCTTGCGTTGGCGGTTTGCAGGTTTGTCTCTTGACAGGCTGAAGCACAAGGGTGATAGCTATGTTGGGTGTCCAACGGAGTCTTTTTCACTTGACGGGATCGGTTTCAGACTGACTGACTTACTGTCTAAGGTTGAGAATGACCTACTTAGCTCGTGCTTGACTTATCCTGGACTGAGGATTACAATGGGGTGACGACGTACGACAATTATCATCCTAAGAGATACTAATAATGTACAATATTACACTGATGGTGATGATGAGCCATCTTGTCACCATGCACTATAGTGCAGAGTGCATGTGACATTGTCTCTTGCTTAGCTTGGCGGTAGGTTCATGGCTTCCAAGTAGTCCGCCAACAACTCGGGGTACTCTTGAAAGAACTCCTCGTCTAGCCAAACGGCTTCATGGGTACCTTAATCTCGGAACTTCGTATAGAACTGACGTATCCGTCGACCGGAACCATGCTTCCAACGATGAAGAAGGATCCGCTCAGGCTCGATGACTTCTGCTTCGTCTACCACGTTTGGTTGCTGTTCATTTGAAACATCAAAAACTTCTGGTCGAACATATGGTTTTAGCCAAGAAACATGGAAAACATCATGCATCGTCCCAAGTGTTAGGCAACTTTCTCTTTATGGAGACATCACTTATCTTTTTAACTATCGGAAAAGGTCCAAAACTACGGAATGAAAGCTTGGGACAATGTTTGTCCACTTGTTTCAATCTTTGTTTCATGATGCGCAGATAGACCCAATCCCCTTCCTTGAAGTGGACATCTCGTGTAGACTTATTTGCCTGTCTGCTATAAGCTTCTTGTGCTTTGGTCAAGCGGTCTTTAACTGACTCAATGATTTCGGAAAATGTTTTCGTCGTTTTATTAGCCTCAAGAGATGGAGACACCAATCTCGTCAAAAGAGAAGAGAAACGACGACCAAAGGTTGCTTCATACAGAGTCCGTCCAACACTGGATGAATGAGCATCGTTCAAAATGGCTTGGACCAATGGAAGATAATGTTCCCATTTCGACTGCTGGTCATGACAATATGACTTGAGAACATCAAAGGCCAACTGGTTATAGATTTCTGTCTGGTCGTTTGTTTGTGGATGGAATGCACTAGACAACTATAGCTTAGTTCCAAAGTTTTTGAATAATGTCCTCCAAAAATGTGAGGTGAACTTTGAATCTCTGTCTGATGTAATGGTGCTAGGTAAACCACAAATAGAGTATCAATGTTTGAGAAAAAGACGGGCTACGTCCTCAGCTGTGACCGTATGCTTGCATGGGATGAGCATACAGAATTTACTGAAGCGATCCACAATGGTAAAACACTGAGTGTTACGAGATCCGGTGGATGCTTGTAGAGGTCCTACAAAGTCCATAGATATGTCGATGAAAGGTCCGTCGGAGATGGGCAAAGGTTGAAGTAACCCAGCCTTCTTTGTATGTGGAACCTTAACTTTTTGACAAATCTTACAGGCTTGAACATGTAAATATACATCACGCCTCATTTTTGGCCAATAAAAGGACCGTTCTAATTTCTCAAGGGTACTGTTGATACCTCTATGTCGTCCAACTAAGGAGTAATGGGCATCATGGAGAAGAGCTCATCGCTTCTTGCAAATGACACAGAGACGGTTCTTGAAGAACAACCAATTGTTCTGCAATGAATAATGGCTAGGCTCAGAAGTGAGGGCCAAATTATATTGAGTACCAAACTCAAGGGAGTCAACATACTGGTCTTTCATGCTATGTAAGTCCTTCCCCGTGATTTTGAGAATGGTAAGACTCCTGCACTGCCTAGATGTTGGCCTTTCGACTAAGAGCATCTGGAACTGGGTTATGCTTACCAGGGATGTTGATATTGTGCTTATTCTTTCTATCTTTAGCAGTGCATTTGCCCTATCAACTACTTATTTACTGTACTAATTCTTTCTATTTGCTACTTTCCTTAGTGCTAGGCTTCGTTATGGTTGAGTTTGTCCTGCATCTCCGGAGGTTTGAGAGAAACTCAGTACGAAGGGCTTTGTGTGAATATATGCTTGTATGTGTGTGTGTGTGTATGTGGAGTGCGTGTGTGAGAGTATATCTTGATATAGAGTTCTACACCCACTATTGGGCACTGATGACGTTAGTGGGGATGTCGTAGTATCTAGTCCATACTAATGGAGTTGATAGTTATATAGTCTTGTGGGTTGACTACCATGAGTATAACATGCACTTTCCTAAAAGGCGAATTTGGGCATGTTCCTGGATTCATCTAGGTATATAATTCAGCCGTATTAGCGGACATGCAGATTTCACATTGTGAAGTTTTCGTCCGAGTTGCGGCCAGTTGATGTTGTGCTTATGCTTTTTATCTTTAGCGGTGCATTTGCTCTATCAACTACTTATTTGCTGTACTATTTCTTTCTATTTGCTATTTTCGTTAGTGCTAGGCTTCGTTATGGCTGAGTTTGTCTTGCATCTCCGGAGGTTTGACAGAAACTCAGTACGAAGGGCTTTGTGTGAATATATGCTCTTATGTGTGTGTGTGTGTGTGTGGAGTGCGTGTGAGAGCATATCTTGATATAGAGTTCTACACCCACTATTGGGCACTGATGACGTTAGTGGGGATGTCGTAGTATCTAGTCCATACTATGCATAATGGAGTTGATAGTTATATAGTCTTGTGGGTTGACTACCATGAGTATATAACATGCACTTTCCTAAAAGGTGAATTTGGACATGTTCTTGGATTCATCTAGGTATATAATTCAGCCGTATTAGCGGATATGCAGATTGCACATTGTGAAGTTTTCGCCCGAGTTGCCGCCAATTGATATTGTGCTTATTCTTTCTATCTTTAGCGGTGCATTTGCCCTATCAACTACTTATTTGCTGTACTAATTCTTTCTATTTGCTACTTTCCTTAGTGCTAGGCTTCGTTATGGCTGAGTTTGCCCTGTATCTCCGGAGGTTTGACAGAAACTCAGTACGAAGGACTTCGTGTGAATATATGCTCTTATGTGTGTGTGTGTGTATGTGTGTGTGGAGTGTGTGTGTGAGAGCATATCTTGATATAGGGTTCTACACCCACTATTGGGCACTGAGGACGTTAGTAGGGATGTCGTCCATACTATGCATAATGGAGTTGATAGTTATATAGTCTTGTGGGTTGACTACCATGAGTATATAACATGCACTTTCCTAAAAGGTGAATTTGGGCATGTTCTTGGATTCATCTAGGTATATGCTTACTAGGGATGTACTCCATCATTCCTCCAAATTGTTGGAAGAGTTGACTCCACTTGGCTTGCCGATCACTCAACTGGGCACTTGGCATGGTTTGAAGCCACTTAAGTGCTCGGTGGTCTGTTTTGATTGCGAAGACCTGTCCATAAAGGAAAGACTTCCAATGTTCGAGCGCTGTGATCACACCCAAAAGCTCTTTGTCATAAACTGAATAATTCTTTTTGGCGACATCCAACTTTCTACTCTAGTAGGCCACGAGTCTATTGTCCTGTTGGAGAACTGCACCTATGGCTACATTGCTGGTAGCGGTAATGACCTCAAAAGGTTCATCCCAAGATGCTAACTTCAAAACAAGCGCTTATGAGGCAGCTTTCTGGAGTGCATGGAATGCATCAAGCACCTTGCTTGTGACTGAGACTTTTTGTCTACGAGTCTTCACCCCCTTGAGCAAGTCGGTGAGAGGTGCTGCAAGGTTGGAAAATTGGTGAACATGGGTGCTATAGGCTTGACAAAGACCTATGAAAGAACGGATCTCTTGGGCGGTCTGAGGGATGTCCCAATCCAAGATCTCTTGAACATTTGAGGGGTCCAATCGAATCCCATCGGAACCGATGATATAGCCTAAGTATTGAACCTCTCTAACGTCGAAGCTAGACTTTTTGGCGTTTATGTAGAGCCCATTATCTCGCAAAAGTTGCGACTTTCTCCACATCTTTCTCATGATGCTCCGCAATGGCTGAGAATACAAGTATGTCATCAAGAAAGATGAAGACACTTACCAATAAGGACTGCGAAAATCCTTGACATCATTTTATTGAAGTTTGCAGGTGCATTTGTAAGCCCAAAAGGCATGGCTACAAACTCGTAGTGACCATGCCCTATCTGGAAAGCTGTTTTTGAAATGTCAGCTTCGAAAATGCGAACCTGATGGTAACCACTCTTGAGGTTGATATTAGTGAAAAATTTTGCAATGTCTAAACGCTCCAACATGTACTCAATGCTTGGCATAGGAAACTTATTCTTAATGGTGAGTTTATTCAATGCCTTGTAGTCTACACAAAGGTGTGCAGACTTGTCCTCCTTTTGGACAAATAGGATGGGTGCAGCAAATGGCGAGGAAGAAGGCCGAACGAATCGGGCTCGGAGGAGGTCAGATAACTGTCTTTCTAGCTCACCCTCTAAAGTCTTGGAAAGACGATAGGGGAACTTGCTAGGACGTTTTGATCCATGGACCGAATCGATATGATGGTCCTCAGGACGTGATGGAGGGAGACTGGGCGGAAGATCGTCCCTAAGCATAATGTCCTGATGTCTGGACAGGAGGTCTGCTAACTGTGGGACTGAAGATGAGATAGGTGCTACCGATGAGGTAGAGGTTGTCTGAGCACGAACATAAAGTAGTGCTCCTTTCGCTCCCTTGCGGATAGCTCGTCGGGCATGGAGGTGCGAAATCAATGGGATGCCAAGAATGCTTCTATTCCCACGAATCATGACGGGCTTAGGAAAATCTTTACAAATGGTAAAAGTGTCCTGTCCCCAATCGGGAATAGGCTCATATTGACGAAACCACTGGATTCCTAAGATCATGTCACACCCCAAAAGGAGGCGAGACAATGAAATCTCGTTGGAATGAGGCCTTTTGAACTTCAAAGGCAAACTGTTGTGCCTTCTGAGATATGTGGGTGCGGAGACTAGGCGTGAACCCGTCGACATTCAAATGATATGGTACTAATGTGCAGCTCATCTTGTTAGCCAACTGGGGAGAGTTGGCGTCCTCGGAATTGTCCATGTCAAACAGGACTACAAATTGCCGGCCCTTGGCAGAGCCATAAGCTCGGATGAGGCTTTTCTGTGCAGCATCATTCTGACCCTCCTGTGTAGCATCAAATATCCCCACCTTACAGGTGAGGCAGTCACTTGGTGGCAGCATTGGTAGACCACAGGTGTCACAGCTTTCAGCTGGATACGTTTGTTCATGACCTAAAGACCAAATTCCTCCCGCCCCAGTATATGACCGGCCTGGCAAATGAGTTCTACGGACTCAAACAGAACGGGTCAACAGTGCTTCAGTTTTCCGGGGTTATCACTTTAGCACAACAGGTAGGGCTATCTGAGCAGGCCAAGTGGGATCAGTTCATTCGTGGATTAGATCCCAGCATCCGGTTCACAGTTCGCAACTTTGAACCAAGTACATATGACCGGGCTTTGACTCTTGCTCAAAATGAAGAAATGAAGATGAACGGAGGCAAGCCCAAGCAGTCGTCACAGTCCAGTACCAAACCCCAGCAGCAGCAATCTGTTGCGCAGCTAGGGAAAGGTAATGCATCTTCTAAAGATGCTAAGAAGGACGGCAATAATAGCTCTAGTTCAGGGGGTAAGAAGGATAAGGAATCCAAGCCTAAGAAAACCCCTAAGGAAAAGGCTAAAGCAGGCATCACTAGAGGCTATCTTCCTCCAGAGGAGCAAAGGAAATACCAATCAGAAAACAGATGCTTTTTCTATCATATCATAGGACATGGTAAGAAGGATTTCCACAAATGGCAAGCGGAGCAAGCCTCCAAAGCACCTTCTGCCACAGTTGCCACAGCATGTCCAGCTCCTCCAGCCCCACCTACTACCACCAACGCAGTTCAGCTTTTACCTTCTATGCATCCTATGCCATCCGTGAGCCGCTATATGGACTCTATCCTGAGGATCTGTGATCCTAGCTAATGGAAAATGAGCAATAAATTGATGAATAAATTGATTAACTGCTAAATGATCACACTTACCATCATACTTACTAAAATTCGGTTGACTTCGAATTATGGTAGTCGATGTCGCAGGCTGCTGGTTGGTGGCACCTGAGGCTAGGGAAATTGAAGAGAGGTGCTGATATCTAAGATGCATGGCCTCCTTTTCCCTTTGGTGCACGAGTAACATACGTTCTCGATTGACCTCTCGTTGGTGCTCCCGAGCGGCAAGTTCAGTCTGACGCCAGTCTTCTTTGATCCTGCGTTGGGCTTCCTCATAGTCCAGTCTATCTGCTTTTTCTTGGTGCTTTCTTGCTTCAGCTTCAGCTTTTTCTTCTCTCCGTCTAGCCTCGTCTTCTCTTCTTTGTTGTTCCATCTGAAAGAAGAGGGAGATGTAGTCGGGGGTTGCGGGAGGCAGAGGTGGACGGGCTGCTGTTGCCTCCAAGAGTTGGAGGCGCTCCATGAGAAGCTGGTTCTGAGCTTTGAGTAGAGCTATGGTGTCTGTTGTAGTCGGAAGAGCAAGGTCTCCTTCGAGGGAGACGTCATCCGGCTGATGGGTACTCTCATCTGTAGACATGATGCTGAAGTTGGTGATCGTGCCGGAATGCAATCTGTCCATCCAAGGATGCCCTCACGCTAGGATACGGTGTGTGTGGACAAGCTGAATGTGATACCAATGTAACATGCAGCGGAAGTATTCGTAATTTGACGATCCTGTCACACAAATGCTCACACCGTCTTCTGTATCCTGAGTTTCGCGACTTTAGCAATCCACTTTAAGACTTCAAACTTTAAGAGATTTGAGAGAGAGAGAGAGATAGAAAGTGAACACCGTATGGGGTCCCGAATCACCCATTGAAGGGCCCCCTATCCCGTTACCGGAATAGTATTTGCTTTATTTCTTTGAAGAGACTGACGGTGGATTGACGATAAGCTAAACGCAAGATCTCGGAAGACCAAGAGTTGAGCTGAACTGTACACGCCTGTAGAAGCACCTATGATGACCAATCTCAAGCGTATGCACTCTTCCCAATGGATGTGGGAAGGCTGCAAATCTGAGGCTGAGAGAAGGGGCTGATTGGGACTGTTCTAGACTATGTATGAATGCTGAGTTTTACCTTCACCAAGTGGTTGTAGCAAAACGATGCATATGAGGGTGCTGAAAACTGTATGAATGCTGAAAACGCACAGGGTACTGAAGGCTGAATGCTGTAGATGCTGCGTTTTACTGCATGAAGGCTGAATTGCTCGAGCGTTGATGCTCCTATATGCTGATGAGGAAAACGCTGAAGGCTGATGTGCTGAATTTTGCAATCGCTTATGCTCCTTGTGCTGAAGGCTCCAAGCGTTGAGGTCTTCAATGCTGATTATGATATGAATGAATGAATGGATGATATGCTCAGCTATTTATATGGACTTGAGATGCTGGTCGGTTGGCTACAGAGTTGGCGGATTGCATCTGTCTTGGCTAAAATAAATAAATGATGTAAAAATGCCCAAAAAATGTTGTAAATTAGCTCTCTGCGCGGGTCCTTGGGTAGGTGTTGCTAGTCTGGACCACAATAGTGACTCCATGTGTCTGCGAAGATCCTGAAGGAAGAGCCCTAGGCATCTTTGATTTGGGAAGTCCTTGATCTTGGAGAGTGGTCCCGACCCTCTCGGAAGAGGTAGTGGAACTGTCACCATTTGGCCGCCCAAGTGGTCTTCCTCTATTTTCATGCCAAGGTACAGGAGGCCTTGGAGCTTTGTGTCGCCCGTACTGAGGCTAGGACTCGCGTCACCTACGGGAGGCCAAGCGTCGTGTCACCCGTAATGTGGCCAAGACGTGGAACCCATTGTCCGGGATCCCAATTTAGGCTTCACATTGAGCCAATTCTGTGCTCGGGAAGACTTGCTATTTACAGGTTCTTGGAACGAGAGATATTTCCATTGCATAATGCATATGCATGCATCTCTGCCTGATTGAAAGTGTTTTCACGTGACTTGCTTTTGTGTGAATGCCTGTTATGACATGTATAGTTCACGGGCAAGAGACGCCCACCCGTGAGCCATGTGATTGCACTGTATTCTGACATGGTTTGTGGCACGTGAACATGTGATAAGTATTCATTTAACCCTTTTTTATTATTGTAAAGGTTTTACAACCTTTGCAGTTCACACTTATTAAAGTTGGGCATCGTCCATTGGCCTAATGCCCAGGGCCCAAGGATAGAAGTGTAGTCAACCCAAACTCTGGGCACCCTTCACATGGCCTCATAATTGTGTGGACACTTAAAGAAGTTGCCCACCAATTAATTATGGTGGGCTGTGCCACATGGCACAAGGGGCTTGGACCCCTCCACCTCCTCTCTCCCATTCTTCTCCACTTTTTTCCACTCTTCCTTCTCCTAGAAGTTGGCGCCCATCGGAATTGGTAGCTTAGAAAAAGTCGTGCACACGTTGCCCCCCTCCTCCCCCCCTTGTTCGCTTGCGACGCCTGTGTTCCCCCCCCCCCCCCGCCCCCCCCAACCCTCTACGCCCTCGCTCCCTCCCCCCTCTTCTCAGCTCTTCCGCCCCACTTCTCCCTTTTCGTAGTGCTGTAGCCGCCTCGCCCACCCTCCCCTCCCCCCACTTGTGCATTTTGTTTTGCTCTCCCCACCCTGCCTCCCTTGCTGCCCCCTATCTTCCGTTTTGCTACCCCCCCCCCCCCCCCCCATCTTCCTTTCTGCTGCTTGTTGCGCCTCCCTCGCTCCTCCCCCTCCCCTCTTCGGGTTCGATTCTCAGCCCGCCTCGTCTCAGCACAGTTGTTAGTCATGTCCACTCCCGGCTAGTTCAGGTGTGAACCCAGCTTACTTACGGGCACTTTTTCCCTGTGATTGGACACAAGGTTTTTCCCCATGTGAACACACTTATGTGTGTTGGGCACTTAGCCCTAGGCTTTTTAGTACTCACTTGTACTTTCGTTTTATATCATTATTGAGTACATCTTTTCCAACACACTCACGTTTCTCTGTGCTTGAGGTTGTGTGTGTGTGTGTGCAGGCTAGCTGCCCTCCTACCCAACATTGGTATCAGAGCTTGGTTAGGGTTAGGGTTAGGGTTTTCCCATTTGCCCTGTCGCCACCTCTGCAGTCGCCTTCAGATCCGCCGTCGCTGCCTGTTAGATTCGCGTGCTGCCATCGACGTCGCTCAGATCTTAGTTGCCACCTTCAGATCTGCATAGTCGCCACCGACGTCGCACAGATCTGCCCGTTGCCGCTTACAATAGCGCTGCGCCGCTGTCGCTCCTGTATCGTACGTTGCCCAGATAGGCCCCGTCCCGCTCCGCCCTAGATTTGGCGCCGCTTGTCATCTGCCCAACGCCGCCCGTCGATTGTATCCGTCGTCGCCATCGCCGTGCCCTGCTGCAGCTCGTACACTGCGCTGCCTGTACGGTTGCCGCCGTCGTCTGCTTGTCGCCGCCGTCACGATGCTGATCCAGCCCAGATCTGTGCTTAGTATCCAACATTGACACCTTCACCTTTAGATTCACCTTCAGATCTACCCAACATTGCAAGGTTTGAGGGATTTATAAATTTCTGACATGAAATTGCACATTTTGCCTGTTGAAATTTGGGGCTTTTCACCATTGAGCTTGCAATTGCAACATTGGCACACATTTTCATTGATTTCAGCAGATTTGGTGCATAATTGCACTAGAAAATTGGGGATTTTACAGAAATTGGCACTATTTACAGGCATTTTGGGTATTACAGGCACATTTACTCGGCATTGGGACATTTCTCCCAATTTTTGGGCATTACAGCATTTGGTACAGGTGACAATCGCTTTAGCAGATTTACAGGTGCAGATTCGGTTCAGATTTGGTCTAATTAGTTGTCTAAAAATTGATACTTCTCTACATTGAGCCCATTTTTGCAGCATTCGATCCATTTACCTTTGATTTTGATAGGATTTGAGTACTTGGAGCTCTTAGAGGTGGCAACTGATTGTGTTTTTCACGGCACATGTATACATTTGTGGTTTGCTGTAGTATATGTATGTTATTGTGGACACTTTGACAGATTTGCATCACTGTGCAGTACACTTGCAAATTTGGAACATGCATATGTATTTCTCGTGGTGAAGGAGTTCCCTTTCAGTCCATTGATTATCTTGCTATGTATCTCCCACATTCTTACGATTTTGTTGGGCATTGCCTACTCGTGGTGATTTGTGACAGATTTGCTGTGTTATCATGGCCAACAATAATAATTACTCTTTGGAATGCTATCTCAAGAGGACAAGCTCAATGGGGATAACTACCCTATGTGGGCTTATATGATGCGTCATGTATTGGTTGCGAAGAATGTATGGCTATATGTGGATGGCACTGAGGAGCGTCCTCTTGCACCTGCTCCAGCAGAAGGTGAAGTGATTCCCGCTCACCCTCTTGCAGGTCCACCTCCTCTTTCTCCTCCTACGCAGCAATAGCGTACTTGGGATGCTCAGGCCCATGCATTGATTGCTCTCTCGTGCCAGGCATATCATTCCGCACATTCGTTCCTGCACCACTGCAAAGGGTGATTGGAATACCTTGGCGGCGGCGTATTAAGGTCGCAATGAGGCTCGTGTAGCTTACCTTCGGGGCAAGCTTGAGACTGACCACAAGCTTGAAGGTGACTCTATCAATCAGTACCTTACGCATGTGAAAGACCTACGAGAGCAGCTCATTAACACTGATGAGGTCTTGACAGATGGCTATCTTGTTCAGACAGTTTTGCGTAATTTGCCCGATTCTTATCAGACATTTGGTACCACTTTGCAGTTGTTGGCTGGCAATGCTCCTAATGTGGTCACTTTTGACAACCTTGTGACTCTCTTGCTCAGTGAAGAGCAATCTCGTTCCAACAAGAACAACATGATGTTTGCTGAGTCAGCGATGGCTGCTCCCTTTCGTGGGGGGGGGGGGGGGGGGGGGCAGGATGCTGGGATAGTCTGTGGACTACAATTTCTTCCGGTGTCTGCCAATGGAAGGGACTGACATATTTGAGGAGACAATAGCTCCTGTTCGGGTATGTGGTTTTTCACCACTCTAGGCTCTCTGCACTAGATAATGGCGCGATGATCTTCTCTTTTCCCTTCGGTGCATCCCCGGGGACAAAGTGGGATCCAAAGGTAGTGGCAGTTGTCATTCAGGGTCAGGCAGTCGAGCTCTCCCACCATCTCCACGATCTTCGCATCATCAACATTCTCACCCATTTTTGGCCTCTAGCTAGAATGGAGCTTGGAGGTTCAACCTGACAGAGAGACGGTAGTATCCGGTCTGGAGGTGCTGCTCTTTGTGTTCATGCATACCTCTGCTGCCCCCTCTTATAGATACCAATACTGTGATCGATGGAGTCCGGAGCATGCATATGCACGTGCTCGTGCAGAGTGACGTCACATGGAGGACAAGATTAGTGTCCTCCAAGTGCGCATTTGTTCCCGCACGGATTGTGGTTATTCCATGTCCAAACTCTCGCCTAAGACTCTTCGAGTGGAGGGCAGTTCCGCTAGTGCCGCATCACATTGAGATTGTTATGCGGATTGTTTCATGGAACACTCAAGGCTTAGAGGTGCCTGAGTGCTTTCAGAGACGTGGCGTCCTACATGGCGAGCTTCAGAGGACCATAGTGGGGGGACCCATAGACATTCTTGTCCTCAAGGAGCATCATCTCTTAGAGGGGTGCACCCGCAGATACGGAAAGATTCTTCCAAGCAAGAGTCACTCTCTCTGGTCCCCATCCGTCCGCCTCTCAAGGACGTAGGGAGGGGTGTGTATTTCTGTCATGTGCACATAGTGTATCTACCGTGTGTAGCACGCACTCAAAACTAGCTTCGAGGCTTGGGGCAGCTTGGAGCTAGGCAGGCTAATTCGCGAGTTGGGCTAGGGATAGACTGATGGGCGGGTGCCCAAGTGAGAACGCCTTGATGGGCGGGCACCCAAGTGAACGCCCAGTGATCGGCCAAGAGCCTATAAAAGGGTGACCAAGGTCAGGTAGTTGGTCAGAGTCTCGCGAGTCTTTGCAAGAGCTCTGCGGTCAAGAGCATGGATCTAGTGTAGGCGTGCACATGCTTCATGCAGCTGAGGCCGGCAGTAGTCTCGAGGCCCATGAGGGTAGCTCCGTGGCGCCACTGCGTGCACATTGGATGAGGGCTTAGGAGAGATTAGCAGTTTCTTGCAGGAGACAACCCTGAGCGGATTAGAGGGTTTTCAGGGGCAGGAGAGGAGTTTGAGGAGTCGCCTTGCTTCTTTACAACGACTTTAGGAGAGGTCCCCAGATAGCTAGTGGGTCAAGAGTCAGCTCGCCGCCGCTCGCATGGAGATTAGATCCACATAGGAGAGGAGGGTGGAGTACAAATATCATGCTAGGACCTCTTTCTGGACACAAGCAGGCGACAGAGTCATAGGGGATTTCTTTGAGATAGTTCGATCCCATAGGAGGAGAGATGGTATTCGCAGGTTGCGTGGCCAGGATGGAGCTATTGTTTTCGAAATACCCCCCCCCCCCAAGGTGAGAGCCACCGCCACAGACTTTTTTTGATCCCTCCTCAATGGTGCCCCAGCATCTAAACATGTGGTAGACGCACGCGAGAGGGTCTGGCGGCATACGAGGGAGGTGGTTTCCCCTTCTCTTTGGTCATTTTTATCGACACCATTTACTGCTGAGGAGTTCGTGGAGGCATTGACGGCCCTTCCCAGGGGCAAATGCCAAGGGCGGATGAGCTTCCAATCTCCTTTCTTCGCCATTGGGACCTCATGGAAGGTGGCCTTTGAGCTGCCTTCAATGAGATTATGATCACAGGTGCCATGCCAGAGAGGCTCTCAGAGGGCTTGATTCACTTGATTCCCAAGGAGGGTGGTGATAGATTGGAGATCCAACAGTGGAGACCCATAACTCTCCTTGGGACAACCTATAAGATATTGGCCAAGGCCATGAGTAGGAGACTTTAGGCTTTTCTCCTAGACTTGATCCACGACACTTAGACTGGCTTTGTTCAGGATAGAAGCATCCTGGACAACATATTTACCTTTTGGGAGGCGATAGCTTCGGCCATGATGCGGGAGCAAGACCTCATTATGCTTCTCCTAGATTTCGAGAAAGCATATGATAGGGTGGATTGGAGCTTTCTGGAGGGCACGATGAGCCGGATGGGATTCCCGTGGAGTGGATTCATGGGGTTTCAAGACACTACTCAGCCTCGCATAGCTAGGTCCTCATTCAGGGGGCCCGAGGTGACAGATTTCCCCTTTCCCGCTTGGTTCGGCAAGGCTGTCCATTGGCACCTTACCTCTTTCTTTTCGTCGCTGAGGCCATGAGCAGTTTTCTCTCTGCCCAGGAGACCGGGCTCCAGGGATTGCGTCTTCCCCTCCGTACACAGGAGTTGCTTGATTCAGAGTTTGCAGATGACACAACAACCTTCCTGATAGGAGATGTTGGGAATCTCGAGAGGTATGTGGAGGCGATTGAGATTTTCTGCCGCTTATCAGGAGCGCATCAACTGGCACAAGTTGTGTGTTTTTTGGCTAGGTTCAACACCCGCCCCGACTTGGAGACCTGTTGAGGCTTTTCAGTGGATCCCGAGAGGCAATCTAGTTCGCTATCTCGGTTGCCAGGTTGGCATTGCTATCTCTCCCAAGTAGCAGCTCGCTCTGCTTCTTTTGAGTATTCGGAAGAAGCTTTTATATTGGAGCTCGGCGAGGCTCTCCCTAGCAGGCAGAGTGGTGGTGGCAAACTTGGTACTTCTAGCCACCATGTGGTACATCACTTCGTGCTGGGCCTTTTCTTGGGCATGCATTGGCCAGGTATAGCGATTGATCCAGAACTTCTTATGGGCTAGAAGTGATGGGAGGCCAGCCAGGGCCAAGGTGGCATGGCGAGTGATCATTCAGCCACGTAGCAGAGGGGGGCTTGGCCTCATCGATTCTGCTATTTAGAGCCGTGTCTTGCTGGGCAAGTTGATTGTCAGAGGACTCCTTCCCGGTGGTGAGCCTTGGAAGGATTTCTTATTGGCCCGGATCTCAGCCTGCACTCCGAGCCTTGGGGGCCCGTGGTCACAGAGTACCTGATGGATCTTCACAGAGATGTGAGCTTGTGGTTTTAGCCCAGCTTTTGAGGACAGATTTGCAGCCAACTTAGGGCTTGGGATCATCTTAGGCCAGCCCTCAGACAGATAGTACCGGTTGCCTCAGAGGAGCGGCTTCGACAGCCTTTGGTCTGGAACCCCCCTGATTCGTTTACCCAGTGGCCACATGTTAGGGGGCCGACCGCATGTATCCTGGGGAGCCTTGAGCACGGGACCAGCCAGATTGGATTGCACATAGGCAGTTACCCCTGAAGGAGCAGGAGAGAGACCTGATAGGGATCCGGGGTCGAGATAGGCTCAACATCGACATTGACTCAGCTATCCCTCAGGAGTGGCTGATGCCTATTCCAGACCCAACCTGATAGCCTTCTCCTCACAAAGTGGCTAGACGGAGGAGAAGCATCTCTCCCCCTTATGATCACTTGTTTCCTGCCTTTATATGAGGCGAGTTGGTATTTAGCCATTCGTGGTTGTACTTAGCCCTTTGTGGTTGTTTTTCTTTAACCAATTGAAGGATCTTTTTCCCGGGAAAAAAACAAAGCCGGCGCCCATCTTTTCCTTGCTCTTTTCCTTTTTTCTGCTGGTCGACTGCTCCCTTCAGTACCTGCAGCACCTGCTGTACCTTCTCGTCACATAGTGGCCAGACGGAGGAGAAGTATCTCTCCCCCTTATGATCACTTGTTTCTTGCCTTTATATGAGGCGAGTTGGTATTTAGCCATTCGTGGTTGTACTTAGCCCTTTGTGGTGGTTTTTCTTTAACTAATTGAAGGATTTCTTCTTGGGAAAAAAACAAAGCTGGCGCCCATCTCTTCCTTGCTCTTTTCCTTTTTTTCTGCTGGTCGACTGCTCCCTTGAGTACCTGCAGCACCTGCTGTACCTTCTATACCTGCAACACATGCTGTACTTACTGTACCTGCATGTACCTTCAGCACATGCAGTACCTGCTGTACTTGTTGCACCTGTTGTACTTGGAGTACTTGCCATACCTTCTGTACCTGAAGTATCGGCTGTACTGGCTGTACCAGCCACCGTCTTGCTGAAACCCTAACCGTACCAGCTGTACTTGTTGAAAATCAGAACTGTACTCTTTGTTGTACCTGTTGAAACCCCAACTGTACCATATGTACTTGCTGAAAATCAGAACTGCATCCACGATTGTACCTGTTGAAACCCTAATAGTACCAGCTTGTGTACCGGATCTTCTACACGTACCTGTTCGTGTACTTGTAGAGCGTGAGTACCCGTTTGTGCCCCTACACTTGGGAGGACTGAGCCCGTTCTTTTGTGAGTTGTGCGAGCCAAGCTCAAGTATGAGAGCTCCTTTGTGCGTGGTCTCCGAATGACAGTTTCATGTTCACACAATTCTAGGTGTATGATGAATTGGGGCTGTTTGTATTGACTCATTCGAGGAGTCCGGCTTCGATATTCTTCACCGGCAAATATTTGTTTGGGTAGTATGCTATCATATTATGCATTGCATGGATTATCTGGCTAGCAAGCCCTTGGAACTTTGTACACAAATAAAATACTCCAATAAGGTACTTCAGTATTGAGGGGGGGGAGGGGGGGTCGGCCCGTTCGCGGCTCTAGTGGTGGTGTAGTGTGCAGTGGTTCTCTTTTGGAGATTGTCTTGTGCAATGATGTATCTTTCAGTGATTGTGTATTGTGGCTAGTTCATTTTAGTGTTGACGAGCGTATTGTTCATGAGACGGCGCCCAAAGGATGTTCACACCTAGTTGGTGTAGTTTCAGGAACCCGTGTCACCAATCCCTAATTTTTCGGAGCTTCTTATGTTAATCTTGGGCATGTGTATGGATCTTGTGGTAGCATATGCCACTTGGAGGCCACGGACATGACATGATTGGAATTTGTGGTCTGTACAAACACTGTAGTGCTGGGGCCTAGATTCATGGTTTGTATAGGTGTTTCTACCTAGGGCATGTACATATCTTTGGTATGGACATGTATTTATACCTCGGGCTTGTAATGGATTTTTGGAGTACAAATGAGTTGATGGGAAATTTTCCTATCTTCAATGCATGCACGTGCATGAATGATTTTATTTGACTTTGTGTGACTTGTTTTGATTGTATGGACAATGCCTGGTTTTACTGCGTGTGTTGTCCATGGGGCCGGGGACGCCTGACTACCCTTGTGCATGTGCTGCACACCTGTTTAGGACTAACATTTGGTCGTATGGGTTTTGCAGGTGGTAAAGTGTATTTTTTAGTTTTAATTTATTATTTTAAGTGATGTTACTAAGGTTTATGAAGACAGATTCACACACCGGCGGGATTGGAGATATCCCAAGACATGACCAAATCACCCCGTTGGGCACTATGATGGGGGGGACTACCATTTGGAAGGGTCACAGGACACGCGCACCTAGATTGTGCGTGGAATTATCAAGTTTGGGCCATTTAAGATAGAAAAAGCAGTTATAAGTGACTTTAAGCTATTTTTGGTAGTTTAATTAAAAAAAGAGCTCTATCTTTAGTGAAAGGTCAATGTGTATAGTACTATGTCACGCCCTCTGAATATCTCCTCAAAGAGGCGTGCATTTGTTCGTAGAGCCCCATTGCAGTTCCAAACCGCAATTTCTAACTTGGGTCTCATGGGTCTTGCACCGTCATTGGGTGCGCCGCTTGGTGATAATCACCCTCGCATTTTTGTACGCTGCCCACTTCCCTGCCTTCCGTGCCTCCAGCATGCATGTGTGCCACTTGGGCTGGTGTGAGGTTATCCTGTAGGTTAAGTCTTTTTCCCCTTAAAGAGCCTCGATCTCATTCTCCTGCTGGGTCACTATAGCATCCAACACCTCTCTTGGCCTGCGATTTTCTCCTGATAGGCAGTCAAATGGGCTTCTTGAGATTCCAGCCTGCGCTCTTGTGCGGCTTTCTTTCCTACAAGGCATTTAACTTCTTGTTAAGATCTTATTCAATCCTGTGTCTCCTTGTTTCTTTAGTTCTTGGAGCTCCTTGTGGAGTTCGGTCCGGACTGTCTCAATCAACTCTTTCATCTCTGTAAGATTTGGCGTTGGGGACTTCTTCTCTTTGTCCATGGTTGGTAGAGAGGGTTGACTATCTGCAGCACTTTAGGCGAGAGAAAACTATGTTGCTGCCTTGTTGGCATGAGCGAGGGTGGGGGCACAGGGTGAGCAGGACAGTCACAGAGCAGCGCAGCCAGCCATGTGCGTGAAGTGCGAACAGCCCAGCAGCCACTTCCTCCTGCCCAGTAGCGCGAACAGCCACCTTCGTGAAGCGAGAGAAAGAAAGAAAGTTATATTAATCGTCTTCAAAGGACCCATAGGGCCTATGAGACCAAAAGATTACATCATAGTCCATGCTATATCTCGCCATGGAACAAAAGAAAGAGAAAATGAAAATAAAAACTGAATAATGAAAAACGAGAAATAGTTGCGTAGAAATTGCCATGAAAATACATCATCATCAGAGCTAGTATGATCACCCCCCCGGGGTGGGTAGGGGGCCATCTAGGATATCTAGCATGGGTGATACAAGTAGATCAGATATGAGAGAGAGAGAGAGAGAGAGAGAGAGAGAGAGAGAGAGAGATTAATGTCTACAAATGACCCGAAGGGTCTATGAGACAAACCAGAAGTAGTACATGTAAGCCATGAGAGACTGAAAGTGAGACTGTGGAAAGAAAAAGTTCCTAATTAAACAAGAGAATCACAAGTGGAACAAAATATACTGGGGTACTACATAGGCTCTGCATTGTACACAAGGCCCTAAAGCCATCCTGATGAGGGAGACTTGTGTGAAGCTCATGTACAGAGTACATAAAAATCTATGTGCACCTCATGTGGTAGAGTAATCCTGTGCTCTGTTGGAGGATGTCCCCAATCTGGAGTGGTTGTAATGATGGCACATGAGGTCCTTGAGGACGAGCACGCCTGGCCTCTCAAGCTGCTGTGATCTATCTATAGTGACCCCTAAGCTGCATTGGGGGTATTTCTTTGATGTGCTGATAATGAAAGAAAGATATATTAAGCGTCTACTAAAGACCCAATGGGCTTATGAGACCAAAATTCCATGGCATATCTCATCACAGATAGGAAAATAAAACAAGACAAATCAAAACTCTCTCACCGGAGAGAGAGAGAGAGAGAGAGAGAGAGAGAGAGAGAGAGAGAGAGGTTTGTGCAGGCACGCGTGTTATCACTGTCTTCTGTTTCTTTATCATGAAGGGGAAAGTAGCATGAATGATGAGTCTTACAAAAAAGTGTTGTTTCATATCCAGGTCAGAATCTGCCTGGAGGGATTCTAGGTATGCGTGCATATTGGAATATCTTCAAGAGGAATTTGAAATGTTTGACCGATTTGAAAATATGAACTTTAAGCTGAAGACTATCCAGGTAAGTGTTGGATTTTTGTATAAATTTTCAGTCAGCTCCTATTAACAATATTGCAACATTTGGTTACTGCCCTCAAATGTTGCTGGCTGGCCTAATCTATCTGTATGTGTTTTTGTGGGTGCAGAAAAGTGTAGAATTTTTCCTCGAAGTGTTACAGAATAGAAAGTCTGACTTCATGGAATGGCTTATAATCATTTTGATCTCTTGTGAACTATCTGTAAGCTTGTATGCTATAATACGTGAAGGCCTCGTTGCCATTACTTAAAAAATGGGTAAGGCAAGTGGTAGTCTTATTAGCTAATGCACCTGCCCTCTTAGAGCTGGTCAAAACAATGGAAGGTGGATCTTATGATATGGATTGTGTTCAGCTTACTTTTTTTGGGGTATTTTCTCATCATTGTAAATATAGACACATTTCTGTTCAAGCTGAAGTTTTTAAGTTTCACCATTAAGAATGCAGTTTTCAGCTCTTTGTTGTGATCTCTCTTACACCCCTCTTCCCCTTTTCCCAAAAAAGTAGTTTGAGAACCCCATTTTCCGACCTATGCGGCCTTTCCTCCCCTCCCTCCCCTTGCCCGTTAAAACCCCATCACCACCCTCACAACGCCTCTCCCTCGTACTCTACTACCTACTTTTTCATCTACTTGTAATCTCCCACCGGTCGGTGTGGAATGCTTGGTTGAACACAAAGCTGATCGATATACTTAAATACACCAAGATTTAATGGACATCATGCTCAATACAAGATGTAATTTATTGAATTGACAAGAGGCTCACAATGAGCCGGAACGATAATCCCCTCCCTCAAATAGTGTATATTAATCTTGGGAGAATGTACATAGTGTCATGGGTATTTTCGACCAGATTTTCATAGCAATGCATATGAATATAGTATTGCAAACAATAGGGTTGTCGATGTAGATCTGTAACTCACCCTATTCTTTGAAATGCCCATGTTTCTTATCATTTGCTCTCTATTATTTTACCAACCCATGGTAGCAAGAATCTACAAGAGTATGTAGAACAAGAGAACACTACACAGGTTATGTGAACATGGAGTCTTGTACCTCCCTCTTGCTACTTGCTTTTATAATTAAGCATTAAAGCTCATCAATTGCAAGTAAAGTCCATAATTGCGGAAGTCTTGTACCTCCCTCTTGCTACTTGCTTTTATAATTAAGCATTAAAGCTCATCAATTGCAAGTAAAGTCCACGATAGCGGAAGTCTTTGTGATGGAAGCCTTTGGAGTGTCGACATCTTCAATTTGTCTCGATCTTTTACGGCAAAAGTTATCAAGAGAATGAAGGGAACAATCAATCTTTGTAGGATCCATACACACTCCATCTTTGGACACAATATGTCCAAGATAGTGTATCTCTGATAAGAAGAACTCACTCTTCTTTGTATTTATGAAGAGTATGCTCACGGAGTTTTTCAAAAACAATAGCCAAATGAGCTCTATGCTCTTCTTCGGTCTTCGAGAAGACTAGGTGTCATCAAAGAAGATACGTAAAATTCTTTTATACCCACGAAACATGCATTCCATCATTCTATTGAATATAGCCGGGGCATTCGTAAGACCAAAAGGCATAACAAGATACTCATAAAGTCCAAATGCTATCCTGAAAGTAGTTTAATGTACATCCTCAGGCACCCAACGCACTTGATGATGCCTACTCTTGAGATCAATTCGGCTAAAGCATGCCGATCCATCCAACTTGTCAAGGATGTCATCCATGCGTGGAATCGAAAACCGATTCTTGATGGTGAGGTTATTCAAAGATCTATAATCCACGCATACACGAAAAGCTCTATCCTTCTTTTGAACCAAGAGTACGGTTGAACAATATGGGGTAGAGCTTGGCTGAATCAAACCCTTCTTAAGAAGCTCATTTACTTGCTTCATGATCTCCTCTCTTTGGGATGGACTAACACAATAGGCTGGCCTATTAGGTGGTGAGCTACTTGGCATAAGATCAATGCGATGATCTTCCGGTTGTATGGGTGGAAACTCATTTGGTAACTCATCAACAAAATAATCACATTGTATTCTTGCAAGAATTTTAGCCTATCACAACACTAAGTGTGTTTACATGTACGTTAGTTTTTTCAACATGATCCCATATAAAAATCAAGTATGCAAAACACCTTTTTTCGTTACTTTCTTAATTTTTACATGAGATACAAGGGGAATGGTATCATCCTCTTCATGCTCTTAGCCTTTATGCATGAAGGTGATCCTGTTGGTCTTGTAAGCCTTGTACGGATCAATGCGTGTGTGTCAAGGCTTTCCAAGCAATACATCACAACCATTCAAAGGCACTACAAGAAAGTTTTCATGATCCATATAGCCTTGAATGTGTGTGCGCAACTTGCCAATGATAGGCATATCCTAAAGTGTTCCTATCTAAACACTAAAGGATATTTACAAAAGAATCCCAAGAGCTAATTCACGTGCAAATAAATAAATCCACGCCCAATATAACAAAAGTGGGCGGCTCAATAGGTCCACGCCCGAATACATCAAAATGGGCGGTCAAATACAAAACCTCATAGTAAACACTACGGCAAAAATATCAAAATGAGAACCATCCCGGTAATAGCTCGCACCATATCGCCACCATCACGTCAATATCACCAACCTACAAGGTTATCCATTCAAACACACTACGAGTTAGCAACACATGCAACAAGTCCACGACAGCACATAAGTAATAAATCCACACTTAGTTCCAGCTATTCCTAATTTTATATGTCCTACACATGGAATATTTGGAATCACCCAAGTGCCATGCTTTGAACATAGTGGTAATTAGGCATCCCCAATTAACCACAGAAGGATGGATGGATAAACCTGACATCCCTCCTGCACGGGATAGCAATTGTACTCAGTTGCATCATATCAACCAGCCCGTGTTTGAAAGTAAGATTGGATGATATCGGGATAGGCGAAAAAATCGCTCAGGCATCCATTTCGAATTTTCGTGAGGGTGATTTTTGAAGGTCAAAAGATATCTATTATATACAGTACCTGTGCAAGTAGTAGTGATCTCATGGTCAATAATAGCCTCAGGTTGAAGTTCTTCTACTTGGTCAATAAGACTAGGTGCCTCCTCATATACAGGATGTGTAGGAATTGGTCCCCTATAAGGCCTCAATAAGACTAGGTGCTTCCTATACAGGATGTGTAGGAATTGGTCCCCTATAAGGCCTCAAAAGACTAATATGATATGAATTCTCCAATGAGAAGGAAGTGAGAGCCTATATGCTAGGTTATTAATCTTATGAGTAATTTTAAAAGGACCATAAAAACGAGGAGCTAACTTAACAACAAGGTTAGTCTCAACACTTTTAAGACGTCTCTTTTCAATACGAAGCTCCTTCTTGAAAAACCATGTGCTTCCTTTTCTTATTAGCTTGTTTAGTGTATTTCTCTTGTGCATTAGAAATAGCTTTACGAACATGATCATGAATGGAAGTGAAATCAATGGTGAATTGATCTGTAGCTTCAATAGTGTGTGACAAACGAGTGATAGGAGTAGGTAAAGCTTTTCCATACACAATTGCAAAAGGTGCCTTTCCAGTGGATGAATGCGGTGTGTTGTTATATGCAAATTGCAAAATATGGATATACTTATCCCATTGTTTAGGTTGTGATGAAACATATGCATGAAGTAAATCCAATATTGTGCTATTTGTCACTTCTGTTTGACCATTAGATTCAAGATGAAATGTAGTGGAAAAATCCAATTTAGTGCCTAGATTATCAAACAATGTAGTCCATAAATCATTGCAAAACTTAGAATCTCTATGAGAAATAATCACTTGTGGTGGTAAACCATGATGTGTGAAGATGTGTTTAACAAACAAATGTGGAGCTTGATGTGTAATAAGAGTCTTTTTACAAGAAAGAAAATATGCTTGTTTACTAAACCTATCAACAATGGTCCAAATCATATCATTATGGTTCGTATAGTCAATGGAAAACCAGTGATAAAATCCATAGGAAATCTGTTCCCAAGGAGCATTAGGAATAGGAAGTGGCATGAGTAAACCAAGTTTCTTGCCCTTATAACTTTTCACTTTTTGACAAACATCACATTTAGACACAAATTTAGCTACATCATTTTTCATTTTAGGCCAATAAAAATCATAAGAAATAGTCTGGAATGTGGATGAAACACCTCGATGCCCCGCATAAGGTGGCTGATGTAATTCCTCTAAAATAGAATGTCTAAAAGGTCGAGTAATGCATAATCTTTTCTGGAAAGAAAGATATCCATTATCGTGGAATACTCAACAAAAGGTGTCCAATGATTTTCTCTCAATCTGGACCAAATATCACTAAAGTCAGGGTCTTAGTCATAAGTCTCATGCATAGAGTCAAAAGATGTATTCTCAATCACAGAAATATTTTAAATGAAAGGTCTTCTACTCAAAGTGTCAGCAACTACTTTTCTTTACCAAGTTGGTATTGAGTAATAGGCTGAAAACTTTGAATAAAAGCTGCCCATTTAATATGTCTATCTGAAATAAGTGGTTAAGAAAGCAAATGTTTGATACTCTGTTGATCAGTCTTTATAAGAAATTTTGAGCCCATCAAATAATGTTTCCAAATTTTTAATGCATGGACTAGAGCTGACAATTCCTTGTCATAGGTGCTATACTTACTTTCAGTAGGTTGAAATTTCCTACTCTCGAAAGCAATAGGATGACCATCTTGCATTAATACAACACCAATGCCCTTACCACTAGCATCGGTTATAACCACAAAGAAAGGACGTGAAAAATCAAGTAACACAAGTGCATGAGTAAGTGCATATTTTACCACTAGCATCGGTTATAACCACAAAGAAAGGACGTGAAAAATAAAGTAACACAAGTGCATGAGTAAGTAATTGTAACACAAGTGCATGAGTAAGTGCATATTTTAATGCAAGAAAAGATTTCTCTTGAAGTTTGGTCCACTCATAAGGTTTGGTTTTCTTGAGAAGTTCAGTGAGAGTGTGCGCCTTATATGCAAAATTACGGACAAATTTGCGATAATAGCTACACAACCTTAGAAAAGATCGTAATTCATAAAGATTCTTGGGACGTGGCCATATCACAATAGTTTCTATTTTCTTGGGATTTACATGTATGCCCTTATCAGAAACTATATGCCCCAAATACTCAATCTCACTCTGGAAGAAACTACTCTTTTTCGGGATTGATGTAAAGTTCATTTTCCTTGAGCAAATTATATACAATTTCCAAGTGTTTTTCGTGATCTTCTTGAGATTTACTAAAAATTAAGATATCATCAAAAAAGACAACCACAAAGTTTTGATGTTCAAGAAAGATTCTATTCATCATACGACAAAGTCACAGGAGCATTAGTAAGACCGAATGGAATTACTAAAAATCTCAAAGTGACCAGTCTGAGTTCTAAAAGCATTCTTATAGATATCTTGCTTGGTCATTCTTACTTGATGATATCCAGATTTTAGGTCAATTTTGCTAAAGACACTGGCTCGTGTTAATTTATCAAGTAGATCATCAATTCTAGGAATTGGAAATCTATTCTTGATAGTATTCTTTTTGAGAGCCCTATAGTCTACACACATACGATAAGTACCATTTTTCTTTTTTACAAGAAGAACTGGTGCTCCATATGGTGAACTACTTGGTCTAATAAGTCCCCGAGAAAGTAATTCCTCGATTTGAGTTTGAATTTCTCTTTACTTAAGAGGGTTAACTCTATAAGGTGCTCTACAAGGCGGTACACTACCTGGAATAATGTCTATGTGACGATCTTCAAGATGTGATCTAGGGAGTCCAGGAGGTAACTCATTGAGAAAACAGTCAGAGAATTTGGAAATGAAAGAGTCATGGGATGTATCCCTAGGAGGTGGTTCTTGAGCACTAAGCTGGTTAACCAAAATAAAAAAAAGTTTTCTCCCTCTTTCTCAAAGCTCTTTTTGCTTGAGTATGGCTCAAAAGTGGTTGGTCCTTACTCTCAGAAATTCCTTGCAAACAAATATTCTTTCCATGATGCATAAAGACATTGTGTGCTTTGCATAATCAATTTGTGGTGTGTACTCATGTCGAAAAGGCATTCCCAAAATCATGTCAATACCATGTAAAGGTGCTACTAAAACAGTACGTTGATCCAAAAATTATGCAATAGAAAAAGCAGGATTCTTTACTTTCTTAGTACAATTATACTTTTGATTTTAAAAAGCAGCCTTTACTTTAAAATGAGAAGGAATTATGCCAAGATGAAGAGCATGTGTAAGACGTTCGAAAATAAAGTCGTGTGTGCTACCATCATCATGCAAGATTGTGATTTCCTTATCTTGAATTTTTTCCTTCATTTCAAGTAAAGTATGTGGTGAAAAAGAATGAGGATCAAGGTTAGAAGTACATTCTTGATCAGATTTACCATTGAATTCGTTACCATCAGACTTTGGCTCGTAGTCGTCGTCACCTCGTAAGCATCATCCTCATCTCCATTGCCAATGTCTTCATCTCCATCCACCATGTTAAGCCGTGCCATTGGTTTCTTCTTCTTATTCTTCTTCTTGTTGTTGGTGTCATTTGGACACTTATTAGCATAGTTTCCCCTATGATGGTAAGTGTAACATCGAACATTGCTTGCTTTTTCATCTCGAGTTAATGAATCTGGAACATCTATCTTCTTTGGTTCTCCAATCGCTCCATTGCTATTGTTGCCAATCTTTGCTTTGTTGTTGTTGAATTGCTGGTTTCTTTGATCTTGACCCTTGTTTTAAAAGGTCGCTTTGAATGAAGAATGCCTGTCAAATCTTTGGAGAATTTAGAAGTACGATTCTCCTATTGGAACCTGGGCACACCATTTTTCTTTTCATAATTTAGAGCAAGAGATATAGCAGAGGAAAGAGTGTGAGGACGAAACATATGAACCCCCGCTCTAATCTTTGGATCCAATCCTAAGATGAACTTCCTTTTAAGATGCTTTTCATGCACTTTTCTTTAGATTGCATTTGAATGAGAGCATTTCAAAAATTTTCAATATAGGTATGGACATCCTCTCCTTTCAATTGCCTAAGAGTATCCCAATGCTGTTGGGCTTTAGCCTTGTATTGAGGAAAGCTGTGAGTTGCTCTTGAATAGACGGAAGTGCAGGTAGATCAGCCATGAATGCTAAAAAGAAATAAAGATAGGAAAAAGTTAGAAATACTTATATGATTTTTCGCTCGTGGTGAAGATTTTGAAGATTTTGAATCCCATGGCGATTAGAAGAGTGGTGTGACCATCCAACGCAATCACCAAAGTGCTTGAAGTATTCTCGAAGTGTTGGAAGGTCGTCCGGTAGAAACAATATTGAGCATCGAGAGTAAATTTAAGCTTTGGGAAGGCGTAAAATGACCAAATTTAAAAATCCCGCACTTTTGAATTGCTGTAATTTTCTGAGCCAAACCAAATAAGAAACTGAAAATATTTCCAGTTCCAAGCCGGGCCATATTCGGACAAATTTGGACTGATTTTTATGAAGTTTTGGCTTGAAGAAGCTTTGCGTATGAATCTCCTCTTATCTTTTTAGACTTTTTTGAGTAAAGCAATTATGTAATTTTTCTCCACCCTTGATTTCTGCAGAGCTCTCTCCACCATTTGCAAATTCAAATGCTTGGATCTTCCACGAAACCTCTCACACAAGGTACATGATTTGTGCAAGAGATTGTGCCAGACGCATTTGACGGAACAGATGTTTGATTTGGTAGCTGAATTAAGAGACAAACTCCCAAGCAAAGAGTGCCGAATTTGCAATTTTCACGCTAGCTTGACGGGCACGAATTCGCGCAGCCCGTGTAGAAAGTTTTGTTTTAAAACTAAGCTTAAGCTTTTCTTAATCTTTGTTAATGCTTAAGCTTTGTATTAATGCCTTAACCAAGGGTTTGGATAAAGCCTTTACCCTTTGGCTTTGGTTATTTCCTTGATGTGACCTTGAAGAAGAGACCTCAACCAAGCCTTCAATTTTGTGAATTTTTCTTCTTTCTCAGAAACCAGAAAGTTGCACGTACCTTCTCTCTTTCTTTTGCAAGTCTTCCTCCCTTTGATTTTTCTCAATATTTTTCACCTTCTCTCCCCCCTTTGCTCTAATACCACTGAAACCACTAGGATCATGGGGAGACACACCGTCCAACCAAATACCAACTAGTTCATCACTTCAATTAAATTACCACTTCTTGAGTATTTATGCTTTATTAATAAAAAATAGCCCATAAGCCAAAAATAGATGCACACTTATGCATGTGCTTGCCTTTTACAAAAATGGGGGTTGCTTTTAACACAAGCTTAGCTAAAGTGTTCCTATCTTACAATAGAACCCCAAGGGCTAATTCACGTGCAAATAAATAAATCCACGCCCAATATAACAAAAGTGGGCAGCTCAATAGGTCCACGCCCGAATACATCAAAATGGGCGGCCAAATACAAAACCTCGTAGTAGGTAAACACTACGGCAAAAATATCAAAATGAGAACCATCCCAGTAATAGCTTGCACCATATCGCTGCCATCACGTCAATCTCACCGACCTACAAGGTTGCCCATTCAAACACACTACGAGTTAGCAACACATGCCACAAGTTCACGACAACACATAAGTAATAAATCCATAGTTAGTTCCAGCTATCGCTAATTTCATATGTCTTACACATGGAATATTTGGAATCACCCAAGTGCCATGCTTTGAACATAGTGGTAATTAGGCGTCCCCAATTAACCACAGAAGGATGGACAGACAAACCGTGACATGAACACTCATTAACCAGAGTTTGCATATGGTAGCACTTATGAAGGAGGGCTTACTCTTCTTCTCAAAAGAGAGAAGCCACCATAGCTAGGATTAGTAAACTGTAATTATGATTAGTAACGATTAGCTACATCATTTTTTTCTATTTTTTAATTTTCTATTTATGATTAACAAGTGATTAATTACATCAATATTTTGTATTTTCACTTATATACATGCCTGCCTCTTTCACATTACACTTAAAAGTGTCTATGGGCCCAAATAGACATACATCTTGACCCTTTTACATACTCTTAGTCTTGGCCTTGGGCACAAATAGACATGAGAATTTCCACTTTGTAATATACATAAATTGTATACAAGCAAACATTCATACATATGTAAAAATATATATAAATATACATACATATGTATGTATGTGTATATATATATATATACATATATATATATATATGTATGTATGTATGTATGTATATATACATACATGTATGTATATATATGTATGTATGTATGTATGTATGTATATATACATACATGCGTACAAACGAACATTCATACATATGTAAATATATATATAAATATACATACATGCGTGTATATATATATATATATATATATATATATATATATATATATATATATGCATGCATGTATGTATGTATGTATGTATATATACAAATAAACAAACAAACAAACATACAGACATACATACATACATGTATGTATGTGTATGTATGTATACAGACATACATACATACATATATGTATGTATATACACACACACACACACATATATATACATATATATATATATACATAAATACACACATATACACACACACACACACACATACATATATATATAAACACACACACACACGCGCGCGCGTGCACACACACACACACACAAACACATATATATACATATATATACATAAATACACACATATACATACATACATACATACATATACATATACACACACACACACACACACACACACACACACATATATATATATACATATATATATATATACATATATATATATATACATATATATATATATACATATATATATATATACATATATATATATATATATATATGTATACACACACACACACACACACACACTGTGAGATCCATGTCTCCACCATGCAACAGATTCGGATGCTAGCAGCGGAAGTAACACATCTTGCGCGGCCAGGGGTCTCACACTCAGGGCCTCCACGGATATCCGGACAAGAGACTAATCCGTCGGTTTATCCAAAACCAAACCCGGAAAAACTTCCTTTACCTGGAAAGCACAGGCGATTTCACCAGGATAACTTTTACTCTAACGTAGTCAAGACCATTTCTGATCAAGCTGATCCGACCGCATCTATAAAGATACTGGGTCAGATCAAGGAAGAAACTTACTTGGATCATTGGGATCAACGCTTTTTTCCCCATCAAGAGGCACAGCCCCGCCGTTGATTCCTATCCATAGAACAATTACTAACTGGGATTTACTTTATCTATCGTAGTAACAGAAATTGAGTCTCGATTTACGGATCCATCAGTCCAGACTAACCCTGTCCAGTCCCATGGGTTAGCCAATCGCCCAACCACTGTAGTGATGGGATCCAATTAGGAATTTGGTTAGGTTTTGTCCCGGGTACCAAGGAAAAGAGTTCCAAGGCCCCCTAGCCGGAAGTTCATGCAAACATAAAACTAGTCACACCACTTACACACCCAATATGAAATTACCTTTTTCTCAGCATCAGCTAACTTTAAAACAATCCTTTAATGAAACCATTATGTCACTGATGACAATCCTCAAAGTCTTTGGTTGAATCCATATTTCCCGTCATTCATTCATCGGTGTACTTATGGCATCATTGGCAACTAGAACGCTCACCACCTGTTCACTCAGGGGCCTTTTCCATAGTTCCTAGCTCATAGTAACCGGCAATATATTCATATAACAGAATGGAATCTCTGTGGAAGATCAGCAAGATCAACCCACAGATCTATATAAAAGAGCCATGGACTCATCCGTTGAGGACCAGCAAAGTCAATCAACCAGATCCGTGCCCGGTTTCAGAAAACAACTCTTACTCCTTGTTCCAATATCTTTCACGACGCACGTGTGGGTATCTTCGGTGACCCAGAGCCCGAGCACCGTATGGTCAGCATCCTCTAGGATCCTTCGTAGGTGACCTAGCGCTTCACTCATAGGCCGCTTCCTTGGTCCCTCATCCACCGTACCGGAAGCTCACCATTTAAATCGAACCGAGGCTGGTCAAGACCTCGATCAACCTTGCTACGCGAGACGTCCTCATTTGACTCTCCGTCAGCAGTTGCAACTTTATCAGTTCGGTCTTCATGACCTTAATCCTCAAGACGGTCAAAATGCTTCCCCAGCATTCTTGACATAAAACAGTCATTTACAAACAGTCACAAAATATAGTTTCTATAACGAACTCTCGTCTTTCCACATTATCCACTCTCGGACCACATTACTTATTCCACATTCCATTCAAAAATGTGTACTCATTCTCATCCATTCACTCATATAGACTACACATTATTTCACATACACATTCACATTCATTATTCTACATACATATCCATGTTCGTACGTCCACATCATACATCCGATTTCACATTCATACATACGCATCTACAAGCATTAATCCACATCCACATTCATACATCCATACTTCCATTTTCACATCCACACATCCAGATTCACATTCATACATCCACATTCACATGCATACATCCATTTTCACATTTTCATTCATACATCCACATTCACATACATACATCCACATCCGTATCTACATCCATACATCCACATCCACATCTTCATTCACATTCACATCCATACATCCACATCTACATACATACATCCATTTTCACATCCTCATTCATACATCCACATCCACTTACATACATACACATCCGTATCTACATCCATACATCCACATCCACATCCACATTCACATTCATACATACACATCTACATGCATACATCCACATCCACATTCATACATCCACACTTCCATTTCCACATCATTCATATTCATACATCCATTTCCACATTCATACATACGTATCTACATGTATACATCCACATCCACATTCATACATCCATACTTCCACTTCCACATCCACACATCCGCATTCACATTCATACATCCACATCCACATCCACACATCCATACATACACATCCACATTCACATTCACATCCATATCTACATTCATACATCCATATTACATCCATTCTCGCCCTAACACATCCCATATACATCTTATCACATCTCATACACCTCTTATCACATCCTATCACTTCCCATACGCATCATCTTATCACATCTTATCACATCTCATATACCTTTTATCACATCCTATCACTTCCCATACGCATCTTATCACATATTATCACATCTCATACACCTCTTATCACATCTTATCACATTTCATATCTTTTTATAGAATACAAGAGAATTCTTATATCTGATATAAGATTTCTCTACACATTTATTTATGCATAAATTCCACTTAAGGAGACTAACACTTTCGAATTAAAAATCAATTTTTTATGCATCTTCCTATGCATAAATTCATTTTAAATGAAAATGACACTTTTGAATTAAAATTCAATCTTTTATGCAACTTCCTATGCATAAACTCAATTTAGATGAGAATTGACACTTTTGAATTAAAAATCCATCTTTTATGCATCTTCCTATGCATAAATTCAATTTGGATGAGAATAACACTTTTGAATTGAAATTCTATTCTTTTATGCATCTTCCTATGCATAAATTCAATTTAGATGAGAATGACACTTTGAATTAAAAATCAAACTTTTATGCATCTTCTTATGCATAAATTCAATTTGGTAGGAATTACACTTTTTAGATAAAAGAATTTCTGTTATGCATCTAAGTTATGCATAAAATCCATTTATAATGAAAATCATACTTTTAGTATAAAAAGAATATCTTTTATGCATACCTCTATGCATGAAATCCAATATGATAAAAGTAACACTTTTACAATAAAATAATCAAGTTTTATGCATAAAAATAATATAATCAACTTTTATGCATACCTCTATGCATGAAATTCAAATATGATAAAAGTCACACTTTTATAATAAAATAATCAACTTTTATGCATACCTCTATGCATGAAATTCAATTATGATAAAAGTCACACTTTTATAATAAAATAATCAACTTTTATGCATACCTCTATGCATGAAATTCAAATATGATAAAAGTCACACTTTTATAATAAAATAATCAACTTTTATGCATACCTCTATGCATGAAATTCAAATATGATAAAAGTCACACTTTTATAATAAAATAATCAACTTTTATGCATACCTCTATGCATGAAATTCAATTATGATAAAAGAAACACTTTTATATTGAAATAATAATCTTTTATGCATACCTCTATGCATGAAATCTAAATCTGATAAAAGAAACACTTTTATATTAAAATAATAATCTTTTATGCATACCTCTATGCATGAAATCCAAATATGATAAAAGAAACACTTTTATATTATAATAATAATCTTTTATGCATACCTCTATGCATGAAATCCAAATATGATAAAAGAAACGCTTTTATATTAAAATAATAATCTTTTATGCATACCTCTATACATGAAATCCAAATATGATAAAAGTAACACTTTTATAATAAAATAATCATCAATTATGCATAACATAAAAATCAATTTCTCCATGATTACAATAAAATTCTTTCAAATAATCTAGATGATAATTCCTAGAATATAGTAGGAAGTTCTCTTTTCATGCTTTGAATGAAATTATTTTATGTGTAATTTTTATAAAAATTTTGCCATAGCTCCGCTACTATGACTGATAAATCTCAATTTATTTTGAAGGATAAAGCTTATCATTAAGAGAATGATTAGAATGATCCCTAATTGGATCATTAATCCAATAATGGATTGAATCATCAATATTCATGAAATACATAAACTAAAAGCATAGAAAAAAGCCATTAATTTGGCCTAAAAGATAGATTAATCTTGGATTAAGGAAAAGCTTTATGAAAAGCTTCATTTGGATTGAGAATGGGTCATGAGTATGACCATTTCTTGAGTGAGAGAGAGAAATTACATAAAAACCATTAGAATTAAGCATAAATGAAAATTTATGTAATTCTTTACTATCATTAATCAATTAACTTCAATAGCATTTATCAAATTATGTAACTCTTCACTACCATTCATCAATTAACTTCAATAGCATTCAAAGACCATTCGAATTAAGCTTCTCAAGCTTGAGAGGGGTTGAGAAGAGAGAAGCATTGAGAAATTATAGAAAAGATCAAAATTCACCATTTACCTTACAAATTGCTTGATTCTTTGTTCACGGTAGAGGCCCCCAACCAATCAATTGGTTAAGTATGTTGATGGAGCCACCAATGGGGATTGAAGAAAGAGGGAAGCTCCAATTTCTTCAATTTGGAGAGAGTTTTAGAGAATAGTAGAAATTAGCATTATTTCAGCATAACTCTAGTATAGTAAAATTCTTCTATTTTTTTCAAAGGACTCATGTTCTATTTATAGGAGAGGGAAGCTCTAACCAAAGCTAACTGAATTCTAGAATTTTCCAAATTCAGTTTGGTTGAATTTGGACTAGATTTGAACCTAGTTTGGTTACTTTTTGATTCGGTTTGGTTCCATTTTGATTTGGTTTGGTTCAAGAGAGAGGAGAGATAAAAATATCACATTATTTTTGAGTTTAAAACTCATTCAAGCATGTGAATTAGGCGCCTCATTGAAGGCCCTCCTTTTCCTTACAGATGTGTCAAAAATGGAATCATTATACTAAAAATATCTCATATTTTGATATTACTCATAGTTTCTTACTAATAAACCTTGTACATTTTCAACTCTTCATCTTATGTGAGCATTGAAGGGACTCCCTTCCTTACATAGGTGTCAAAAATGGAATCCTTATACCCAAAATATCTCATATTTTTAATATTGCTCATAGTTTCTTACTAATAAACTTTGTACATAGCCAACTCTTCATCTTATGTGAGCATTTACTCATTTTTGGGTATCTTCTTTTACAAAATTGGATTTATCTCCTCCCCACATATGGATTGATCTTATTGGCCCAAAGGAACCTTAATTGGACCATAATCCAAAAATTTCTGAAAATCTAGACCCTTAGGCTAAGGTCCTTTATACCCATTTCCAATTAATTCCAATTGCACATTGGAAGTTCTTTTTGAATTTCTATTTCAGGGGAACTTATTTTAATAAGATGAGATAATTTTCTATCCAAAAATATTAAAAATCTGAATATTCTTTCTCTAGAATATTTTCTCTCTCTAGGTTAAAACAGTTAGAAACAAAATCTTTTATATTTCTGAAGAGGGGATTGATTACAGGGAAAGATGCTGGACATTTTGAGAGGCTGGGGAGGAATCTTACATTCTCTCCCACTTGAAAAACACGAGATGTCCTCATCTCGCAAACTGGGGGTAATTTCGCAAGAGATACATGAATATGAGACTGAGAGAAAATTTAATTAAGATTAACCACCAAGAAAAGTCCCAAAGAGAGCAAGATTCAAGACAAGAACAAAGATTTTAACTTTATTCACTCTTGGAACATATACAGTAAAGATAGAAGAACTCTTTACACTTCCATAAGCCCGTCCATCATATGGTCACAAAAGCAGCACTCACAAGCTGCACATGTATAAGGTAACTCATCTATGGGAATAATTCGGCTGGTTATTGCCGCACCTACCTCAGTGGTATGAGGTGATCTAACAAAAGGACCTCTGAGAGAGGCAAGCCAAAAACGGGGTAAAGGCATATCTTCTGATGAGGAAGAAAACACGCCAGTAAGAAGACCCGCTCAAAAAAACCAATATGCCTTGATCTCATCACACAATAGTATCGGGGACCCAAACCCAAAGCTTCAATAACCATAGCTAAGCGGACATTGTTACGAAAGTGCTGCTGAGACCCCAGGGTGTTACCCTAGTTATGTCTTGATAGGTCCGCCATTTGGTCTGAGCTACAGAAGTTCCCACGTGAAGGAAAAGTGAGCGCTCATACAGTTCTATAAAATCCTTCTTCACAGACTCACTTGCATCGTGAAGGTGAGAAATCATCATGGATAAAACCAATTCCTCCTGCCAAGCCATGAAGGAGATTAAGAAAGAAAGGAGATCGATGGAAGTAAGATTACTGCGAGCAGCAAGTAAAAGTTACGACTTATATAAAGGAAGGAGCTAGCGTAACTTAGAAGCCAACGGTATCTTGTCACTGAAGTTTTACTGTCTTTCCATGATTTGGGTTTAGCACATATTTCTATAGAAGGTTCACATGAAATACATTATGAACTTTGAGATGATGAGGTAGAAAAAGCTCGTAGGCTAAGTTACCTACTTTCTTTGAAATCAAATATGACCCACAATATCTGGGGCTAACTTCTTATACTTCCCAAGAGATAAAAAAACTTCTTTTGGGTCGAATGAAGACCATATCTGCTTCTTTGAATTCTCTGACTGTCCTCTTCTTATCTGCATACTGCTTCTGTCGATCCTGGGCAGTCTTTTAACTGAGGACCAATTCCTTGGCATCCAAAACACCGGTTCACACTTCTGAACTCATCGTGTTCTGAATTCTTAAAACAGGTGGGGCTCCTGAGAAAGTATTCTGGGGAAAGGTCTTCCTTCTTAAACAGAATCCTCTTTTATTTTAGAGCGGGAAAATATAAAATCAGAAAGGGAGGTTCTTACTCCTGTATACCTCGAAGGCTGGGGGAGGAATCTTACATTCTACCCCACTTAAAAAAGTGCGAGATGTCCTCATCTCGCAAAGTAGAGGACAACACTTTTTCTTAAGATCCAATTTATTCTGGGGTTCCTTATATTCTGGTCAACCCAACCAGAATACGGAGATAAACATCCCTTATATAGAACTCATCATTAAATAATCATTCAGATCATAACATCCATATTTTTAACATGTTAATGATCCATTAGACCGAAAATTTTCTTTCTGAACATTCCTCCATGGAAATTCCAGTCAAGCAAGTTCTCAATTTGTCATCCCTTAACTTGATCTACCGAGTCAAGTGTTAACAATAGCAATTCGACAGCACAATCCACTAATCTCATAGTGATTTGCTGAAATCATTATCATCATTTATCATCACAGGGACTCGTCCCAATCATCCACATTGTGGTTTCGCTCAGCTTATTACATTTCAACCCATTTTCAGGGATCATCATTTTTCAATCAGACTCCAAATCAATTCATCAGTTCCCAAACAGAATTAAAAATCATATCAACCACATTGGAATTCATCAACTGGATAGCATTAATGCTTATAATTTTAAGTCTTAGATTTACTCGTATATACTGTCGGTAAAGAGTTGCAGTTATACCCTCGGTATATACGGGTAGTCATGGTACTTGGAACTATAAGGTAAATACCATCATGTCTAGGCCTCAAGCAAGTCAGGGTTCCATAGAATTGCGGTACTTCCATTTGAAGACCCAATTACTAATTTACGAATTTTGAGTTTGAATATCAATTTGTATGAATTATATCACACAATTACAACCTTTTTGTGCTACTTGATAAATTTTTGACATATGTGGCTTCTCAGTTGATCTTTATTAGCCAATTCGCTCTCTGATACCAACTGTGAGATCCCTGTCCCCACCATGCAACAGATTCGGATGCTAGCAGTGGAAGTAACACATCTTGCACGGCCAGGGGTCTCACACTCGGGGCCTCGCCCCACGGATATCTGGACAAGAGACTAATCCGTCGGTTTATCCAAAACCAAACCCGAAAAAACTTTCTTTACCCGAAAAGCACGAGCGATTCCACCAGGATAACTTTTACTCTAACGTAGTCAAGACCATTTCTGATCAAGCTGATCTGACCGCATCTATAAAGATATTGGGTCAGATCAAGGAAGAAACTTGCACTTGGATCATTGGGATCAACGCTTTTTTCCCCATCAAGAGGCACATCCGTTGATTCCTATCCATAGAATAATTACTAACCGGGATTTACTTTATCTATCGTAGTAACAGAAATTGAGTCTCGATTTACGGATCCATTAGTCCAGCCTAACCCCATCCAGTCTCATGGGTTAGCCAACCGCCCAACCACTGTATTGATGGGATCCAATTAGGAATTTGGTTAGGTTTTGTCCCGTGTACCAAGGAAAAGAGTTCCAAGGCCCCCTAGCCGGAAGTTCATGCAAACATAAAACTAGTCACACCACTTACACACCCAATATGAAATTGCCTTAAACCATACCATTGGTTTGGGGGATCCCTAGAGCTGGGAGCTTCACCTCGGGCCACCCCAACTGTACACAGGCCTGTTTTGCCCTGCCACCACCACCAATGGACAAAGGTGCTCTTCTAAAAAGCCTTATTTCAGAAAGCTTGACCCTTCCTTGGATACTCTTGTAAATAATGCAAAGCCTATTCTATTCTTATAGAAGTAGCTAGAAGAATGGCAGAAGACTTTGCTAAAGCCTTCCCTACTAAGGAATCCTCTCAATTGAAGAAATTCCCTGTTGTTCCCACTTTGAAGAGAACTTCTACTTTTTCTCAAAATCAAGAGATTCCCTAAAGCAAGGTAGGAGCTAAGGATCCAACTAGGGTTCTCAGAGTACAGGTCCATGATGAAGAGATGGGTCCTAATGTCGATGAGTTAGCAGAGAAAATTAGGTAGGAGATAAGATTTTTTGGTGCTAATAACCTAGACATATCATGAGTGAATGTCCCAATGCACCAATCTAGCACTCATTCATTCATATTGCTTGGCTCTTTATGAAAGTTGAATCTAAACCAGAGAAGTGGTAAACCAATGCAAGATGAAATGGCTAGTTGGAATATGTTTCTCACCTTCCATGAGACATAAACAACATTCAATTTTCTCTAGATAGCAATGAAACTGAATGCAAATTCAAAGTTTTTCCTCTTGGATTATATGATGGTATTATAGGGATGGGATGGATTGGCTCACCCAGAATCAATCCAATATTCATTGCCAACCATAAAGGGACCATAAACTTTATAGACATCTATTGAAACAAGGTGCAGGAGAATAGAGTGATAAGAGCTCTTACCTTGTAACTTGTGAAGGCATCTAGAATGCTTAAGGGCATAACAAAGAAGCATGAAAATTCTAAAGAGCTTGAGTGGTTGAAGAAATATGCTAATATATTTCTAGAGGATTTGATAAAGATTCCCCCTAGTTCATGAAGTGGATCATGAAATTGAGCGGATACTATGAGTGAAACCTACTATAAAAGAGGGCCCTTATAAGTTCATTCCTGAAGCCATTGAGCTTAAGGAACAATTGAGGCTCTTGGAACATAAGATTGTCCAGCCCATTATATCTCCTTGGGATGCTCCATAACCATTAGGAACTCAATGGAGTCTCTTTGGGCCCTTTAATTTGCCATGAGGTTACGGAAATGTTTAAATTTTTGACAAATAGGAGCTCGCCATGTAAGCAAAAACCAATGGTTTGTAAGAGAGGTGTAAGAGTGGTCAAAGGGTGCACTTTTTCCCCCAAAAAGGGGAGGGGGCAATTTTACAATTTTCGGACCTCCATAACTTCTACATACAAGCTCCGATTTGAGCGAAGATTACAGATCCGTGATCTACGCATCAAGAGCTTTCCATAGATATGTTACATGATATGGTTTTATCCGCTAGATTTTAAATTCCATTTTCCCTCCAAAATTCAAATTCGAATAAAGTAGCCGTTTTGAAGCTTCAAATTAGAAAATGTTTCTTCTTAAGAGAAAAGGTTTGACTCCCTTAAACTGCCAAATAAAAGGGCCCAAGAAGACTCCATTGAGTTCCTAATGTTTTTAGAAGAAGAAAGATGGTACCTTAAGGTTATGTATTGATGATCAAGGGGATTAAATCAGTTAACAATATTAAAAAAATTATGTGATCCCGAGGATAGACGAGCTTTGGGAGTATCTTTACGGTGCTTAGATATTCACAAAGATTGATCTACAATCTAGGTACTACCAGATCAGAATTAAGGAGAAAGATATTCCAAAGACCACCTTCAATATAAGGTATGGACATTACAAACTCGCAATAATGCCCTTTAGTCTTGCAAATGCTCCACTACGAGTTTTAATCAACTACTGATGTAAGAAATCTTTAGGGAGTATTTAGATGATTTTGTTTTTGTGTTCTTTGATGGCATTCTAGTTTATTTGAAGATTGCACCGAATATGAGAAACATGTTCGTAAAGTTTTGGAGATCCTGAGAAAGATTAGACTCTTTGCTAAAAAGATTAAATTCACCTTCTTTATTCATTACATTGAATATCTGGGATTCATTATTTCAAAGGATGGAATCTCACCTAATATAGCTAAAGTAAAAGATATCCCTAGAGCCTAAGACTATGAAAAAAGTTTGAGGATTTCTTAGTTTGATTGGTTTGTACTGCTTATTTATTCAAAGAATGGAATCTCAGTTTGATCCAACCAAAGTAAAGCATCCCCATATCCTAAGACTGTGAAAGAAATTTGATGATTTCTTGGTTTGATAGGTTTGTACTACTGCATATTTATTCAAAGAAGAATGAGGGTAATCTCAAGCTAAATCTTCTTCTTCTTCCCATGTAGCATCCTCTATTGTTGTTGGGAAGAACTTCCATTTCATTAAATTCTCTCACATCATGTACCTTAGAGGTTTTTCCCTGGTGTCAAGAACTTGATCTCGGGTTTCAATTCTATCTGTCCTTGAGATTGCATAGTTATTTGATCATCCTCTAGAACATGATTGGGATTTGGAATATACTTCTTTAAAAAACCTACATGAAATACATTGTGGATCCAAAGATGAGGAGGGAGAAGAAGTTTATAAATAAGCTTGACATTCTCTAATCCTATGAGAATAATGACATATGGTCCAAAATATCTTGGAGAGAACTTCTTGTACTTTCTTAAGGAGTTCTTAAGGAGAGGGAAGTTCATAAGCTTGAAATTATCCAATCCTATGAATATCAATATATGGTCCACAATATCTTGGGCATAACTTCTTGTACTTTCTCAAGGACAGGTAACTTCTCTTGGTTTGTAGTCTATGTCCCCTTCTTCAAATTCTCTCTTTACATTGGCATACTCCACAATATCAACATATGGTACCCAATATTCTGGACATAACTTCTTATACTTACTCAAGGAGAGGGAACTTCTCTTGGTTTGTATTCTATCCCCTTCTTCAAATTCTATGGAAGATCTCTTTACATTGGCATACTCCTTTTACCTATCTTGAGTAGCCTTGATATCTTTTCTTTATCAACTGCATCTGATGATTCACCTCATCCAACATCTATTTTGAGACTTTCACTTTGTTTAAGGGATCTCACCAATTCAAGGGATCTGACCAATTTAAGGGTGCAAGGCAATCTTGTCCACGTAGTTCCTTAAACGGGCTCATAACAATACTTCGATTGTGTGAGAAGCATTATAGGTAAATTTTACTAGATGAAGATAGTTCAACCATCTTTTTGGCTCATGACCAAAAAAGGCTCTAAAAGTGTCTTCAATGACTTGATTAAACCTCTTTATGTGATCATCATCAGTCTTAGGTTAATAAGTTGTGCTTAAATCAAGTGAAGTTCTAATTGTCTCAAAGAAGGCCTCAAAGAAGGATGTCAAAAATCTAGATGCGAATTTGGCATTTAATCACTAATGATTGTATGGGGAAATCCATGAAGACTAAATATTTCATGTAGAAATACCTTGGCTATATCCACCAATGCTCTTCATTGGAATCATATGTGCATATTTATTTAGCCTACATCGACCACGACAAATATAGAATCAAATGTCTACTCTTATACTAATGGTAGGCGAGTAATAAAGTCCATACTTATATATTCCCATTTCATCTGTGGAATGTCCAAGGGATGAAACATTCCACGCATCTTCACTCCCTCAACTTTAATATTTTAACACATAAAGCATTGTCGTACATGATTATATACATCCCTTTTCAATCTAGGCCAAAAGAAGTTCCTCTTGACCAAACAATGAATGTCTTTACATATCCAGGATGTCCAACAAGGATGCCATAAGCTTAGACTAGGATTCTCCTTTTGAAATCACACCTTTTAGGGACACATAAACAACCGTCTTCAATCTTATATCCTTGAAGGGACACATAAAAAACCGTCTTCAATCTTATATCCTTTTGAAGGGACACATAAACAACTGTCTTCAATCTTATATCCTTGAAATTTCCTTAATGCCTATATCCCTAAACTTTTCTTAACTCTGTAAGAGTCTTGCTCTCCTTCTTTAATGTAGCTATAACCGGGATGAAGAACTCATGTTTTAATCTCCTCTTTTGTCTCAGTAAGCAATGGGTTAGAGATCATATTAATTTCTCCTAACAAAGAAACCTTTTGACTAAGAGCATTAACAACTACATTTTTCTTCCCCCTGTACTTTATCTCAAAGTCAAGCTCTTACTGTATCCACCTTCTTTGACACATATTGATATCCTTCTGGGTAAATATTCATTTCAAACATTTATGATATGTCATTAGAGTTAATCTCTGAATAAGCAGAAGTAGTGCATCCATAATGTTAATGCATGAGTAACAACTAGAAGTTCCAAGTCATGAAACCTATAGAACTTCTAGTTGTGACTCATGCATTAAAATTATGGAGGCACTACATGCTTGGTTAGAGATTCATTGTGGTGTGACATACCATAAAAGTCTAAAATTGATATTTACCCAAAAGGATCTTAATAAACATCAAAGAAGATGGATGCAAAATTTATAGGAGTAACATCTAAGAGTTCTAGGTCTTTCGAGACTCATGAGCCACAAGTCAGCAATCTTGAATAAGAACTCCCCCAATTGCAAACCCACTTACATCATTCATAACCTTGAAGAGTTTTCCAAACTCAAGCATTGAGTTAGTTACCAAGGTAACTTTGAGCTTGTCAAAGGCACTTTGACACATTGGAGTCCATTTAAGGTATATCCTTCTTTTGAGAAGTGTTGTCAAGGGGGGGCAATAGTTTTGTAAAATCTCTAAGCAATAGTAGTTTTGTAAAAACTTTGAGTAATAGTTTTTCATTATGGAGAAAATCCTATTATAAAACAATTTTAAATAACACCTAATCAAAACCATATATTATTTTGTTGATGTTGTTTAAGATAGATGCTTTTATTTCTGGGTAGACTATGTTACTATAGAGCACTTCATGCACGCATTCACTCATCATCTAATTCCAAGTTCTGACTTTTTCTACATAGCAGCTCTTCTCCTTTCCTCTAGATCACATGAGTCTATAGGCATAATCCTAGACATGTGAGCCTACTAGGCATGACAGGATCTAGCTCACTAGACCCGCATGAGCATATTTCATAGAAAAAAGACATGAGCCTACAAACGCTATGAGGATGGAAAAAAACCCCAAAACCTATGTGTATATGTATAATCTGTTAGTATTGGTGTTGTTTACGAGTGGAAGTTGGCTTGCATCTAGGACATGAATTATGTAAATAATCTATAGCATGTATTTCTTAGTTGGTGTTGTGAGTGTGTGTGTGTGTGTTCAAAGCTTAGGATATGAAGATGCTTTCCCTCAACTCCTTGATGTAACAATTCAATCAATTAGTGGTTTTGGCAGTAGGAGGAGGACAAGCACTTGATGGTCTTTAACTCATCTTGATGGTAGGGATTGATGTGATGGGGATGACCAACGTGTTTTGAATCCTTTGGAGGTTTCATGGCTCAATGCTGATGGGGGTGAAGATGATGGCCTACCTTTGTATATGCTTGTGCTTGAGTGCTAGTGTGATAGTAATTACGTGAACTAGTGTCAATATTGGGTGTGCTAGGGGGAAATGGTGTGATGTGTGTTTAGCATGGGAACAAGCCATGATGGTAACTGAACAAAGCTTTTTTGATGGCAAGAGCATGGAGCTCATGATTAGGTTGATGGCCTAAGGGAGAACTCTGCATGCCTTCATGAAGCTTTGCTGCTGTGGTGGCTGCAAGCATGAGCACCACTTGGCACTTGCCATATCCTTTCACTGATGAGGATAGTGCAGGTAAAATGAAATAGGATATGTTTACTCAAACTCATTGTAGTCCAAGATGTTGCTGAGTGAGAATGGTGGAGCTTCCAAATGATCGTTTGCTCTAAAGATTGGCGGTGTGGAAGCTAGCAAAGATCGTGAAGCTTTGCCCAAAATCTCAAGGCTACACTATAGTTTTGTGTATTTGAGTTTTTCATACTCATTCTCACAAGACTCTCACTATCAAGGAAGCACGGGCTGATATCCAAAGGCTCAAACTTTTACATGTGATGGAAACCTAATAACTCTACTCTTGAGCTTAGAGTTTTTTGTGTGTAGCAAGTAATGTTTGTGGATGGTGATAGTTCTATATCCTTTTATTCTGCATGGTTATTATGGTTTGTCTCCAAAGGGTGATGCTTGATGGGTTATGTGTGTTGGTAATACCGTTATTTTACAAGGTGTATGGTGTGTTGAGTTTAAGTCATTGTGCTATGCATGTGTTGTCAGTGTGAAAGTAAGAGGACAACGGCAATCTTGCATGTAAGCTAAAGCTTTCTACTACCCATTGTATCATCTTGTAATGACTAAAATCTCATATACTACATGGGTGTGTGGAGGTAACCAAAGTGTTTTTTATCATGATCCTATCCCTTATATTAGATCCATGGATACATCTCGATGGAGGGTTCTCCACTAGACATTATATGTTCCTTCCGAAGGAATTATGAATGGCTCATTTTACTTCAACTACTAGTAGGCAGAGTTGAATGATGTGCAAATCCCCTAGGATCTACCGGAATGGGTAATTGATGCAGAGTTAGTGCAAGAAGAAGACATGGACTATAATTGACCTTATGTGAATACTAGTTTTTCTTTTTTGTTAATCATAACAATGTATCAAGCATGTTGACATATCCAGAAGTGGTTTTTTGTATTATTTACCAGGTTCCTTTGCCACAAATGAGTGATGTTTCTTCTTGTGATGGTTATGTTAGGTGTTGGTTTTTTTTTTGGAATCTCACATGTGAAGATTAGTGCAATGGGATTAATTTCCATTGAAGTGTGTCAGTGGCTTTACTTGTCAGTTGGGTGTGTGTCACCTAGCATGTTTATCATATCAACTTCTTGGAATGGAAAGGTTGTTGTGGAAGTTTCTTCAGGAGTGTACGTTGTCCAGACAAGGGTTGTCTCATGATTAGGGATTGGTGTTTAGCAAAGAGTCACAGAGTTCTCCTCGAGTATATTTTAAGGGTTGGGAGTCGGACAAAGGTTATCTGTAGAGGCAAAGACTAATTTTTGCTCGTCACCTCACATCCTTTTGATTCCTCCCCACAAAGGATCCCATCGCAGACGCCTTTGGTTTTTCCAATTGTGTAGGTATGGCTTAGGATTTCCCACTCTTCCATGGGTTGCCACATGAAGATGCCAAAAAAATTATGGAGCAGCTGGAGATCACTTGCTTAATTAAAAATAGATAAGAGCATGTCTTTATGCTACGGATTATTTGTTACTGCTTATAGGATGAGGCCCAACACAATGGTTGAAGGGCTATGAAGCTTCTCTGCAAGCAAGAGTTCCTCCATAAGAGCTCACCTATGAAGCTACAAAGCAAGATTTTCTACAACATTATCAAAAGAATGAAGATCCTAATCGGGTGTGGTATGAAATTTTGGGGTTAACTTAGAAAGACAGAGTGGACAACTATGTGCAGCACTTCACAAAACTGTGGGATAGGTGGTGTGTTACTCTAGGAAAAGTGAAACCCCTCCTACCATGTTAAAAAAAGATAGGTTTGAGGAAGATGTGGAGGTTGGGGCACCCTGGGAAGGAAGTAAGCCATGGTGTGGAGACCGTAGAGGAAGGGGCCAAATAAGAAGTGAAGAACTTAGTGCAGACCTCACCTCACCTGTTAGTAAAAAAATCAAAATCATTGATGATGAGTTGAAGAAGTAAATGCATGAAGTAGTCAGCATCTTCAAGAACCTTAACATGAACCTGTTAGGGGTTGGATGAGGAAGAGGTAGAGGACATGGCCGCTTGGTCTGGGATATGAAGTATATGGTGAAAGTCACAGTGACAAAAATGGTGGAGGTAAAGGTAGGGGAATGTTTAAGGAGGTTTGAACCCTCCCTACAATTGTTTTAATTGTGGTGAATGGGGCCATACAAGCCCTAATTGTGATAAGACTCCCAAAAGGGGGGGAGACATGTACCCTTTGCCACCGTCAACGTTGCCTAATTGAAGTAATAAGTTTGTAGTGGAAATCGAGGACCACCCAAGCTCTAGTCATTTGATACTTGAGGAGAAAGGAAAAGCAGCTATGTAAGCTCGATCCAAGTGGAAGATTTAAGCTCAGAGCAGGAGCTTGATGTCTTGCCTGTGAAGAGAACTCAAGAGAAAGAATCTAAAGGTGGCCAAGCAAAAGCCAAGAAGGGAAAATGACAAGAAGAGGCAATGACAAGCAAGAAGAAAACCAAACCTAGAAGACACTATCTAGCAGTAGATTTGCCTCTAGGAGATGGGCAAGTGAACTATGTGTTAAAGGAGGATCTTCTTAACAAGAAGGTGGACATATCTTATGGTCAACTCATGGAGCTTTATCCAAGATTATGAAGGGAGTGGAAAAGGTTAGTAAATCCAAAAGGCAAGGAACCAAGGAAAGGCACTATCAAGGTGCACTCTTTAGAGGAGCTTCCCGATATATGCCCAGTTATTTACGCTTGGCATAAAATTCAAGGTATGGAAGAAGCATACATTGATGGGGGTGAATAGATATGTGTAATTACATATTCTTGTGTTAAGAGGCTTGGGTTAGAGACAAGTGGGTTTTCAAGGTTTAGGATCCAACTTCCAAATCATGCTAAAGTAAGGTGCTTAGGTATCCTTAAGGATCTTGATGTAAAAGTATTTGGTGTAAATGCAAAAGTGAATTGTCACATTACACTTGCAGGGTTGGGTGCTTTTCCTTTGATCTTAGTAAGGTCATGGCTTAGGTTAGTGGGTGCAATTCAAGACTGGGAGAAAGGTACAATTACACTTTATGATAAAAAAATGAATGAGGAAAAATTATAGCATGATTGACAAAAAATTGTTAGGGGAAGAAGAGGAAGAGAAAGGGAAAAACATTGAGCATGAGGACGAGAGTGAAAGGGGAAGTGATGAGGGGAGCACAGGCTTAGATTCAAGTGATGTCGATGTGTTTGTGCTTGCTTTGGAACCCCTGAATGAAGGGAACATGTATATAGGACAAGTGATGGGTAATGAGAGGAGATCTTTTAATAAATAAATTGAGGAGTTTCTTAAACCCAAATAAGATGTACATAAAGGAAGACTTTGTTAACAAAATGTTAAGTACTGATCTCACTTATGTTGAGCAGCATCAATACAAAATCATGTTACAAGAGTTTTCTAATCTTTTCATCACATCTTATGAAGAGATTCAGGGCTTCAACAAACGGAGAGTCTCTCCATATTGAACTCAAAGAAGGTGCCAAACCCCAGTATGAAAAAAGTTAAGGCCTTTGGGAAAAGGTCAACAGGATGCACTTAAGGAAGAAGTGGAGAAGTTATTGAGGGCCAGCTTCATATACCCAGTCACCACTTCTGAATGGGTCCAGTTATCATTCAACCAAAGAAGGATGGAAGGGAGAGAATTTGTGTGGATTACAAGCCACTTAATGCACCACAAAAAGAGACCATTATCATCTTCCTTATACAGATGAAGTCTTGGATTCAATAGCAGGTCACGAAAGATACAAAATTTGTGAAAGCTACTTCCAACTCCAGATTTCTCCTGAAGATCAAAATAAAACCACCTTCATAACACCTTGGGGTTGCTTCTGCTTACAAAGTGTTACCTTTTGGGTTGACCAATGGGCCTTCTTCTTTTCAAATGAGGATTAATATTGTGTTTACATCTTATCTTGGGAAGTTCATTAAGGTCTTTATTGGTGACATCTACATTTATAGTAGTAGACTTTTGTATTGTGAAAAATTGAAGCTTGCATTTGTAAGATTGGATACGAGTAACCCAAAAAAGTGTTTCCTTGATCAACGTAAAGTCAAATTACTTAGACATATCATTTCAGACAATGGTATTGAAGTAAATGATAACAAAGTGAAAGCTTTGGTGCTTTTACCTCCTCCCAACAAGGACACAAAGCAATTCATGATTTTTATTCACAAAGTTAAATATATGGGCAGGTTCATTCCTCTGGCTTCTCAAGTCTTGTATCCTCTCCAACAATTTATCAAGCATGATCCTCTCATGTGGACCCATGAATGTGAAGAGGTCTTCAACAACAAACTTAAAGAAGTGCTTTGAAACCTTTCATCTGTGCAAGTTCCTGATTGGGACAAAGAATTTTATGTAAACCCTTCAATAGGTATTTATGTTGTGGGTGCATTTTTGCTTCAACAAGGGAAGGGAAGTCTCTACATGAGGCCTATCTACTATGCGAGCAGGATGAAAGTTGTAGTGGAAAGGAAATCTAGTGAAGCGGAGCAGGTGATAGTCATTAGTGTGATCTTTGCTTGAGGGATATTTTGACAGTATCTCCTTCCAAAGCCTTTTGTGTTCTTGACTAGTTATGCTTTACTTCCTCACGTTTATAAACAATGTAATCTTGCACTTGATATGGGAATTAAGAGATTGAAGATCAAAGGTGATGCTAAAATATGAGCTTAGACATACATTTTTATCTTATGATGTTTTTGAAAGGTGGGGTATTGATGCAGTGGGGCCTTTTCCCATGACATCTAGAGGGAAGTGTTACATTCTTGCTGCTGCTGTTGGATTACCTCTCAAAATAGATAGAAGCTTGAACTATGAAATATTTAAGCTGACAGTTGAGCAATCTAAAGTTGAGTAGCTCATGATAGTGTGGAGGGCCAGAGGGGCATGAAGTTGTTTCACGCCATTAGCTTTGAAGACTTTACTCAAACTCACTATAGGACGAGATGTTGCTTAGTGAGAATTGTAGAGCTTCCTAATGATTGTTGTTACTAAAGCTTTTTTCTCTACTATAATCTCAAGGCTATGATATAGTTTTGTGTGTTTGAGTTTTTCATACTCATTCTCACAAGACTCTCACTACTATCAAAGGAAGCATGGGCTGATATCCGAAGGCTCAACCTTTTACATGTGATGAGGCAGCCTAATAACTCTGCTCCTGAGCTTAGAGTTTTTTGTGTGTGAAAGTAATGTTTATGGATGGTGGTAGTTTTGTGCCCTTGTATTATGGATGGTTATTATGGTCAGTCTCCAAAGGGCGATGCATATGGGCTATGTGTGCTGGTAATACCACAAAAAGACACCATTATCAACTTCCTTATATAGATGAAGTCTTGGATTCAATAGCAGGTCACGAAAGATACAACATTTGTGATGGCTATTCAAGATACTTCCAACTCCAGATTTCCCCTGAAGATCAAATCAAAACCACCTTCATAACACCTTGGGGTTGCTTCTACTACAAAGTGTTACCTTTTGGGTTGACCAATGGGTCTTCTTCTTTTCAAAGGAGGATTAATATTGTGTTTACATCTTGGGAAGTTCATTAAGGTCTTTATTGATGACATCTGCATTTATAGTAGTAGACTTTTGCATTGTGAAAAACTGAAGCTTGCATTTCTAAGATTGGATAGAAGTGGTGGTCAACTTAACCCAAAAAAAGTGGTTCCTTGCTCAACATAAAGTTAAATTACTTGGACATATCATTTCAAAGAATGGTATTGAAGTAGATGATAAACAAGGTGAAAGCTTTGATGCTTTTACCTCCTCCCAACAAGGACACAGAGCAATTAATGATTTTTATTCACAAAGCTAAGTATATGGGCAGGTTCATTCCTCTGGCTAACTCTTATATTCTCTCCAACAAGTTAGCCAACCATGATCCTCTTTTGTGGACCCATGAATGTCAAGAGGTATTCAACAAAGTTAAAGAAGTGCTTTGTAGCCTTTCATCTGTGTAAGCTCCTAATTGGGACAAAGAATTTTATGTAAACCCTTCAATAGGTACTGACATTGAGGGTGCACTTTTGCTTCAACAAGGGAAGGGGAGTCTCTACATGAAGCCTATCTACTATGTGAGCAGGGTGAAAGCTGTGGTCGTCGAAAGAAACTACAGTGAAGCGAAGCAGATGATGATCAGTGTGATCTTTTCTTGCAGGATATTTTGACATTATCTTCTTCCAAAGCCTTTTGTGTTCTTGACTAGCTTGCTTTACTTCCTCATCTTATAAACAATGTAATTTTGCCAAAAATAATGATAAAGTGGGTTGTGGAGTTGCAAGAATTCTAATATTATTTTCTAGTTGAGGAATAAACTAGAGCTACCATTGTAGATATACTCACTTATAAGGAGGTCCCTATTTTCTAGTTGAGGAATAAACTAGAGCTACCATTGTAGATATACTCACTTATAAGGAGGTCCCAAAAATAATGATAAAGTGGGTTGTGGAGTTGCAAGAATTCCAATATTATTTTCTAGTTGAGGAATAAACTAGAGCTACCATTGTAGATATACTCACTTATAAGGAGGTCCCTATTTATTGTAAACATGTACAACCAAAGGTGCAAGAAGTTGAATATCCATAGATGGAAGGTGCTTTTACCACATTTTTTATGGTTCTTACATGAAGGCTCACCATGAAGCTTTGGGAGGGATTATCTTATATGATCCTGGAGAGAACAAAGTGAAACAACTATGAAGTTGTAGGTATGAAGTCATAATGAAGCTAAATATGCAACTTTAGAAAAGGGTTTCCTCCTTGCACTTGATATGAGAATTAAGATATTGAAGATAAAAGGTGATGCTTTACTTATTGTAAAAAACAAGTGTTAGGTGTGTGTCAAAGTAAAAATGTAGCTTTGAAAAAGATGTGTCAACAAATAAAAACACTATCAAACAGGTTTGAAGCATGGTCTCTCAGGCATGTTGAGAGGAAGAAGAATGAGGAAGCTCATGCGGCACCTTAGCAAAGTATTTCAGAAGTGTTTATTGTAAAGGCTAATTCTCCTTTGTATCTAGGGAGGGAAATCTTAGAACATGAGGAACACTTTTTGTTGATAGGTCATCTTCCATAGGGCTTGGAGAAATCCAAGAAGTATACCTTTATATCAAGAAAGCAACAAAATTCATGCTGATATCAATGATGTCTTATACATGAAGGGTGCAGATTTGGTACTTAGAAGTGTACCATGGAGAGAGAAATTTACAAGATCCTTGTAGCCAACCGTGAGGGAGTATGTGGTGGTCATTATGCTATGAAAGTAACCCTGCATAAAGTGTTTTTGTAAGGCTATGTTTGGCCTAGCATTCAAAAAGATGCATCACATTGGTCTAGGTCTTGCATGCAATGTCAACAACTAGGCAAGAGAGTGTTGAAATATGAGCTTAGAAATAAATTTTTATCCTATGATGTTTTTGAAAGGTGGGGTATTGATGCGGTGGGGCCTTTCCCATGACATCCAGAGGGAAGTGTTACATTCTTACTACTATGGATTATGTATCAAAATGGGTAGGAGCTCAAGCTGTGAAGAAGATTGAAGCCAAAGATGTAGCTAAATTTTTTTGTGAAGACATTTATTGTAAGTTTGGTGTACCTTTGGAGCTTTTGTCAGGTAATGGACCCGGGTTTAAAGGAGATCTCATATCCCATTTGTGTGCTAAGTTAAAAATCCAACATAAGTACACTATGCCTTACTATCCTCAGTGTAATGGAATGAATTAAAGATTCAATGATGAGCTTATTAAAGATGTTGACCAAGATGATGGAAAGATAGGGCAAAACTTAGGATTTGGAATTGCCTGGTGAGCTATGGGCCTACAGGGTTGCTATTAAAGAGGGAACAATATTCTCTCCTTTCCATCTAGTGTTTCGGAAGGAAGCCTTGCTACCTATAGAAGTGGAGATACCAGCTGTGAACGTATTAATGAAGCGTGATGAAATATGTGCTAATGCTTTACAACAAAGACTTGTGTATTTGCAGGAATTACAACTTGACAGGATACGAGCCTTTGAGCATTATGCTCAAGTATTGCTAAAGAACCATGAGATGTTAAATAAGGAAGTCAAAGGCAAAGACGTTGGGAGAGGTGATCTTGTACTCAAATACAACAACGTCGATAACACCTTTCAAACAAATTCTTAGATCAAGTAGGAAGGACCATTCTATGTGATAGAGAGATTCACAAATAGAATCTATCTCTAGATGGGAAGTGGCACAAGAAGAGAGGGAATGGTTTTAGATTGAAGAAGTACATAGCCCGTCTCATGACAATAATAAAGGATGAGATGACATTGTAGCTAAAGACACAACAAGGAGAAGAAAAGAACTTTGGCTTATGTGTTTTATTCTCTGTTGCTGAGAATGAATGCTCTAGAAGTTTGGGGGGAGGCAAAGTATGTGAGGCTAGAAAAACAACCCCAAAACCTATGTGTATATGTATAATCTGTTAGTATTGGTGTTGTTTTAGGAGTGGTAGTTGGCTTGCATCTAGAACATGAATTATGTAAATGCTCTATAGCATGTATTTCTTGATTGGTGTTGTGTGTGCGCGCGCGCTCAAAGCTCAAGATATGAAGAGGCAAGGCAAGTATATCAGGTATGTGGGGCTAGAGGTAAGAACAACTAAGTCGATGGTAGCCACAACATTTGACTACAGTACGGTGACTCAGAATAGCAAGTTTGACAACATGGAGGTTTTTTTTGGTGGCAAGAGCATGGAGCTCATGATCAGGTCAATGGGCTACGGGAGACCTCTTCATGCCTTCATGAAGCTTTGCTGGCTACAAGCATGAGCACCACTTGGCACCTTCCATATCCTTTCATTTATGAGGATAGCGCAGGAAAACCGAGATAGGAGATGGTTATAAAAGGAGTCCAAGGGGTGGTGTTTAGTGCCTTTTGTCATAAATGAGAAGGAGATGCTGCAAAAAAGTTTAAGCTGAGAGTTCAGTAGTGTAAACTTTAGTAGCTCATGATAGTGTGGAGGGCTATTTCAGTTAGTAGTGTAAACTTGAGTAGCTCATGATAGTGTGGACGACCAGAGCGGCATGAAGATTTTTCATGCGGTTAACTTTGAAGACTTTACTCAAACTCACTGTAGGCCAAGATGTTGCTACATGAGAATGGTAAACATTCCAAATGATTGCTACTGAAGATTGCGGCTTAGAAGCTGGTGAAGATCGTGAAGTTTTTTTCTGCTGCAATCTCAAGGCTACAGTATAGTTTTGTGTGTTTTTCATACTCATTCTCACAACACTGTGACTATCAAGGACGTTGGAGGCTTTAGATGTGAGTGATATGCTTCTTTTACAGGTGAATTTTTCTCATTGTAATGGCACTTTACATGCCATATACATGTATTCATAAATGATATGGCGACATAGTATATGTGTGTATCCATGCATAGTGTGGTCGGCATGTCAACTCATAATGATGATGTGGTGCCGATTTCTTGATGTGTGGAAATGTATTTTGAACGAGTTGGCATGTGATCTTATGATATGGACTAATAGCATGTCATAGTAGATTTTTCACTTTATGTGAAAAAGATAGATAGAGGGATCACGCTATTAGTCATTTATGTGGATGACTTGATTATCACTCGGTGAGTATTATTTGGATATGTTGTCCAAGTATGGTATGATAGGTTGTAAGCCTATTTTAATGCCATTGGAGTAGAACACAAAGCTTTCCACATAAGAGGATCCCACTACCAACAACAAGCGCATAGTGGGTAGCTTGATCTACATGACCACTACTACTAGGCCAAACTTGAGCTAAGATGTTGTACTTGTGAGTCAATTTATGCAAGGACCTAGGAAGTCACACTTGGATGTGGCTAGATAGATTCTTAGGTACATAAAGCCCACAGTTGATTACAGACTTTTCTATGAGGCTGGTACAAAGATACAGCTACATGGGTACACAGATGCTGATTGGGATGATAGTGCCATAGACAGGAGGTCTACTAATAGCTTTATGTTTTCCTTTAGGAGTGTTGTTGTGAGTTAGAGCAGTAAGAAATAGCCAACACTTACTTTGTCGAGGAAGGCAGAGTACAGGAGTGCTGCTTTGGCAGCTTGTGATATAGCTTAGTTTCACAAGCTACTTGGTGATATGGGTGAGCCCATGGATAGGGCATTTGTCATTTATTATAACAACATGAGTAACATACAATTGGCCAGTGACCTAGTATACCATGCTAGAACAAACCATATTGATGTGTATTATCACTTTGTGAGGAAGAAGCATATTGAGGTGCATTATCACTTTGTGATGTAGATCTGGTATATGTTAGCATAGAGGATCAGGTGGATGACATCTTCATGAAGGCATTGGGCACAAAGAATCTCCACGGGTTTAGGAGCTTACTTTGGAGTGCAGTGTGTGGAGTTGAGCTTGAGGGGGAGTGTAGAGATATTGAGTTCAACTAGTGCTGTGGACATTGATGACCCACCTAGGTGATAGCTTCCGCACTTCTGCCTTATAACGCCAGCTCATATAGTCAAGTTCACACTATGGACCGACCATTGTATGTTATTGTAGGAGAGTACTTTCCCTTATAGTATGTACTCTTATCTTTTTAGTTGTATGGTTGTAGAGAAGAGAAGAAGATAGAGGAAAATTCAACCATCCATCTCTCTCTCTCTCTTGTGTGTGTGTGTGTGTGTGTGTACGCGCGTACGCGTGCTTGCAAGAAACTCAAGCTCTCCCTCTCCCCTGCATTCTCTTTAACTAGTAAGTAACACCCCAAGCTTTCTATGAAGGTTGCCTAATCGGTGGGAGCCAATCCTTGACTATGTGATATACGAATACATTCATGGTCTTGGGGTTCTTACCTAATATTTACCTATATTTTTCTCATCGGAAAGCACCCAACTAATCAAGTCCACCCTATTGCCCACTTTCCACATTTGGAATACAGTCATCTATGAGGTTTTTTAATTACTAAGCACGTTGTTAATACAGATGCATCACATAAAAAGGTTCCTTAATTTAATAATCTTCACTAGTTCCTTTATTCCTTAATGCCAGCAAATCATTTAAAAAACAATACATTTATGATCATGAACTTGAATTACAACACAATCTGAAAAACATCCCTCAGTGCATCGAGTTACATATAATCTAGGCATTGCGATCATCGTTGGGCGATAAATTATCACATATTAGTAAGGTGAAATGTTCTCTCACTCACCTACACTGATATGAAACCTATCAAGCTTGGGTTTGGAATCCTAGAAGAAACACTCACCCTACCTTGTGATGGGTTAACCATCATTTTGGTAGTTGTCCCAACTCCATAAAAACTCAAGAGTTGGTTGTTGCCCTGGGTGGGGGAACACTGAGTCGTCCCCAGATTGATCACTTGGAATGGTTATCCCTAAGAGAACACATCCCTTGGTTTATTTTACCAAAAAAATAGAATATATTATTAATCTTATCATAATCTTACATCCATATTTGGCAACAATCCATGCAATAAACATTCTCACATAAGAAAAATAACCTTTTCTATCTTCTCTTTATTTAATCAAAAATTCCCTAGCTAAATACATCAGATAATCTTTTCTCTAGCTAAATGCATCAGACAATCCTTTCTCAATCAAAAACTTCTAGGGTTTGGTCCCACTTACATGACAAGGTGAAGGTCTAATAATCACGATTTATGGGGAGTGAGCTTGTCCTCCATCCCCTTGGGAGTGATGGTGAGGTAGTGAGGGAGTGAGAGAGTGGGATCAGAAAAGGGCCGTAAGGCCATTTCTCCTCCGCCGGTTTCATGCCGAAAACCGAGGAAACTGAGTTGCGCCTTATTCCCAAGCGCATGGCGTTTATCTTGTTTAGCCCCCCCTAATTGGAGCGGGGAACGCAAGAACCAAAAGCTTTGGGCCGGCAAGGGGCCTACACTTCCCATTCATCATTTGAGCCATATGCGAGGAAACTTGCACGTGCGGTTCCATCGATACATATACATATGTGTGTGTGTGTGTGTGTGTGTGTGTACATGTGTGTGTGCGTGTATGTGTATGTACATATACACATATATATATATATGTGTATATGTACATACACATATATATATATACATATATATATATATGTATGTATGTATATGTGTATATATATATATGTACATATATGTGTGTGTATGTAATATGTATGTATGTGTGTGTGTGTGTATAAATGTATGTATATATACATACATGCATACATATGTGTGTGTGTGTGCGTATACGTACGCATATATATATATGTATATATATATATATATATATATATATATATATATATATATATATATATACATACACATGTACGTACGTATATATGTATGTATGTATGTATGTATATATATATACATACATACATACATACATACACACACACACACGTATGATTATATGCACACACACACATACATAC